>NC_013491.2:17657048-17755297 GCF_000004555.2 Caenorhabditis briggsae
CCGGCCCGGCCCGTCATTTCACTAGTTTCGAAATTTTCAAAAAACACATAAGGGGGGTCCCTTATGTGATTTTTATCGACCAAAAATTTTTTTTCGAGTTTTTTGATCTTTTTTGATCAGACAGACGAACAATCAGAAATACAAAAAAAATGGAAAAATTATATTGAGAGCTCAAAATTTGGCTCAAAAATACAACATTTTTGACACCGGGCCTTCCGGGTCGGGCCCGGTCCTTGAAAATTTCCTCAGGCCCGGAATTTTACAAGTATGCTTTTTTTCTCCCAGCGAACTGAAATGCACATTTTTATCTATGATATTTCCATCGACGTTCACAAATAATTCGATTACGCTCTTTCTATAAAACCCCGTCTTCTTCCCTCCCTCACCTAATATCATTTGGGAAAAGTCTTCGAGACAACTCCCTCATCACTCATGAGCATCTTCTTCTTTTTACGGGGGAAAATGGGAGAGAAGACGTTCTGAAGGAATCACTGAGTTTTTAGACCCAAAAATTGTTCAATGTTCCTCAAAATTAGTTTCGAAATTCACGGTAGCAGTGCGTGAACGGGGAAAATGGGAAAGAAGACTTGCTGAAGGAATCACTGAGCTTTTTTTCCCGTTTAGGAAGTTGAAATTTGCCTCTTGTTGTACGTTTTTCTGACTAGAATAATAATCTGATTTTAAAAACAATGTTTTTATAATTTCAGGTATATAAATTGGTCATTTCTGTATTCCTTGTGTTTTTTTGGTTCGTAAGACTAGAACTTTATTTTTAATTTTCATCTTCCATTCACATAGATCTCTGGTTGAAGCGCCAAAGTCCCGGCAAACATATTATTAGTTTAAAAATAAAGGAAGAAAATTTGGATCAGTGCGTTCGTTCCTGTTCGTTTTGTTTCTGGAAATTAACAATTTGGTACCATTTCATAGACATTAAGATACTTACTGGTGAAGACCTTCGATGGGGGTTTTAAACAAGAGTGTCTATGCACATCATTTTGATTTGAGTATCTGGTCTTTGCTGGTTTTTCTCGTAAGTTGAATGAAATCGAATGATTCGTCCGGTTGGGTTACTTCTTTCACTCGCGTTCAGCTCTGCTTCCGTCTTTCGAACAAATATTTCGAACTTGACTTCAGCCATTCTCAAATGGAGATCTCGACGGCGTTTTGCGTCTTGTTCTTTTTGTTTTTTCAGTCTGTCCGCGGAACTTTCCTTCCCATCCTCCTCTCCGCATTCCGTTGGGTGGGACAGTGAACTGGGCGGCATGAATCCCAACATCCATTGACTTATTTCTCCGTTTTCGTGTAAGCTCATGGTTTCAGCTTCTTTTTCTGCTACTTCTATGTCATGGTCATATTTCGCGTATACCAGTTGATATTTTATATTCAACCAATCATACCGCATTTTGGGAAGAAGCGCCTGAAATTCACATGTTGGACTTTATTGAATCTTCTTTCACAAACTTCAAAAGCTTCCATTCGTGTCATTTTTAGACAATTATCTCTCTTGTGTTCCTCGTAAGTTGCACAGTTATGACAGAAGTCTGAAACATAGAATGCAATTAAATGGAGGAAGTCGAATTTTACTACCTTCTCCCAGCTCGTTCTTCACAGGGACTGTGTCACCACTACACAACTTGCTCACAGCTATTTCATATTGATTCGTCATATTGTCGAGTTGTCTTGTAAGTAACCTCTTTTTAATCTGACAGAAATTTACATAGGAGTAATATGAAAAGTTTCGAGGAACTTACTTTATATGGTGAGAGCGAAAACTGATCCGGACATTGGTTTTGGTGTTCTTCTATGTCTTCGAGAAATGTTTCTCCGCAGAAACAGCAATTTTTCTCGCTTGCACTGATATCAATCTCGAACATTCTGGGAAAAAATGTTGGTTTAAATGCAAAGCGTAACCAAATCTGCAATTTGCTGCGGCCACGGTCGCCTACTTGAATTTTTACTTGAATTTTTCTAGGAAATTCGCTTGCCCGTGTGGACTCCACGGAGAGCCAAACGAGCTCGTAAATCGCATCAACATTAAAGGCGCATGGAATTCCATGCAAGGGTCTCGCTTGGCTGGCCGTGAAGTCCACACGGACAAAAAAATTTCTTGTTACTAGCATGTTGCGTTTCATCTCGAAAACACATTTTTATATGAAAGTTGAAGTCAAACGACTACATCGTGTTTGGAAACCATGTCAACAAATATACCAAGGGAGTAAGTATCACTCTACCTTCCAGAAGGTTGCACAAAATGTAAAAACAGTATGTTTTTTGTCAAAAAAATAAAAAAAGAAACAAGAAATTCCGATCGGATCATAAACGATTTTTCAAGAATTTTAGAAGAAAATATAAAAAATTAAATTATTTTTATTCAACACAAGCTTCAAATCACTCGTGTCAATGAAAGCCTTTAAAATCACAGACTGACAAATAAATATGACACAATATCACATACATTACCGTCCATTACCCATAAAATAAGATCATGAAATAGATAAAAAGAGAACATGATTCATAATTATTTATTGTTTTCCTCCAACTTATTTGCTTGGTCTTCACGAAGAATGCGTTGTGCATGCTGAAGCTCGAAGAGCAACTTGTCACTCGTTGCCATCGTCATATTCAGTTTCTTTTTCCAGGATGTAGTGCTGAGTTTTATGTCCAATTCGCAATCCGGAGCATCATCCATGACACGAGTAGAAACCTGAAATTTGAGATAAAAAGAGAAAACCAATAAAACGCTCTCAGTGTGTATGAGGAAGTTGCAGCGGTAGTTTCGTTTCGGGAATTTTTTAATTCTAGTGATTTTGATAGTAATGAATTTCCGATCGGAAAGTATTTAAAAATGGCCGAGGTTTACTGTTCTCTATCGAAATTGAGTTGATTTCCCAGCGGGAAAACCTCAAAAGCGCGTATTTCGAACGCAAATACCTCAGTTTTTATTAGAATTCACTCGAAAATGTCAAATTTTTATTTTTTTTTTTTCGACGAGGCGGGTAATTCTTTTACAGGTTTCCCCCTAAATTACATACCTGCATATTCATTCTGATAGTTGCTCGTCTGTAACTTCCACATCTCATTTCAGACTTCAACTGTTCGAAAAATTCGCTCGCAGCAGCAAGATTCTCAAGACCCTTCTCCAGTGCTTCTGTTGCCTCCAAGTTGGCTTTCAAAGCCGTTTTCTGAAACATTCTTCATATAATCGAGTATTCAAACATTTTGAAATCTTACCAAATCCTTTTGTTTCATGATCCACAAATTCCATGTGTTCATCATTTGGAAAATCGGCGCCTATTACTTTCCGAATGCCTGAAAACTTGTTTCTTTGAGACAAAATTACTGCTCTTATCCAAACTATCACATGCAGATAACACATGGAACTCTATTTTTAAATGGAAGCAACGAAAGAAGGAAGAAAAATCGACTGAAAATGGTAGGAAAGTGGCTGTGGCGAGAAGAACATATGTTCGCTAAACAATGCGCGGTAGCGGAATAGCGGAGTGTCGTACTAAAAAAAATGATTGCAGCATTATGTAAATGAAAGCGGTTATTCTAATCGTGATAAGATGGATGAAAGAGTAAAGTTAACTCAAATTGAAGAAGAAGAATGTGAATTCTAATAAGAATTGTGATAAATATGGGCTGATATTTCAGCGGGTTCGGATCTATATTTTTTTCGGAATTTCGGGAAAATCTCCCTCGAGTTTGGAGCTGTATGTATTTTTCAAAATACATTCCAGACGCCCCAGAGAATGGAGATACCCTTGAAACTTAGTGTGGAAAAATATGACATTTCTGATGCCACGTTGAAAATTGAGTCATTTATAATCGATGTTGTCACCAGCTAACGGATTCGTTAGCATTAAAATGCCTTCTTTTATCTGCATACATCGCTTATCCTCTAGAAACACTTTAAAATACAAATTCATCGCAAAAAATGAGTGAATAATTAGAAAAATTTTATTGGCCGGTACTGTAATAGTGAACATTTGTAAGTTTTATGGTTGAACAAAATTATTGGGTGAACATTCAAATAGGCACGGGTGACACTAAGCATATCATTTTGATTTGAGTATCTGGTCTTTGCTGGTTTTTTTTTGAAAGTTGAATGAAATCGAATAATTCGCCCCGATGGGTTGCTTCTTTCACTTGCATTTATATCTGCTTTCATCTTTCGAACAAATTCTTCAAGTTTCTCTTCAGCTACTTCCAAATCGAAAGCCCGATTCTGTTTAGCTTCCAATTCAATACTACTTTTTAGCAAGTGCGCGAGATTCTCCTCGCTTTTGTCTGGTAGGAACGGCGAAGCGAGTTTTATAAAGCCTAACATAAGTTGACTTGGTTGTCCGTCTTTATATAAAGCATATTCTTTTTCTCCCTCTTCTTTTCGTTGGTCAAAAATCACATTGATCAGCTGATATCTTATGCTCAACCAATCGTACCTCATTTTGGGAAGAAGCGCCTGAAATACACATGTTGTACTTTGGTACATTATTTTTTACAAACTTCTAAAGCTTCCATTCGTGTCATTTTAAGACAATTATTTCTCCTATGTTCCTCGTAAGTTGCACAGTTATGACAGAAATCTGGAAAAGCAATTGAAGTTGAATGAAGAAAGTCGAATTTCACTACCTTCTCCGAGTTCGTTCTTTACAGGGACTGTGTCATCACGACACAACCTGCTGACAACAGTTTCACGTTGAACCGCCATGAACTCGTGTTGCCTTTGAAGGATTTTCTTTTTAATCTGATCGTATTTTAGATTGGAACAATAGGAAAAATTTTGCAACACATACTTCATGTGGCGAGAGCGATAATTGATCCGTACAATGCTTTTGGTGTTCTTCCATATCTTCGGGAAACGGTTTTTCGCAGAAACAGCATTTTTCCTCGCTATTGATGATCCTCGAACATACTGGAAGAAAAGTGTTGGTTTAAATGCAAAGCGTTACAAAATCTGCAATTTGCTGCGGCCACGGTCGCCAGGAATCTTGAACTTTATAGGGGATTCACTTGTCCGTGTGGACTCCACGGATAGCCAAGCTCGTAAATCGCATAAACATTAAACAACAATTTCCTGCAAGGGTCTCGCTTGGCTGGCCGTGAAGTTCACACGGACAAAAAAATTTCTTGTTACTAGCATGCTGCGTTTCATCTCGAAAACACACATTGCTATGAAATATGTAGTCGAATGACTACATCATGTTTGGAAATCATGAAAACAAATATACCAAGGGAGTAAGTATCACTCTACCTTCCAGAAGGTTGCACAAAATGTAAAAACAGTATGTTTTTTGTCAAAAAAATAAAAAAAGAAACAAGAAATTCCGATCGGATCATAAACGATTTTTCAAGAATTTTAGAAGAAAATATAAAAAATTAAATTATTTTTATTCAACACAAGCTTCAAATCACTCGTGTCAATGAAAGCCTTTAAAATCACAGACTGACAAATAAATATGACACAATATCACATACATAACCGTCCATTACCCATAAAATAAGATCATGAAATAGATAAAAAAAGAATACGATTCATAATTATTTATTGTTTTCCTCCAACTTATTTGCTTGGTCTTCACGAAGAATGCGTTGTGCATGCTGAAGCTCGAAGAGCAACTTGTCACTCGTTGCCATCGTCATATTCAGTTTCTTTTTCCAGGATGTAGTGCTGAGTTTTATGTCCAATTCGCAATCCGGAGCATCATCCATGACACGAGTAGAAACCTGAAATTTGAGATAAAAAGAGAAAACCAATAAAACGCTCTCAGTGTGTATGAGGAAGTTGCAGCGGTAGTTTCGTTTCGGGAATTTTTTAATTCTAGTGATTTTGATAGTAATGAATTTCCGATCGGAAAGTATTTAAAAATGGCCGAGGCTTCTCATATTGCTTTCTATCGAAACTGAGTTCATTTCTCAGCTGAAAAACACCAAAAGCGCGTATTTCGAAGGCAAACACCTCAGTTTTTATTGGAATTCACTCGAAGATGTTAAATTTTTATTTTTTTTTTCGACGAGGCGGGTAATTCTTCCACAGGTTTCCCCCTAAATTACATACCTGCTATCCATTCTGATAGTTGCTCGTCTGTAACTTCCACATCTCATTTCAGACTTCAACTGTTCGAAAAATTCGCTCGCAGCAGCAAGATTCTCAAGACCCTTCTCCAGTGCTTCTGTTGCCTCCAAGTTGGCTTTCAACGCCATTTTCTAAAACAGTTTTGATATTATCGAGATTTTATAAATTCGAAATATTACCAAATCCTTTTGTTTCATGATCAATTCGACAAATTCCATGTGCTCGATCATCAGTTGGAAAATCGGCGCCAAGTACTTTGCGAATGCCTGAAAAATTGTAAAATGAAACAAAATATGATGAATAACTTTCTTACCCAGACTATCACATACAGATAACACATAGAATTCCATGTTTGAGTGGAAGAAACGAAAAACAAAGAGAGATCGATTGAAAATGGTACGGAAAATATTGTGGCGAGCAGAATATCTGTTCCGCTAAACAACGCACAGAAGCGGGATAGCGGAGTGTCGTACCGAAGAGAATCGCTGGTGCATCAGCAAGTGCATGAGTTACGGTTATTCTAATCGTAATGAAATGGGTTATAAAAAACAATTAAAACCATAGAAAATAGAAAAAAGTAAATAGAAAATAGAAAAAACTCAAAACGTTTCACGATACTGTAGTTCCCAAAAATGCATTTTTCAATTTCGGGGATTTTTAAGACCAATCTGAGATTTCATGAGTGACAGTATACTGCTAAAGCCATAAACTGGTATACCAGGATATCATTCACTACTGTATACAAACCATAAACGACCGGTCACCGTATACCGATATGTATACCGTGAAACCTGTAATAGAAGTGCTCTATCCAGTTTGAGCTAATGTTTTGGCTCCTCTGCAATTTATCAAAAATATGACAATTGAGGAAATATTTTTCATATTATGATTAGCATTTTATCAGTGTACATCGTCTTATATCTTTGACAAAAACCGAGAAAATTGGCTCTAGGTTAAAATCTTGCAGCGACTTTCTATTAAAGGATTCAAGGGTACCTGGTGTATCGTAACATCAAATTTTCCAGATCCCCGTTTCAAAAGTTTTCTATCTAAACTCAATTAGATCCGGTTTTCAGTTCCAGGAGTGTTGCTATTCTATGTATTACGGACCGGACCTCTGGCTGTCAATTATTATTCCCAGGAGACAAGAATATAACCGGACCTAGCTGGCTAACGGATCTAACTGAATGTACCAAGTTTAGGCAGAGAAATTTTGAGATGGAGGACTTCGAAAGGCGAAACAAATAATGGAAGTATACAATAATAGGCCAGATAATGAAAAACTGACAAATGGTTTTCAAATATTCTAGTGTATGACTTCGACAATACTTCTAGCCATACATCTGAATTTTTTTGAAATCTCAAATTTTATCTGTGTACAGAAAAGTTCCTTTTATCCTTACTAGAATTTTTTCAAAAATGCCGTCAAAAACTTAAAATTGGAAAAAACTCCGTCTTGTGTTGTTCGTTTGGTTTACTGAACCTAACACAGTAAATTTTTCATTCCTGGAGACCGGATCTAGCAGAGTTTCGCAAATTTACTTTTTTTTTCTTACTTCAATTTTAAATAAAATGATATGATTAAAAACTAAAAAAACTTTAAATTGTGTATCCCAACTAGCTCTTGATTTATAATACAAACTAGTCTTGTGAATTCGCAAAATTATAACCCTCTATTTTTCAGGTTTCAAAAGAACTCGTTTTTTAAAACGTTTAATTTTGAAAACGCTGGAAGTTTCTCCTAATACTAGTAAACACTGTGCTGGCCAAATATATGAAAAAAAACGTGTTATTCAGTTGATTTTGGCCATTTTCAGGAGTCTGGAGCTCGGCTGTCAAGTGTCCTATCATTTTGAAAATTTTGGAGGATGCAAAACAGCTCTAGATTGAAAAGTTTGCATTTTCTGAATTTTTTGAGGTTTCCTAGTTTTTGAGTTATTCGCCGATTTCTGAAATGCATCTGTTTTTTTTTCCGTTTCAGTACAAAAACAACAGCCAAAAAGAGAAGTCTTCAGAAATCACGAAATAGCTAAAAACTAATAGTTTTCAAAAAATTGTGTTAATGTAAAACTTTCAATCTTGATGAGTTTCATATCCTCCAAAATTTTCAAACTGATCCGATACTTGGCAGCTGCGCTCCAGACGAGCATGTTGAATTCAGTTAGATCCGGTGGTCAATTAGCTCCGGTTAGAATCGTGTCTCCTGGGAAGAGTATTGACAGTATCCCATACAGTAACCATAAAACTCATATCTCATGGTATAGTCACGTTCCCTCCCCCTTTTTATGACATGACAGAACAAGCTCCGCCCACTTATCTATTTGGAGGTGTCGTCGAGTTAGCTCCGGTTATTCATTCCATCATTCAGTCTTATTCTCATTGGCTGGCTGGTGGGTCCTGTTACCAGACCTAAATATTTCATTTATTGTTTTTTCTACTATCCAACTTCATCTCTCTTTTCCTCCCCTTCAATCAACTTCTTCTAATTTTCAGAAAGTTCAATAATGTCTGGAATCCAAGTTAGTCTGAACAATGCCAATCTCTGGAACAAGTTCAACAGTCCAATGGAAATGATCGTGACTCGAAAGAACGGAAGAAAAATGTTTCCAACTCTAGAATATTCTGTTCGAGGATTGAATCCTACTGCAATGTACGAAATTTACTTGCATATGGAGAGAATGGATGATCATAAGTTAGTTCGGTTTTTTTCGAATAAGATGGTTACTGTAGAATCAAATCAAAATTGAGAAATTCTAGGAAGTTTCTGTAAGCGAAGTTCGATAATTTAGAATCATCAGAATTGAAGTTATCAAATAATCAATTCATGATAACATCAGATTATTTTAATAACGTGGAATTATATTTTTATCAAATTATGACTTTATTTTCCACTAATCTATATTTTATTTTTGAAAGCGCATAATCAAAAACTCAGATTTGAAAATTAGAATTTTGTTTAGATAATACAGAATTTGAGATACCGAACCTATAAACCTATTTCTTTCTAGATACCGCTACAAATACAATGGATGGGACGACTATGCCAGAGCAGATCCAATCACTCCAATCCAAAAAATAAAACATAAAAGTGGAGGACAAACTGGAATGTATTGGATGGATGGACCGATTTCATTTGAACAAGTCCGATTGACAAATAACTCAGAGATGGAGAAAAAAGATCATATTATTATTCAAAGTATGCACAAATGGCGTCCAGTGGTCACAATTCGAGAATTGAAAAATGGTGACGAGGAATTCAGAATGGAAAATGTGTGGTTCGTCGCTGTAACTATTTATTATGTAGGCTCAAAATTAACATTTCTAATTTTCATTTTTTATATTTCCAGAATCCAGAAATCAAGAGTCTGAAAGTGGAAAACAACAAGATGGCATCTGGTTATCGTGAAGCTGGACATCACAAGACAACCGTTCTCCCGACACGTGGCACCAAACGTACTGTTTCTGAAGCCTTCCCAACGCCGCCATTGAGTACATCACCACCATCGAAAATTGCTCGTCACTTTCCAAATCCAGGAAATTTCGAATTTCCGAAAATGAATCCAAATGATGGAAATTCTCCAATTCCGCATCACCTTCCAAATCAAGAAAATTTTGAATTTTCGAAAATGAATCCGAATGGACATTCTCCGATTGCTCATCACTTTCCAAATCCAGGAAATTTCTATTTAGTAACTGAACATCAATATTGGATGAATCCATATCAGAATACGTGGAATTGTGGATACAATATGGGACAACAAATCCCACAACCAGTCATAAATCAATGGAATATGCAGAATATGGAACAATCAAAGCATATGAGTCATGAGCAACAAGGAACCAATTGCCCGCGGTATGTCCGGGGTATCAGCTTCCTGTGATAAAATAGAAGAAAATCAACAAGAAATGTAACAAAATCGGTTTATTATGAACAAGTTAGAAAGAAACAACAAATAAAATCTTAGAATTCAAGCAAACTCCCTTAAAATCTTTAAAAGAGTCTCTCAAAAACTACGAGCCAAATCCAAGCTCGCAATCCCTCAAAACTAAATTTAAACTGTGCGCGCGCCGAGCGGGATAGCGGAGTGTCGTTGCTTGGTTAGAGGGAACCTTTAGAAGGGGTTGGAGGGTAGCTGCCCCAGGCAACTAACCTCAAATAACGCAATCTCTCCAGAATTTTACGGAAATAATAATTTTTAAACGCATTTTTCTTTTTAATAAAGTTACATCGAATTCCAAAAAAAAAATTTTTCATTATGAAATTTTTTAAACTGGAATGGTGGCTCGGGTGGTGCTGTCCTTGTCCTAGTGGACAATTCCAGCAGTGTGTGTGGTAAAATGCTTAGTGTACTCGTGTAGATGACAATCCTCAAACTTGGGTAATTAAACCATTTATTGGATAAAGATATAAAGAAACATTATAGATAAAGGAAAAACAATAAAAAGATATAGAATAGCTCGCCTTGGGCTCGCTTTTATACAAGAATTATGGGGCGAAGTTAACAGTAGATAGAAAGGATAGGAATGTGCGGGGAAAACAATAAAATCTAATGAACAGGATATGAATCATAGGACAAAATGAACTTTGTCCAGATAGAAAGAATCAAAAGAATACAAAATTATAAAATTTGTTATACTCCCGGCCTCCTGCTTGAAGCTTCTTCGTCTAGTTTCGGCGGTTCGTGTGGTTTCGTTGGAAGGTGTCCTTGTCACCACGATGGCGTCTCCTGTTGTCTTCATAATCTCTACTGGTGCTCGGTTGATCGTCTCGTATGTCGAAGAAGTCGTCGCGAGTGCGCGATCGTCTTCTGGGGACGTAGTCGTGAGGCCGTCGCAAGATCATCTAACAAAACGTTAATATTACCGTTACGTCTTTCACAGCCTTCACAGCATCTTTACCCTTTTTGTACGTTGATTGTCGGTTTTTTGGATGGAGGCACTGTATTTTTTTCAGTTGGCCGGCAAACGACAATTTTTGTACTTCTCGTACATCCAAGCCTGGTAGACCGCATGAGGAAGACAGTTTTAGGACACTGAGAAAAAAATTCAGTCAATTAAAATTCAACAACTCAAAAACTTACCATCATTCCTCATGACATTTCCAGATGTTCGTTGTTGCGAAGTAGATGACATCATCTAGGTCCATTGCAAACACACCATTCTCCGTCAACTGCGTTTTGAGCTTGCAGTTCTTGAAGTTCTCCAACGAGCAGATCGATAGTGGTCTTCCACAAATCCAGTCGGATGTTCCAATTTTTGACAATCGTCACCGGTTGGAATAGGCTTCATCCCATCGAACACCGCCATCTTCGGAGTTTCGTAGTAGCGATAAGCCGTATCATCGTTTACGAAGCCACTGATTGGAGCTATCTGGAAGTGAAAAATAAATATAACTGCTTCCGAATTAATTTCTAACCATGTAGGCGTCTCCGAATTGACGCGTTGGATTCGAGTAGCCGCAAGCAGTAACAGTATAGTTTCCATATTCTTCCTCGCATTTGAAACTTTATTCCATGGTTTTCAAGACATCGAATCCCAGTTTCAATCATAATGCTCTTGGCAGAAAATGCCCTCAAATATTGGGAAGTTTTTTAAAGTTAGAAATTCCAGTAAAAATCAAGGGGGTTTTCAGAATCCATTAATCTAGAGGATTTGTATCTGAAAACCCCCGGAATAAGGTAAGACCTCCGTAATCAGTTGGTGGCCATTGGAAAATAGAATGCTGGTCGATCGAAAAAATTTCCTACAATTTTTTGGAGGCGGTACGACAAAGAGAAAACATTAAAAAAGGGGACCTAAAAAGATGAGACACAAACAAAAATCCGCTTTTATTTGTCTTGCAAAGTGCATTTGTCAGCGCTAAAGAACAATTTTTAATAGAAAAAAGTTAATATTTAATAAATTGTAAAAATATTAGAACTTTTTTACAATGTCAGTGAAGCGACTTAATCGAAACATTTTTGTGTCATTGCCATTTATTGTTATTTGTTATCTATGGGGACCGAATCAATTGGCTGAAAGTGTCAGGAAAATCGCACAGATTCAGAAAACCAGATAACTCTGAAAAACATTCATTGAATGAAAAAACTCCGCGAGATTATTGATCAGTTCTCCTCCTCCAGCTCGCTGGCCTCTTCGTGAGTCTCTAAGACACTGCCACGAATCTCAAGGCGGTCGCAAAGTCCATTGTAGAAGTCGATGAAGGCGACTTCGTAGCGGAGAACATGATCCTCAAAGAACTGGTACTCGTTGGAATAGGCGACCATGACACGGTTCTAAAAAATATACTATTTCCTTGAAGAAGGAAGTTTTTTGAAAACTCACAAATGGCTTGTGCTTGAGAAAAGTGCGAATCATATCGATGGCGCGACAGGCCGCAAAAATCACTGGGTCAGTACAGCCTAAATATTAATGGTCATACTTAATGGACCCAATTGAGAAAGGACATCATTTGGAGGTTACAGCGATTTGGGGGTACAAGTAGGTACAAAGTGATTTAGGGATACAAAATCCTCATTTCGAGGGTATTAAATTCAAATTTTTTCAGTTTTTTGTACTTTCGAACTGTGGATTTCGTACCACAGTATCCCAATGAATTCAACTTTTTTTTACCCTTTGAATTGTTTGCCAATTGGGAAACCCTTAAAGAAACGTTCTACCCACCTTGAATTTCGAGAACATTGGCCACATCCTCCTCAGTGGGCTCGCGATAGGGCATTTCTTGAAAAATTATCAGAGTGAAGCTAGATGATCCTAAGTTCAATAAGAAGGAAAAATGAAAGGCGTTTTAGGATGTTGAATTTTGAAAATAGTGAATGACAGGTGAAAAAATGTACTTTTTCAAAGCAGAAAAAGTGGGACAAGTCTCGCCTTTAGTTTTGGTTTGTCTCTTAAAAGTAAAAAAAGAGAAAATAAAAATAATGAATGATCAGGTAGAACTAGTAACGTGCATTCTACCTGAAATACAAAAAAGTGATAAGATATAGAGAAAAGAAGGGTCATAAGAACAGAAACAGAGAAAGCCAGCTGGAATGAGTACAAGGACAGGGTTGAATGAGAATTCAGATATTCAACGTGAAAAAATACGAAATGAAGAAGGGATTTCGAAAAAAAGTTGAGTAAGCTTGATTTTTTCCCGGCTGACTTAATGACCGAAGAAAGTGCGTTTCATCCTGTCATGCATGGCTCACTATTATTGCACTAATTAAAAATTTCAAGTTCTTAAAGTTGTCTTAGCGAGACTTTCACATACGTCATATTTTACTTTCCATACTAATGAGGAATTGAAAAATAAAAAATTACAGTTACATTATTAAAAAAATATTACAAACAACAATTCTAAACAACATTTCTTTCTTTTATTTTGGAAATCCGTGATTATTAAAAATGTGAATTTTTGCACATTGAGTTTTCGAAATACCGTAAAACTCTGCCGGGAACTCAGAAAAGCTGACTAAAAGTTAAAAATTAGGTAGTTCTTTTAAAAAAATGGCTCATTGGGAAAATATCAAAAGTAATAATGATCGGAGGTGGAATAATATTGACTCCGACATTTTAAACAAATGAGTGCAATTTCAGTGCGCTTTCTGGTTTTCAAAAGTTCAACGTGTATGACTTGTCTCATGAGAATACTAATGAAGCTCCAACTTCCAAAACAAAACGGATCTTGATCTTACTTGGTTTTCCTGCCACCCAAAGTAGCCCTTGCAATGCTTCAGGGAGATATTTACGCTTACATTCAATTTCGAATCTTGGTGTGGTTTGATGGAATAAATAGTTGATTCTAGAAAAACAAACTTTAACATTTAATGACGAAGGTGGTTGCTAGGGCATTTTTGAAAAACTTGTATAGTAGTCACCTGACAACAAACTTAGCATTTGAGTTCACCTTTCTGTGAAATTGAGGGGTCGGATATCATTTTGGAAGACCTTTTGAACTTTAGCATCAAAAAATCATACTTGCAAAATCAGGGCCCGGCCCGCGGGCCGGGCCGGGCCGAAGATTTTTAGGGCCCGGGTTCTCCAAATTTTGAAAAAGTTTTGAAATGTCAGAAACTTTCTCAAATTTTTTTGTGAAAGAACTATTTTTTATGGACAATCCTATCTCGAAAATTTCTTTCCTTGTCAGAAAAAATTCTCCTCTTTTTGTAGACCTCAAAAATAATTTTGAAAGACAGAAAAAATTTTTCCGAAAATCCGGGCCGAGACGGGCCTGTCCGGGTTCTGAAAACTTTAAAAAAAAGCCCGGCCCGGCCCGGCCCGTTGCAAGTATGCAAAAAATGAGCGCATATTAAAATTTCAAAAACGGTGCGGCAATTATTGCCAAAAGGGATGATATACAAACTCATAAAATCAAGGAAACTCTAGATTTGGTGTGCACGTGTAACTGCATGAAAAACTTACCAACATTGTTAATTTTTTTTCAATTAATTTATTTATTTCAACGAAGGGGAGAAAACCACTAACACGTGAAATGTCTATGAAACTAGGAGATATAACAGGGACATACATTTGTATTAAATGTTAGATGGAGGAAAACCGAGTTAGTAATTAGTTGAATTCAAGACAAGAAAATGTTTTAGATCACAGGATAATAGTCGATTTTTGAAAGCCGCTGACAAGGGCTTCACCGGAAACACTTTGGCGGGTAAAGAGTTCCAACATCCGAATACTCTATTAGAGAGAAATTGAGAAGATATTGTTGTTGAGTTCTTGATAAGGATTATCTATCATAAATACAGGATTATCTATCATAATTATATTATTAACAGAAAAGTACTATTATTGAATTTCTAAAAGAACAAAGAGTGTAACAACCATATTGCTCTAAAACAATGGGAATTTCAGTATACCGTAAACACTTAGAGATAATAAACTTTTTTCAAGGTCTATGGTGAGAAAGATCATAATAAATCCTTAATTCTGGAAAAATACATTCATTTTTCTTTCAAAAACATTGTACACGTCTCTAAAAAACTTCACCACGAATTCAAAAATAGATAAAACACCAATAGGTAAGAGCATCCAAATATCAGCTTGACAAAAAAAAAACAATGTCGGAGCTTATCATCTGTCAGAATCCCTGTTATTTGAGAAAAATTACCGAAAAACTTGTGATAGCAGAAACCCCTAACTATAATCGAAAACCTTCTTACTAAAAATCGATCTACACTTTTCATCTTTCTATGCTTCATTCTATTTTTTCTAAAATTTACAACTTTGATATCTTGTGGATTCTTGAACACTTGAAACATCTGCAAGATTCCTGAATACATTGTTCTTCCGTCAACTATTAGCTTTTTTTTCCCCAGTACAACTGAGTGAACATATCCGCTGGATACGACTCCGTCACAACTGAGACTTTTGAATTATTCACGAACGCTGACCAATCTTCTTCATCGAATTTTCAGACTTTTAGTTTGGGTTTCCATCATAGTCTGAAACTTTTTCCAAATCATTATTCTATCGGATGCCAACTTCCTGTGAATTTCAAAAATCTTGTTTCCTGTAATTGTTCAATGTTAAAATATAAATTGAAATTTTTTGTGCACCTGTTCCACCCGGCTTTCTATAAATTATATAATATTCAACATGTGCATTTTTTCATGCTGTTTTTCAGGTTTTCTTGTTTTCTCAAAACTTTTTCAACGTATTCTCTTTGTTTTGACTCATATATGCATGTCGTTTAGCGAACATGACTATTTTTTGCAGTTGCTTCCTATTTCTGTATTTTGCCTAAAGAGATGACATCGTTGTTCTACAATATGTGTTATGATTTACAACCTGTCTAATCTGCAAATAAAAATTTTGAATCTAACAACTTCGATCCAATAATCTGGTCTACAAAAACATCATAGGCACTGAATATGACTCATTATTTTGTCATCCACCTGTCTGTAAAACTATAATCCTAATCTCTGGGATATTCCGTGTACTTGTTGGTGCCCTCCTTGATCGCACGGCATGATTACGGTTTTTGTTTTCTGAATATGTTCCTTGGTCCCCTCCACATATTTTTTTATTATTTTCCCATCTAACTCGATTATTGACGTAGTGAGCTGCGGATATATTTTTCCACTAAATTAGCTGTCAAAATATTCAATGCGTTAAAAGAGATATAGCATCTCTTTTTTTTTCTTGGATAGGAGTATTCCACTCGTACTTGAATATTCAACAGGATGTGAGCAGTACTTTTTCCCAAGTTTTTTCAGTAGTAATTAGTATTCTTGTGACTGATATTTTGCAATCTCACGCCCTTTTACCAAATCACACAATTTCAACCCACGCCCCTGAACTTTCCGTGGACAATTCGAGTTTTCAATTTTTCACATGAATCACGGAGAAGAATGATGTATATATATATATATATATTTATTTTTCCCAGAACTATTATCCCTCAATTTCAATTTTCCTCTCTAAATTGAAAAATATGTCTCAAATTGAGTTTATTTTTCGCTCCCAGCTGTTTTCTCATATTTTCTTTTTGAAAGTCAAAGTGATGAATAAATCGTATTCAAGTAGAAAAATAATTGTTATTCTTTTTCAGTTTTTTTTCCAGTGACTTTTTCTTTGATTTCTCTCGCACTCTCTCTCTCTCTCTCTCTCTCTATGGATAATCTCCACTAAACTTATTCATGTCAAATCCAGCGGAAACGCTGGTGTAGGTCATTTTGATATTATTGATATATTTATTTTTTGTGATCTATGCAGCCGAAACTTTTCAGACAAGTGTGAAAAGTCACGAATTCTTTTTCTTGGAGTGATCAAGAATCATCAGAGAGAGCCGTATACATTTTGGAGCAACTTCTTCTTATTTATGAATAGAGACCAAGGGAATCGTAAACTAAAATTATTTTTCTGTATGTTTATTTTTTTCTTGAGCTTTTACCAGCCCTTTTCGAGTTTTCAAATCTTAGGTTTTTGCTCAGGGCATATTTTAACTTGTTCAAGGTATAATACTTCGAAATGACTTTTGCGGAATTTTTCGGGATGTCGAAATTCCGATTTTGAAAAGTTTAGAATTTTGGAATCTTGGAAAGGTCCGATTTTTAAATATTCGGAATTTCAAAATCTCGGAATATTCCGATTTTCAAAATTTTAAAATTTTGGAATATCGGAAAATTTCAATTTTGAAAAAATCGGAATTTTTTAATTTCGGAATATTCCGATTTTGAAATTTTTAGAATTTTAGAATTTCCGAATATTCCGATTTTGAAATTTTTAGAATTTTGAAATTTTGGAATAATCCAATTTTGAAGTTTTTTAGAATTTTCGAATCTCGAATTTCTGAATTTTGAAATTTTGGAATAATCCAATTTTGAATTTTTTTTAGAATTTTCGAATCTCGAATTTCTGAATTTCTGAATTTCTGAATTTCTGAATTTCTGAATTTCTGAATTTCTGAATTTCTGAATTTCTGAATTTCTGAATTTTTTTTTTGAAATTTTGAAATTTCGAAAATATTGAAATTTTAAGATTTTTGGAATTTCGCAATAGTCCGAATTTGACATTTTCAGAATTATGGAAATTCGGAATATTCCGATTTTCGAAACTTCACAATTTTGAAGTTTCGGAGTATACCGATGTTGATATTTTTAGAATTTCGGGATTTCTGAATTTCTGCATGCAATATACCGTACGCCAAAATTGTAATTCCGAAAAAAAAGTTTCGGAAAAATTCCGGTTCATTCCGAAAATAGTTGGAACTTTCGGAGTTTTCGAAATTCCAAATTCAATCCCTAGCTTCCCTGGCCAGAGCGTTGTTCAAGGGATTTCTAACAAAATATCATCGTTAGAAATACTCATGGTCTCAAAAATGTCAAGCTGTCTCCACTGCCATCACTTCTCAAACATCATCGACCATGAGTTGGTGTAGATGGCCTCCAGAAACTTATTTCGGCCCTTCTTCTCCTTCTTTCATCATTCTATCCCATTTTGTGTGTGTCCTGGTGTATGTGGTTTCCTTATCTAAATGCGTCTGTTTCATGGTCCATCTAGGACAAAAAGAAGGAGAAGAAGAGAAGGCAAATAAGATTTTCAAGAGTTCTTTATCCGCTACAGCCCAAAAAATGACGTCTTTCTTCTTCTTCTCCATTTTTCTTCTTATTTCACTTCTCACATGCCCTCTCTCCATTTTATGTTGGAAGACGAACTGGAGAAACTGGTCACTACCAAGTTGTCGGAAACAAACGGTCGTTGTGTCAGTTGGTTTTGGAAATCGTAGTGTGTATTGTGAAGTGTGAGTGTCACAGAAATTACCATAATTTTCTAGTGAATCTCTCTCCCGCGTCAGAGGCTTTCCTCTGACTTTCCTTCTTTGAATAGACGTCCAAATGCTCTTAGAAGCAATCACATTTAGGGTCTGCCTCTTCCTCCGGGGCACGGATTTCCAGAAATGTCAGACATCAAGTTATGTCTCATTAATTGATTTCTGAGCATTCTGAGCATTTCTGATTCCGAAAAGATTCCGTAAAGTCTCATGACCGGGACCCTTTACCAGAAGTGTTTTGGAGGCCCCCAATGTTGTTGACAGTTGACACTCTCCACTTCCATATAAGAAGCCATCCTTTCTGACACCACCACCACAATAACAACAACAGGCTCCTCAGATTTCTTCAAAACTCGCGAGGCAGGCGTTCTATTTTATCGTTCTAGTCATTCATGATGATCATCATTATCATCCCCATTTTTCATAATCCGATCAGGCCGGAAATAGACCGGCAAACAGTTATAAATGCGTAGGCATCACTTTCAAAGCACATTCGCAACATTATTCTGCAGATTTTTTTCAAAGTGAGTACTGTAGTCATAACTTATTTCCGATTTAAACTGAAATTTTAGAACTGCGTCTAGTTTCTAATAGGGAATATTTTGGATTATTAATATCTGACATTCAGCCGGATAGCCAGTGTCTAATCTTTAATATGCGCGTGGTCACCAAACACGTAAATATGACTGAATATTATCTAGGTTTATTGGAATACAAGCCGAATATGTCAATTATTTGAATGTTTCTGAATTTAACTACAAAAAATTTTTCCCAATGTTAACAACACCTCGAATGTTCAAGCTCAAACAATTCATAAACCAATGGAATTGTAAACCGCCAACTTTGAGCTCATCTATCTTATCTGCGGTGGAAGATATCAATAAGGTGTCAACTGGCAAAATGTTTATCATAAAATTAGCCACATTTGAACAGTTGAGTACTTTTTGACATCTTATACACGAAATGAGATATCTTGGCTCAAAGTTGACGGTTCGGGGGCCTTTGATTGTTTACGGTATATGAGGTAAGAAGAAAACAAACCAAGAAAGCAAAGTTAAAATGTTTTCAGTCACAACTAGTTTTTGGTCGTCACTTAACATTCGATCTGAAAGTTCAAATTATGGGATTCAGTCTAGTTCCGTATTTTGGGATTACCAGATTCCAGTCTTTGAACAAATTCATTAGATTGAAATGCCATTAAAAATAAATTAGAATCATTCAAATTCATTTTTTTCTCTGCGGAACTATGGGAATCTACTGATTTGAATCCCAAATCTGTGGTACACATGTTCTCATTCCCATTAAAGAATCAAGGTCAAAAATGTAAGATTGGTTTTATTGTCCTTCAAAGGCGAAATTCGAATTGAAATTGTCTGATGTAATATGTTTAAATTAAACTTCAAAAAAATCTAATTTTTCAGTATACCGTAATTTCTCGATTAGAAGCCCCACCCCCTTCTATAAGTGCCCTTTGAGTTCTATTATCTCGATCTCTGTGAATGCCATTGAAAATTTGTCAACTTTTAAAATATTACATACGATATGATCAGCATTTTATCAGTTAAAAATTTTTTTGATATCTTTCACAGGTATCGAAATAATTGAGCTTAAACTTCATGGTTTGAGTAGGCCTTCTTTAGAGGAAATACGCTATTCAGAGCTCAATTATCTCGGCTCCTTCAGGAGATATTGAAAATTTGTCAATGAATAATTTTTTATTATGATATCACCAACATTTAATCAGTTAAAAAAATTTAGATGTCTCTAACAGAAATCGAGATAATTGAGCTCAAATAGACGGGTTGAGTGGGCTTCTTTTAGAAAAAATACAGTATATACAGTAATTCTTGTTTCAAGAACTGAAGTGTGGTTTTCGACAGAGTTTACTTTAAAGTGATTACCTTTATCTACCTCGAATTTTCTTATTTTTGGTCTCGAGTACAGTAACCCAAAATTTTAGTAAACTCAAAAAGTTGGCTCCTAGTTTCGATCTCGATCTATTCCTTTGAATATTTAATTAACAATCTTAAGATCCAAAACTCAAGACTTAGTTCATGCATATTCTTTAGTTTTTCATTTCGAAAAAAAGCCAATGCAATAAACTGAAGAAATGTAGAAAAAAGTTTAATTTAAAGTCGAGAAATGAGCCATTGGTGCAACCACCACGACCATCACGTCTTAGTCATCCCACCCGACCCTTCAAGTATTATTCGGACGGACCAAAACCCCGTTTTTCGCTCTCCTCTATTCCTTTTTCTTCACCATCTTCTTCTTCTTCTTCTTCTTCTTCTTCTTCTTCTTCTTATTCTTTTCCTATTCTCCTCCCATTTCATTCTACTTCTTCTTCTCCCGCCCTCCTCTCCCACATGCTTCGTCCTTCTCTTCTCAGTATTCACTACATGCTTTCCCTCCCTCTTCTCTTTCTTCTTCTCCCGCCCTCCCTTTCCTTCCTTTCCTTCTACTCCCCTCCCCCTTGTCAACCAACCGCCATGACTTTTTTCGCCTTGGTTTGTCCCCGCTCACCCGATTTTTTTCTCGTTCATTAGTTAGGTTTTTTTTGAAAAAAACTTTATTCTTTAGTTATCAACTCATAACTCTCCTATAATTCTAAAAGTTCTGCAAGCCAAAAATTCAAATTGTAGTTCTTCAGCATTTCTGTCTCTTCTGGCTTATTTTGTAGCTATAAGTTTCAGGATTAAATTCTACAATTCTACTTTTCTGACCTCTTCTGACCTAAAAATCGTTTTTCGGATTTTAAATCAGAACAAAACTATGTGTTCTTTCGAACAATCACGTTTTTTCCTCTATTTTTCATTTTCAATTTTCTCATTTTGAATAATTCATCTGTATTCTATACTCATGAATCCAAAATAATACGTATTTTCTTCAGATTATTTTACTACAATGGGAGAACTCGAGGTTCCAGAAAGAGAGCTCGAGTATTTTGCGACTTCAGCCAGAGCTGGCCGCCGTAATGCACTTCCGGAGATCGAGGTAACCATTTTCTCTGGAATTTCGAAAAAAATTTCTTTGTTTGAGTGTTCCTTGAGCACTAATTGCCCTCCACACCCTTGTTGGTTTGAACTGTCGGTTTGCACACGTCTTTCTTTTTACGTGAAACTTGAAACCCTTCAAACACGCTATACCCACCTGATAACACAGCCACGTAAGTGGTCTCCTACCAAAACTTCGGAAGTTTTTCTTTTCCAAAAAACACACAGGAGTAGAAATTCAGGGGTTGTGTGTACACGACAGGATGTGGTTGTGGTGTAGAAAGGCAAATTTTCCAGTTCGGTAGTTCCCCACTTCCAAATTTTCGTTTTCTTCGCGGTGTTTTCAGAGTCGTTTATTTTTATTTTTAGAATTGTGGTTTTTTGGGAAAGAAGCGAAAAAAAGTAGAAGCGAAAAAATCTCACTTCTAATCTCCAAAAGCATCTTTCCCACCTCTTTTAAAAAAGAGTATTTTTTTTCTCTCAAAAATAAACCCAAACGCAACGAAAACAACAAATTAGAATTCAAAAGCTAATCTGAAAAAAGGAGAGCAAAAAAGGAATTTCTTATCATCAAGTTTTCCTTCTCATCCGCGATATGACGTCAAAATTATGCTGCTCTGCGCTGCTCTTTTTTGCTACGCCGACAAACATGTCTAGTATAGAGTTACCAGAGCAGAGGAAAAACTGAAATTCGAGAGCAGCCATAATGGGATCATTTTCTTTTTTCATCAAGAAGGCTTTCTCACAGACACATGATTCAATTTAATTTTCCTTCTACTTTCAGGTTGAAATTAACGATCAGGATGCTGCAAAACTAGCTGAGAGAATGTCAGATATGACAGCTCATTGCGAAGAGACAGCTGATAATCAAAATCAGCCAGGTAATTCGGTTTTTTTACATTTAGACACAGAAAATAAGGCGCATAATTGAGAGAATTGAGGTACAAAGCGATTGAGAAGTACAAAATCCTCAATTCGGAAGTTCAAAATACGTGAAAAACTTTGATTTTGTATTTTCGAATTGCTGTACCCTCCGAATTACCGTAAACACTCTAAAAGAACGCCACCCGAGCCTTCAACTTTGAGCCCACATATCTCGTTTTGTATAGAAGGTATCAGAAAGTAGCTAACTGACCAAATGTTGCTGATAATATAATGAACACTTTGTCAATTAACAATTTTTTCATATCTTCAACAGAAACCAAGATTCATGCGCTCAAATAGGCCGGTTGGGTAGCGTTCCATCAGAGTGTTCACGATATGTACCGAAAAATCCGAAAAATTCAAAGACATTGTAAAAAATATCTTCAGGACCATCTCAACCAAAACAAGGGAATTCGTAACAGACGTTCCGCTGAATGAAACGATCAAACATCGGAACATGCCGTAACGATTGTAACAATTTTCAAATTTCCTACATTTTTTGTCTTTTTCCATCCAACTAACAGAATGTTTACAACTTTTTTGTACCCCAAGGAATCGGATTGTTGTCTCAAAGTGGGGATTTCATAATGATCCCATTTGCAATGACCAGAAGTTCTTGTTCATTTCTTGTATGACTCACTTCCGAGAACTGTAATCCGTTTTCCTACACAATTATCTACTTACTTGTAGTCCTATCCCTGTTACTTTATCCACACTCCCCGTTTGGTCCTCCGATGATTCATCTTGTCCACCTGTCACTATTGTTCCATAACAGTCCGAAGTATCACGGGTTTTTCGATCTTCCTACTCGTTTTCCCCCCTTTAATTCTATTTTATTTTCCTTCACTCCACAAAATTTCGATTTCACCACGCATAATATTTAGATTACAATGTATCTCTTTTTCCTTTAATCACATTCCACCATTGAATTTCATGAAGCGTAATGCGTTACTTTCAATGAAAATATACAGCACATTCAAAAATAGCTTGTTTTAAAACAAAAAAATGCCGAAGATATGTGCACACCCGCGGTTTTTTGGGCATTCCCGACGGAGCAATTTTTCAAAGGTGTGACCTCGTACACTACACGCAAACTACGTGACAATGACATATGACGTAGGGAGGCAAAAAGAAAACAGATGGGGAGGTCGAAGAGAAGAAAGATGAAGTTTTTGAAACAAGTTCTCACACCCACCCGAAATTTTCGAAATGAGATTTTCCTCATTTTTTTTCTCCCGATCCGTTTGCGTAGACAACAACTTTTAAAGAGCACAAAACCAATTGAATTAGGTCAAAGATTTATTTCATTAGGCTTGAAAGATAATGAAATGAAGCTGTCAATGCATTTTTTCATTGCAAAAACCCCTCCGTCCGAATAATATGGAAAATAGAATATTGCAATGATAGGGAGATTTGTTTTGAACGGAAGTCATTAATAGCTTCCGGCTTAATAACAGGAAATTCAAAGAATTAGATTGCTTCCGGTTCATTCAGTTTTCGGTTCTGGATTAAATGTTAGATTTAATCAGAAAATATAAAAAAGAACATATGAAGTAAATTTTTTTCAATAAAAAACGAATAATCTGAGAGGAAATTTGGAATTCGGCGAATTGAAGAAAAACTATTTTTCATGGAAAAACAATTTATATAAAATTTAACGTTGAATATCTTAAAACCTCTGATAGAATGTCCCACTCAACCCGTCAATATTGAGCCCAACTATCTAACTTCAAGTGAAAAGTATCGACATTATGTCACTTGACAAGTTATAACCATAGTATTCATAATATTTTATCAGTTGACAAAATGTTGATATCTTTCACAAAATTCGAAATAATTGAGCTCAAACTAGACAGTGTGGGGGGCCTTTTATTACAGGTTTTGCGGAAATCAAAACTCTAAAATGTTACTTTTCAACATTAGCAAGTTCATAACCCAATAAACCACTATTCAAATATCTCTGGCAACTTTCACGTCCACTATTCTGCTTTCAAAACTGATCGTAGTAAACTTTCTATAGACGTATGACCTCCCTCTTCCCTTTTTATTTTTCGAGATGTCACAAAGCCTGTCAATCACATCTTCTTTGCTGCAACATTGTTGTTCACTTTTATTACTCGCTTCATGCCGCTTTTGATGCAAAAAGAAGAATGAACGTGTTTCAAACCGGGCACACAATAAAAAAGGGGATTTATACAAATTGCAGTATCCAATTTAATTTGAAATATTTTGGTAATTGGCAGACATCATATAGCTCTGGTAAAATGGAAATTAAATTTCAGCGGATTCTAAAAATGAGAATTTTAGGTAAAAATGGGAAATAATACAGTATTGTCTTCCGTTCATTTTTGACATCCGTAGTCAACTTCAACGAAATCCCTATAATTGTCGGAGGGTCACCAAACGGTTACCTTTGAGCCAATTTATCTCAGGTCCTCTCAAAGGTATAAAAAAGATGTCAACTGATAAATTGTTTTTCATAATCTTTTTTTTTCGTTGACACATTTTCGATGTCTTGCCTAGAATCAGAACATTGAGCTCCAACTTGTGTGACCTCACTTTTAAAAGTTCATGGTGTATCTGAAATTAAAAAATCTAATCGGTATATTTTTGGTACGATTCTTTTTCTGACTTGAGCTCTAAGAAAAACTAGATTCTGCTCCAACACATCTGACTCATCCAAATGCTCGGTGAAGATCGACGCCTCAACCGTGTGTTCATGATTTGTACTTCCGAGAATTCAATTTTCAAAATGTGCTTTAATTTTATTACTGACTCCATGCCTTCTTGACACAAAAAGGAATGAAGTTTGAACAAAGAGCATTCATTAGATTCACAGAATCCAAAACTGTTTTGGAAATGTTTTGATTTGGGATCAGAGAAATTGACTTGGAATCCTTTGGTGGGGAAATGGAAATGGTGGAATGATACTTTTAAGAGGAACGGTGAAAAATCAACTACAAGAAAAACCGGTAACTAGCGTGGAAGGAAATGAAACAAATCTCATCGGGGTACTAAAAGTGACAGATATTATGTAAAGTGAAGATAATAAAAGGAATGACAAGAGGGCAAAGAATACAGTATTTTTGTTCCTTCTTTTGTTATTCATCATTCATCTCATCGGCGTCCTTATCACTATCGTTTGGGAGGAAGGCCATAATCATAGCCAACTAAAACAATTAAAGTGAGAAAAAGACAGTGAAATGTTTGGACTTACCTGAATGAATAACAACACGGCGAATACTGCATTTGAGATCAAAACATTGAAAGTGTTGAGGTACACAATCTGTAAATTAGTTTTGAATTCAAATTTATTCCCAACACAAACCATCGGTGCCAAGACAGATCCAAATCGTCCTCCAGCATTGCAAACTCCTCTTGCCATACTTCTCACCGAAGTTGGGAACAGCTCGGCGGAATAGAGATGATTGATTTTCCATGTCGGATCGATTCCAGCAGAGATGATTAAAGAGAGTGCAATATACACTAAATGCCATTTCTCGTTGTTTGAATATTGCCTGAAAATCGTAACAAATAAGGAAAATGAAATCCTGACAGGAAACTTACACTGGAATGATCAACAATGCACAAATCCAGCAGACACCGACAGAGAAAATTGCAATGATTCGTTTGCTAGTGAAATTGTTCAATATAAATGGAGTGAATCCGAGTGCAAACTTGGAGACACCCATAAATCCTTGATTCCAAAATCGGTTTCCTGGAAGGACGTCAAGAGAAAAGTAGAATCCGAAAGAGACGATGGATGAAGCAAAAAACGAATAGCACATCAACACGGTTGGTTTGAGGAGACGGGAAGATCTGAAAATGGGAACTTCAAAAAAATTGCTTCCACAAATGTGAGTAAAAGTTTGCAAAGAATGGAAATTCGCTGAAATTTTCATACCACGTTTTAGAATTTCAGAATTTTTTATTCATATTTTGAACTCCGGGGCCTACCGGACCGAACCGGTCCCTAATTTTTCAAGCATGAAAAAAATCACTTCAAGTCAAATTTTGTTCAATTCCAGCCAATCATTTGCAGGCATTCGAGCGCTGAGCGTCACTGCTTAACAACACTAATTACATCATGTCAGAAACACACGTCTTTCTTATTTTGCTAATTATCATTTTCTATTCAAATAGATGTCCCGTTCTGAGAAGAACTTCTGACTCACTTGAATAGAGTCGACCATGTTCTCCGCTCCTCCGTGTGTGTTGGCTCACTGAATCCAAGGATCTCAAACCATTTTAAAACTTCAATATCGTCCTCGTCAATCGCTCTTTTGTCATTGACTGCCACAATCTGCAGAGCAACTTTCTTGGCCTCCCGGTGACGTCCGTTGGCTGATAGCCATCGGCAGCTTTCATAGCAAGTGGTGACCTGAAATTTTTTGATTTGGTAGCGGAATCTCATTGGATTTTTGCTCACTCCAAGTACTGTCAAAATGACTCCGAATGCAGCAAACACCCCATGGAATGGAACATAATACTGAGTGTAGTTTGCCACCAAAGCGTTCACAGTCTAAAATCAATTACAAGTTTTCCATTTGAATATTATCATGCTAACCATAGACAAGCTCCAACCGTTGAAAGAGACAGCTAGAAGACGGGACTTTGCTAACTCGAATCCTTCTGTTAGAATCACAAAGTTGGTCACCATATACCCTCCACAAAAGAATCCAAGAGTGCCGAAAGCTGTGCAGACTGCAAACCAGGGAAGATGGTTGGAAAATGCAAGAGCAAAGTGACCGATGGTGACCATCATCAAACAACCTGGAATTTTAGTATGTATTTGATATCTTGTTGGTTACGATCTCACCGAGCCAAACGGGTTTTCGACCAATTTTATCCGATAGGAATCCACAAAAGAACGATCCTATCAATGCTCCCCACATGAGCAAACTTGAAACCAAAGCCTTGTTTTCATGGGAGCTGGCACCGCAAGAAAATCCGTGATCAACTGAAATGGAATAGAACTCTTCGTGTTTCACTGTGGTCCAAGCTGATTCAGATTTTTTCAGTGTTTCGCACCATTGCTGAAATCATTCAAAATTTGAACATCTGAATCGGTTTTAAGGACATACTGTAGACGGCTCTATGAAAGTTGTGAGCAACATAGCTGCGGCAATAGGAACATATCCGAGCTGAGTGAGGAAAAGGAGACGGAGTTCGTAGAGCCTGAAAATGTGTTAAATGTAGATTCATTTTTTTATAGAATTTTTTTTTTGAATATAATTTTTAAGAAATTAAAATTTGAATTTCAGAGCTCATAATAGAAATCCTTGAAATTAATGGCTTTGAATTTGAAGCTTAAAACAATATTTTAGTGCCCGAAATTTTGAATTCTTGAGCTTAAAATAATTAGATTTGATTTGAAAGTTTGAAGTTCAAAGTTTAAAATGTAGTCATTCTTAGAATTAAAAATGATAATTTTTGAGCCTGAGTTGCTCGTTTCTGGATTTGAGGGTTTGAATTTAAGAGTTAAAAATAGTCATTCTGGAATCTAAATATCACAATTTTTGAGCTTGAAAATGTCACCTTCGAAACTGAAAGTTTTGATTTTTGAGCTAAAAATATCATTTTTAAAGCTCACTAGTCCCGAATAACTCCATGAAAATCACTTACCCATAATCTTCACCAAGTGATCTCCGAATATCTGCAAACTTGAAAGTGCTCTGTTTCTCCACTTCTCCACCATCAGAGCTCACGGAGTTCCCATCCAGACGGATGTTCTCTTCTTTTGCGTTCATCCTGAAAAATCAAGTTACGATTAAGGGAAACACACAGACACACAAATAAATACATAATGATGCACAATTTCTGATAAGCAGGGTTGAAAGATGAGTTCCTTTTTAAAGTCATCTGCTGTCATCATTCATAAATTGCAAGTTAGTCATGTAAGACAAAAATCTTTTTCTGAAGGAAGTTTCAGTCACAAGCAAAAGAGAAAGCCAGAAAAAAGGAAAGTGAAAGTAGATATGCTGACATATCCGGAATCAGTAAGAGAGAGGAGGCGGGGGCAATTCTGGGGTCTACCTAGCCCTATATGCACAATGTCTATAGACGTAGTCACATTTTCGTTTCAAATTATGTGCGCGCAGCATTTTTTATGTGCTAAGACTAGATGAATGCATTTGGCATTTTCCGTCAGAGAAAGAAATAGAGAGGAATTCAAAAAAAAAGATGAGGTTTCATGAAAAATGGGCAGCCAGGCGCTTCGAAAACGGAAATACATTAAAAGAAATGGAAAAAGCAATGGTGATAGACGATTTTTATTAATACAAACTTTCGATGGGGAGAACAGCTGGAAAGAACATTTTGCGCCGGATGTGAAAGGAAGGAATTTGTTTGACGTGACTAACACGTCCTCAGCGCTCAGATATAACATTATGACTACATTTCTTATGAAGGTTACAGGTTCTTATAGTCACTTCCATATAAGGAAGAAAATAACTAATAAGAAAACTTCAAGAACATGAAACTCCAGACTTTAATGAAAATTTTAGGCTAGGTGAAAAATAAACTATTAGGTTGGAAGGAAAGTAACTGTCCATTTTTTGAATTCGTGAATAACACAAAAACAAGAATTATCCAAGATTGACAGTATGCACCATCGTGGTCCACGACATGCCGACAAAATTCAGGTAACTTGTGGATACCATTCCTCCAAAAGTCAGCTGGCCGCGACTCAAACAATTTTTTTCATTCCTGACTTTATCTCATCGGCAGTGTAAAACAACTTTCCCTCCAGATGACGCATATTTCCAAACAACCAATCATGAAAGAATAAAGTCTGGAGTTCAAGAAGCGAAAGCGGTTTGGGACTTAGTTTACTTTCTTCGAATAACGCGAGGTCCTATGTTCCACGGGACGTCGAGTAAGACCTGAGCCGCTCTAACTGGACGGTTCTTCTTTACGTCCCCTCAAACTCCTTATTTGGCCCTTTCATTATTGCTTATTAGGTGACCTGCAACGCCATCTAGAGGGAAATAGTTCAACACTGTAGATGAGATAAAATCTGGACTGAAAAAATACTTTGAGTCGCGGCCAGCTGGCTTTTGGAGGAATGGTATCCACAAGTTACGGCCGCATGTCGTGGACCATAAAGATTTATACTGTCAATCTGACGAGCGTATTCTGAAATTCTCAAAGGTGTCTAGGATAGTTTATTCTTGACATATCTTGAAAATTAGTCAAAATCTGACTTTACAAGGAGTTGAGGTTCCTTTTTAAGCATTTCAATAAAATAAAAATTTCAAATTGCGCTCTGAAAAGCCAGCCTCCCATGTGACAAAAAAAATAACACAAAAAAAAACGAGAGAGAAAATGCCAACATATAGAAAACTGAAACCACACAAACGCATGCAATGAAAACAAACCGCAAATGATGCGTGGTGAAGCAAGCATAAAAAATACACATAAATATATACTTTTTTCTGGGAAATTATTTTGTATAAATGAAGTAGAAAAAATGATCAGAAAACAAAACTTTTTCTATAGAATTTTCAAAAAGCATTCTTTGAAAAAATAAACACTTAAAGCTCGGAAAAAAATATCGTATCATTTTTTCCCAGAGAAAAATGACAATGTTTTTCTCTGTATCGCCTACACAACAAACAACAACAAACCGAAAAGTTGACTTACTTGAGCATACAGTTCATCACTCGACGGTTTTTTTGGGTCTCGGAAGTGTACAACAAATAACTATTGTCTTACATCATTGAGATTTTAACGACGGAGATAACGAGGCTAGTTTAGCTTCTGAATATTCAGAGATTAGAGAGTTCAATTCTAAAAAATATACAAAAAAGATGTAGTAGCAGTTTGAACTTTGCGTTTATGATGAGAAAAAAAATATTATCTAGAATTTTTTTGTCATGAGGTGGTGGCTTTTTTTTCACTTTTTTATCAGCAGAAAAGTTGGAATTATTGGTTTTTAAAGCGGAAAAATGATGTGGAATTTGTAATTTTTCGATTTTTCAGGTAAAACTCTTTAAAAAATCATGATTTCTGTTGAAAAGTGCTATTTCGTAATTACTAATCCGTCAAAGATTTCAACAAGAAATAACTAACGCAATAATTATAAAAATTGCATTTTTGAGCAAATTTCAGGTAGGAAAAGTTTGGTGAAAATGAAAAAAAAACATTAAAAACCTTTGGAAACCACATTTAATATAATAAAATAAGAAAAATGACGTCCAGAAATAACGGCTCCTGCTTCTTTTTTTCTTCTATATGCTCTCACAGAAAAAATACTATGAAGAAACCAGAGACTCCAGACACTATGTAGAGAAGCTTGTGTGTGTAGCCTCCAAGAAGCAAGGGGCAGCCAGGGAACTCTACTAAATTATTTTTACACCACTTGCACTGGACATTTTCTTTTTTTGTGACTTTAGTTTATTAAACAAGAGGAAAAATGACTAGGTAACATAGATTGAGAAAATGAAAAAAGAAAAAAATAAATCATGAAAAATAGATGAAGCTAACAAAATACACGCAAGTAAAATACACAAGCAATGAACAAATATTTGGTTAATGAGAGAAATAACGAGTCAAAAGGAAAAATGACCCCGACTACTCAAGATTTTGAGATTTCAAGGGTTTTCTCACACTTCTCAATCCCAATGGTCGCTAGTGATGACAAAAAATGTCATCTCTGTTTACACAAACTCTAAGAACTTGCGCTAACTCGTAAATTCCTGAACTGCCTACAAATGTGTCATAGTAAAAAAAACAAGGTTTTAAAACTTCAAATGTTTTGGAAAGCGCTGAGAAACAGTGAACATGACTTTCAACTAGACGTTTCCTATTGTGTGATCGTTTACGATTCAGTTTTATAGGACACCGGGTGTAATTCTCAGGGAGGTAATACACCGAGATCGTGTTCAATGAATTGATTTCGCTTTTTAGGAAATTTATCGGAATGGCGAGTTTCTTAATAAGATATACAATCTGATTAAAAGCTCCGAACTTTTCAAACTTATCGAAAACAGTACAGACAAGCTCCAGACTTCTGAAAATGGTCAAAATCAACTAAAAACATATTTTTTGTTTTTTTTTTGACTTTATTGACCAGCATTGTTTTATTTTCCGGTACTGTCTTATTGGCGGTACTGTATTTTAACATAGGTATTTTCCCTTTATCTTTCATGTTCAACAGAATTTTCGATATACCAATTGAAGGTCAAAATTTCGTTATTAGAAAATCAAAGAATTGATCAATTTCTGGGAATCAAATAAATAACAGTGCGTGAGCAAAAAGAAAAATATCATAAATTATTTGAATTCAAAGAATCGAATAAACAAAAACTCTTCAATGTGTGTAATGAGAATGCTACCTCTATGCATACTCAATTTCCGTTAGGCTCATTCAAAATCTAACAAAATTTTCTCCATTTTTCTTTTTTCTCTGTTCTTTTTTTTTCATTTTTTGTATTTTCTTTTTCCTGGCATCATATCTTTTTTTTTTTGAAATTTCCCTCCAATTCAAACTTCGCGTCCACAAACCTTCAACCTCCAAAGAAAAACAAATTGCCCCAAAACCACACAGCGGCTTCAATTGGCGTCGTGCCAATTTCAACAGTTTCTGCATCTATGCCACCCTCCACCAGCGAGAGAAACAACAGAAAAGCAGAGCTGTCGGGAGAAGGACTCGTTTTTTCTTTTACTCAGAGAAGGATGTTTCTAACTGTGCTCAAAACATGCTCCATTTCAATGAACTCTGAAATTAAAACGAAAAGAACAATGTGAAGACTGAAAATCGAGGATTTATTCAAAATAGTCTGGGTCACAAATATGTTTGGTAGGAATGGGGAAAATGATATCTGGGGAAAGGGAGAGAGAAGTTCGATGAACAATTATGACAGGAAAAATCTTTGGAATTGAAAAAATTTCGAGATTCATGAGATGAGCAGATATCATTGGAGAAGAAGAGAAAATATGCACACTATTGAACTTTTTCTTGTACGAAGAATGAGAGCTGCATGGTGGTGAGAGGTGATTATCTGATCATTATGGAGAGATGCTATGCATATGTTAGAGAGGATTGTTGGGTCTATTTTAGCTCCAGGATATTCTCCATTCGCTTTTGATCTGAAAAATCAAATTCTTTGAATTTTAGAGAAACTTCGGAAATTAAAATTTTAGACTTTAAGAAAACTCACAGTGAGAGAACCCGCCTTTGCTCGGAAAGGGAGTGAAGCGGTGGAATGAGCTTGCCACTTCATTGGTTGTGCTAGCCACGATTTGCTGTTCTGGAAAATTCAAAAATCAACAATATGCATAAAATTTTCTCAAAAATATACTCACTGGATTTCTTCACATCAGGTTCCAGTTCAGATTTCTGTTTTTGATCCTTTTCATCATCATTCTTCACACCACAACCTTCCATTAAAACTCTCTCTTCCTTTGAATCGAACCGTTTGAGATGGAAAAAGCCATTCTTCTCTTCGATTTTGTACTTCACCAATCGCTGCTCTTGTTGCATCCTCATACGCTCCCGATCGTAGAAATATAAGTCTGCTCGAGAGTTATCGAGAGCTGTTTTTGCACCAGCGATCCATGGGGCGACAACTCGTAAAAAGTAACCGCAGTTATTTGAAGTTTCGAATCCAACAAGGCAATCGAGGCAGTGAGAGAAAAATTCTTCACAATTGTATGGATCTTCTTCTTCGTCCCGTTTGCCAATGTAGTAGTCTAAGAAACTCGTGGTACTATCGTCTTCAGTAAATGGGTCATCGTCAATGAAATCATGGTAAATTGGTGTGAGAAATTGATTCAGCGCGCGAACGAACATTTCTCCGTGCTTTGCATACAGATATAACACGTCTTTCAGAAGATTCTTGTAGCAATAGTGCCAGTTTTTGACATCCCATTGCTGATATTTTTTGAAGGAGTCATTTCGAGAGCTAAGGTGCTCCTTGGCCCTTAAGGAGCAATCCGACAAGTGAGAAAGTAAACAGCTAACCCACTGGTCCTGCTTCTGTATGCAAATAAATTGGATCAACTCCTCCACCGGAACATCATCCAAATAATAAACCAATCTTGGTGGTATATCCTCTGTTTCTATCGTTTTCGAAATCTCCGCTCGCAATACGTTCCGATAATTTCTTCCCAATTCCACATCGAGTGCACGCATATCATTAAAAATTTTTTCCCGATCCTCCTGGTTCATCAGAAATAATCCATCATCCGCACATTGTTCGTTCAGGAGAAAACGTGATAATAGATTTTTCTCATTGTTGTTTTCCACATTCTCTGGTGGGTCGGACATTGTTTTGTTCTGAATCTAAAAATTATAGAAAAATGTGGAATAATTGCGAAAGAAAAAAGACTCATCATGCAAATACAAACGTATTCAGAAGATTATGAAAAATTAATTTAGGCCGACAAGATATATGCATGCGGGGAGACGCAGAGAAACGTTCAACAGAGCGCGTTTTTGTATGAAAAACTAGTCCGCGTCCTCTGCGACCGCGGGTCAGAAACTCAGAATTTAGTGTCGCTTTGACTTTCGACTCTTAACTTCAGATTTCAACTTTAATTTGTTTATTGATCAGGTGTAATAAAACATTAGAGGGCAGGACATGAAAGACTCAGAAAAAATGGGGAGCAAATATATCAATAAAAATAGGGAGCAAATATATCAATAACGGGTAATACTGGAAGAAATTAAGGATTCAAACTCGGAAGGTAGGAGAAATCGGGTAACTTGGGAAGTGATGGCGTTCCACAGGGGAACAATTGAAGAAAAATAGTCAGAGGAGTAGATTCATCCGCTTATTTCTCAAAACAAGTATTATCTCAACAAGTACTAAATAACTCGTTTCTAATGAAGAAAATAAATTCAAAGAATTGTGGATCGTTTTAAGGACCTAGGTATACTAGTTGATGATCAACTTCAATTCGACAAACACATCAATCTTATTGCCTACTCTGCTAAACTCAAGTCCCGCCAAATACTGAAAACGTTCCAATCGAAAAACCCTTGTTTATATTTCCGTCTCTTCGACACCTACATTAGACCGGTCCTCGAATACGGTTGTGAACTTTTCGATCCATCCAATGCCACACTTGCCAATAACCTAGAATCTCCTCTTCGTTTTTTCACCAGAAAAGACTTTCAGAGATGTAATATGCCCTTCAATTCATACACCGATCGCCTATCCCAGTTCTCTATGCTAACCACCCTTCATCGCCGCACCCTTCTAGTTCTTCTTACCTATCACAAAATTGTTATAAACTCATAACATTTTCCCTCTATGTCGTCCTACATTCTTCCCAGCCATTCTAACAGAGCCTCGTATTTGTTCAAAATCAACGGTCAATACTTTGACTGCTTCCTTCACAGAAACTTGTCTATGTGGAACCGTGTATGTAAAATGATAAATTATAAGCTCAATCCGGTGGCGTTTACTAAGCGAGTAGGAGCGATTCCTTATGATATTCTGATCCCTCCCACTTGACCTACAGGACTCGAGTCGGTCCGTCTGGTCATTTTACTTTTTTATTTGTACAGGTCCCATTTCTTGCCAAATTATCTATCGATTTCCCCCGTGCATTGCAAATAAATATATTATTATTATTAAGAGGGACCAAAAAAATGAACACAAATTGTTCATGAATTTTTGGTAATCACTCCACCGTTCACCTGTATATTTTACAAAAGTTTCCAAAAAATATAAAATAAAACTAAATTTCAGGAAGATGTGTGGATGTGTCTCTCGCAATTAATTTGAATTCTAATTTAACACGTTTTCCTCAATTAAGGATTTATTAAAAATAGTCTGGGGTGAAAACAATTTTTGGTCGGAATGAGGGAAACGAGAACTGGCAAAAAAGGATGACATCTGAGGAAAGGTAGAAAAAAGTTCGGTAAACAATCATGACAAGAAATTTCTTTGAAATTGAACATTTTTTGAGATTCATGTATGAACAGATATCAATTGAGAAGAAGAGAAAATATGTACATTTTTGAATTTTTTTGTAAGAAGAATATGCGACAAGAGCTGCTGGTGGTGAGATGTGATTATCTGGGCAATGTGTCATGAGTGTGTAGGAGACGATCGTTGAGCCAACTATTGCTTTATGGTTGTATTCTGGATGCGAACTAGATCTGAAAAATGAGAATCGTTCAATTTTGGACACGATTTGGAAATTAATTTTATAGAGTCTGAGAGAACTTACAATGAGAGAATCCGCCTTTGCTTGGAAAGGGAGTAAAGCAGTGGAATGAACTTGCGACTTCGTTGGTTGTGCTAGCCACGACTTGCTGTTCTGGAAAATTCAAAAATCAACTAGAAGCGTAATTTTTCTTCAAAAATAAACTCACTGGAGTTTTTCACATCGGGTTCCATTTCACATTTATTTCTCTGATCCTTCTCATCATCACTCTTCAAACCACAAAGCTCCATAAAAACTCTCTCATCCTCCGAAATGAACCGTTTGAGACGGAAAAAGCCATCCTTCTCTTCGATTTTGAATTTTAATAATCGCTGCTCTTGTTGCATCCTCATACGCTTACGATCGTAGAAATAAAAGTCTGCTCGAGAGTTATCGAGAGCTGTTTTTGCACCAGCGATCCATGGGGCGACAACTTGTAAAAAGTAACCGCAGTATTTTGAAGTTTCATATCCAAGAACGCAGTCGAGACAGTGAGAGAACAATTCTTCAAAATCGTATGGATTCTGTTCTTCGTCCCGTTGATCCCAGTAATCGAAACTCTCTCTTACGGCCATATCTTCTTCAGTAATCATCTCATTGTATTTAGGCCTATTGTCATTTAAAACAAAATAAAGTGGTTTGATAAATTGTTTCATCGCGCGAACGAAAATTTCTCCGTGTTTTGCATACAGATATAAAACGTCTCTTAGAATATTCTTGTAGCAATAGTGCCAGTTAGTGATATCCCATTGCTGATATGAACGGATGGAGTCATTTCGAGAGCGAAGGTACGTTCTGACCCATAAACAGCTACCTGACAACTCATAAAGTACTCTTCTAACCCACTGGTCCTGCTTCTGTATGCGAATAAATCGGATCAGCTCCTCCACGGGAACATCATTTAAATAATAAATCAATTTTGGTGGCATATCCTTTGTTTCTATCATTCTCGAAATCTCCGCTCGCAACACGTTCCGATATTTTCTTCCCAATTCCACATCGAGTGCACGCATATCATTAAAAATTTTTTCCCGATCCTCTTGGTTCATTTGAAATAATCCATAATCCTCACATTGTTTGTTCAGAATAAAACGTGATAATAGATTTTTCTCATTGTTGTTTTCCACATTCTCTGGTGGGTCGGACATTGTTTTATTCTGAATCTAAAAATTAATCTGGATAATGTGAAAAATGGAAAAAGAAAAAAGACTCGTCATGCAAACACAAACGTTTTCAAAAGATTATAAAAAATCAATTTATGCCGGCAAGATACATGCATGCGGGGAGACGCAGAGAAACGTTCAACGGGACGCGTTTGTGTGTGAAAAACTAGTCCGCGTCCTTCGCGACCGCAGGTCAGAAACTCAAAATTTAGTGTCGCTTTGTCTTCCAACTCTTAACTTCAAATTTATTCGCTGATTTCTAAAAACTAGTATTATCTCAAAAACTATCAAATAACTTTTTTTACAATCTAGGAACCAAATCGAAAGAATTGTGGATTGTTTCGAGAAGCACCAAAAAAGATTCTCACAATGTTTTCGAATTTGAATAAACACTTTTTTCTTATTATAGTTAAAGACTTATAAAAAATAGTATGGAGTGAAAAAATATGTTTGGTAGAAACGATAAGCGACAAGAAAAGGGATGATATCTGGGAAGAAAGGAGAGGGAAATTCGATAAACCATTATGACAAGAGAAATCTTTGGGATTAAATTGAAAAAAACGAGATTCATGGCATGAGCTGATTGGAAGCATCAATTGAGAAGGGAAGAACACATCATTGAGCTTTTTTTGTAAGAAGCATATGCGAAAATAATTGCATAGTGGTGATTAGGGTGTTGGGGACTTATTTTATCTCCAAGGTGTTATCGGTGGGTTTTTGATCTGAAAAATGAAATTCGTTGAATATTTGACACATTTTGGAAAGTTCTGTTGTAGAGAATGAAAAAAAAACTCGCATTGAGAAAACCCTCCATTGCTTGGGAGGGGATGGAAAGGTGGAATGAACTTGAGGTTTTAATGGTTGTGCTAGTCACGGCTTGCTTCTTTTCTGAAAAATCAAACTAGATGCATAAATTCTTTTTGAAAATTAACTCACTGGATCTTGTCACGTCGATCAGCAATTTTCGTTTCTTCGCCTTTTTCTTGTCCTTTGAAATTTCGCTCTTCACACCATCCATCTGCATTGAAACTCTCTGATCCTCCGCAACATACTTTTTGAGAACGAAAAGACTATCATCCTTTTCGATTTTGAATTTTATCAACTGCTGCTTTTTTGGATCCTCATACGCTCCCGTTGGTAGAGATTAAAGTCTGCTCGAGAGTGATCGAGAGCTTTTTTCGCACCATCGAGCCATGGGGCGAGAACTTGTAAAAAGTAACCGCAGTCTCTTGAAGTGTGGTATCCAAGAACGAGGTGTAGGCAGTGAGTGAACAATTCTTCAAAATCGTATGGACTCTGTTCTTCGTCCCGTTGACCAATATAGTAGTCGTGGCTTCCAACTTTTTTCTGAGTTTACGAATTCACGCATAGGTATTTTTTTGTAAGACGTTAGTCACATGTATCATTCAGTTCTGAGATTTGCTCATTCTGTGTTTTCAGAAAACTCGTATATGAAAAATTCAAAAAACCGGGTTTTGAGCACAAAAATCTTAATTTTTGTTTCCAACTTTTTTCTGAGTTTACGAATTCACGCATATTTTTCTGTAAAACGTTAGTCACATGTATCATTCAGTTCTGAGATTTGCTTGCTCTGTGTTTTCAGAAAACTGGTATATGAAAAATTCAAAAAACCGGGTTTTGAGCACAAAAATCAGAATTTTTGCTTTCAACTTTTTTTGAGTTTACGAATTCAAATTTCAAAAAATGTTTGTCATAATTTTTGTTGTTTGAAAGTTTTCTTGTCCTACAGCTGGAAACATGCTCCTTTTTATTTAACTCTGAAATAAGAAAAAACGAACGATGTGGAGATCTCACAAACTCTCGGGCAATTTCAATCCCAAGCCCGGTTTTAACTCTTATTAATTCTATCTGATCATTTTTTCTTATTTAAAGATGTATAAAAAACAATCTAAGTTGGGTAAACCAGATAGGAAGGGAAAGAGAAGCTCGTTAAAACGTGATAACAAGAGAAGTCTTTGGAATTGAAAATTCAGATATCAGTGGGGGGAGAAAAGAACATACAAAAAGAATAGGCAACAAGCGCTGCATGGTCGTGAGATGTGAATATCCTGTCAATTTTTAGTAGGAATGAGGGGAAAGAGAGCCGACAAGAAAAGTAGAGAGAAGTTCGATAAACAATTATGACAAGAAAAATCTTTGGAATTGAAAAACTTTCAAAATTCATGAGATGAACCGGTTGGGAGTATCAATCAAGAAGAGAAGGAAATATGCACATCATTGAATTTTTTGTAAGATGCAAGAGTATGCGATAATAGCTGCATGGTGGTGAGAGGTGTGTATCTGCTCAATGTGTTATGCACGTTGCGCCTGCTTTTTATCCATAGTGGTGTTCTAGATGCGCATTGAACCTTAAATATCAAACTGCTGAATTTTATACAATTTTTGGAAAGTTACTTTGAGAATACTCACAATACGTGAATCCTCCTTTGTTTGGAAAAGGAGTGGACCGATGGAGTGAGCTTGCGGCTTCATTGGTTGTGCTGACCCCGACTTGCTTCTCTGCAAAATCAAGTATATGCATAAATTTCCCTCAGAAAAAAATTCACTGGATTTTGTCAGGTCGACAACCAGTCTTCGCTTTTTTGACCTTTCCTTTGAAGTTTCACTCTTCACACCATCCATCTGCATTAAAACTCTCTCATCCTCCGCAACATACTTCTTGAGAACGAAAAGTCCATTCTCATTCTTCTCGATCTTGCTTCCAGCCATACTGAGTTTCTGCTGATTTCTCATATGCTTCCAATCGTAAGGATTTAAATCAGCGTTTGATTTATCTAGCGCCTTTTTTGCACCATCCAGCCATGGCGCAAGAACACGTAAGGCGTAAGCACAGTACTCTTGCGTTTGATATTCCAAAATGCAGTTGAGACAGTGAAAAAACAATTGTTCAGCATTGTATGATTTTTCTTTGTCCTGTGTGTCACAGCAATGCTTGTTCGGACTAGTCTTTCTGGCAAGGCTTTCTTCAGCGAATGAATAGGAGTTACAGAAAACCGTGCAAAGTTGTTTGATGAATTGAGTCAGAGCGCGAACGAACATTTCTCCGTGCTTTGCAGACAGATAGAAGACGTCTTTTAGAATATCCTCGAAACATTCATGATAATCGTTGACATCCCATTGCTGATATGAAATGATGGCTTTATTTTTACTGTGCGAAGAAATTGTATCAACTCCTCCACCGAGACATCATTCAAATAAGAAATCATTTTTTGTGGCAAAAGATTGCGTATTCCTTTCTAAATCTTCCCTCGCACTAGGTTTCGAAAATTTCTGCCCAATTTTACACGCATGTCTCTGTAAGTCTTTTCCCGTATCCTCGAGAACATCGCTCTGCAAAACGCGGGTGACGGTCCTTGATTTAAACGGTTTCCATAATCCCTGTATTGTTGCGCGACTTCATTCGAGAGGACTCGTGGAACGTCATCCTCATTGTTGCTTTCCACGTCCTCGGGTTGGTCCGACATTACTTCGATCTGAATTTGAAAATTGTTCTTGAGAAATTTGAGAAGATTTCGAGAAAAATACTTGTGATGAAAACACAAAAGTATTCATAATTCAAGACGTTTTTCTCAATTGAAAGTTTATAAAAAGTAGTCTGTGGAGAAAAATAAGTTTGGTAGGAATGAGAAAAACGAGGACCGACAAGAAAAGGGATGATATCTGGGGAAAGGGAAAGATTCGATAAACCATTATGACAAGAAAATTCTTTGGAATTGAACATTTTTCGAGATTCATCATACAAATGGAAAGAAAGCCGTCAAGAGAAAGAGAGTTCAACCATCAGTTGTGACGAGAAAAATCATTCGAATTGAACAATTTTCAAGATTCATGAGATGAGCCGATTGAGAGTATCAATGAAGAAAAGAAGGAAATACGCACATCATTGAATTTTTTTGTAAGAAACAAGAATATGCGATATAAGCTGCATGGTGATGAGAAGTGATTATCCTGTCAATGTGTTATGTACGTGGGAGAGAGAATCGTTGCGCCTGGTATTCCGGTTGGTATTCTGGTCGCGCATTTGATCTGAAATATGAAATTTATTCAGTTATACACATTTTGGGAAATTCTGTTATAGAGATTGAAAAAAGCTCACATTGAGAAAACCCTCCTTTGCTTGGGAAAGGAGTGGAACGGTGGAATGAACTTGCGACTTCGTTGGTTGTGCTATCCACGACTTGCTTCTCTGAACAATCAACTATATGCATAAATTTTCCTCAAAAATAAACTCACTGGATTTTATCATGTCGATCACCAATTTTCGTTTCTTAGCCCTTTCCTTTGGATTGTCGCTCTTCACACCATCCAATACCATTTTACTTTTCTCATCCTCCGGAGCAAACTTTTTGAGAACGAAAAGACCATGTATCTTTTCGATTTTGTACTTCGCCAATCGCAGCTGTTGCTGCTTCCGCATACGCTCCTGATCGTAGAAGAAGAAGATATCCAAGTTGTCAAGAGCTTCCTTTGTGCCTACCAGCCATGGGGCGAGAACGCGTAATGCGTAATCACAGTCCTTTGAAACTTGGTATTTCAAGATGCATATCAAACAGTGATAAAATAAATCTTCAAAATTGTATGGGATGTTTTCTTCATCTCGTGAACACACATCATAATCCCAAAGAATATCCTGTCTGGCACGAAATCCTTCAGCAAATGGTCCTCCAGCATGGGGATCCTCGTAATAGAATATGATACCAATTTTTGTGATGAATTGAGCGAGAGCATGGACAAACATTTTTCCGTGTTTTGCATAGAGGTAGAGCACGTCTTTCAGAATATTCTCGTAGCAAACGTGCCAGTTAGTTATATTCCATTGGTGATGTGAACGGATGTAGTTATTTGTATCTTCGATGTTCTGTCTGGAATTTGTGAGTTCCCATTTCAAATTAGTAAGCACTCTATTAATCCAATCTTCCTCATTCCGTGTGCAAATGAATTCTATCAGCTCCTCCAATGAAACATCACTTAAATAGGAAATCATTTTTGGTGGCAATCCATATTCCATTCCTTTAAACATCGTCCCTCGCAATTGGTTCCGAAAATTTCTTCCCAATTCTACATCGAGAGCACGCATTTCTGTGAAAATGGTTTCACGTGCCCGAAGAGCACTTTCTCCTCCTTCCTTTAAAGCGTTTCGAAATTCGTCATATTGTCTCTTACTTTCGCCGTGGTTCCCGAGAGACCGCTTTATAGAATCCCAAATGTCATCGTCCATTTCATCGTCCATGTCGCGGTCCACATCCGCGGGTTCATCCGACATTGTAGTTCTGAATTTAAAAATTATTATGAAGATATTAGTGAATATTGCAAGAAAACGAATCGTGATGCAAACACAAAACTATCTAAAAGATTTTGAGAAAGCAATTTTTGCCCAACGAGATACAGGGTGCACATATTTTCGCATTCCCACTAGTAGGAGCCCGCCCAAACAGTAAACTTTGAGCTCAATTATCGCGATTCTTCTAAAAGATATTCAAAAGTTGTCAGCTGATACAATTTCGAAAATTTTATGATAAATACTTTATCAGTTGTTAACTTTTCGATCTCTCTCACAGGAATCGAGATAACTGAGTTCAAAGCTGATGGTTTAGGTGGGATTCTATTAGAGGAAATACGGTAATTAACCGCACAAAAGTTTTCAACTACCAAAAAGTTTTAATAGAGCGTTGTACTGGGAAATTTGAGGTGCGAACATTTCACATAATTCATCAGTGAACTGGCAGAATTTGAAATTATCGAATCTACTGTGAGTTATCAATCTACCCCTAAAAGGAGATCTTGTTTCGGTGAAAAGTCGCAGAACATGTTTCGAAATGTTTGATACTCAGTTACCGATTTGTCTACTGCCACGCCTCTTTATCAATATTGCGCATTTGCATAGGTAGCCGGAAAAAACCCGGTGCTTCATCTCATGCTTTTTACGAAGCCTGTCTTAGTAAGGGAGGGAAAACGGGAAAGTTTAAATATAAGACAGACGAAAGATGATACCGATAGAAGAAAAGAAAAAGCTAGAGCAAATATATCAATAACGAATGATTTTAGAGGAAACTTAAGATTCAAACTCTGAAAATAGGAGAAATCGGGTAATTCATCTACGTGCAAGCATGGAAATACTAAAACTGTAGGAAACGCTTTGAAAAGTTCAGTAAATGTGTATCAAACAAGAAGTTACATTTCTGCCAATTTTTGTGCTTCCAACAAACTGAAGTCCGCAGATATACCCGTTTTCATTTCAAACGCCACCCAGTGTATACATGCGAGGAGACGCAGAGAAACGTTCAGCAGAGCGCGTTTGCATATGAAAAACTAGTCCGCGTTCTTCGCGACCGCGGTACAGGCTATCAAAACTCAGCAAAACTGGAGGGTGATGTTTCCGGTGAAACTGGATAGAGTTGGAAAAAGTGAGACAGAGGAAAATTATAGAATGAAAGTCAATAATCAAGAATGGAGAACTGGGAGTAGAGGAAAAATGGGTAATGAAGGAAAAAATGAACAAATATATAGGAAAGAGAGGACAGTCAATCATATGGGTAAAGGAGAGGACCTTATTGATTTTACCATATATCGTGAGGGGTTGTGATGATTGCCAGACGTTACTAAAAGGGGGAGGGGGGATTGAACGCACTGTATTACTCTTGTCTGAAGACACTGCACGTTGAAAGCGGGAAACCTCGTTCAGTTTTTCTTGAAGGCGCAAGTGCGGAAACAACCGTATTTCGAGCATCTTCAAAATGTTGTTTTGAATTTTTCTCAATTTTTCGACGATTTTTATTTTTTTTTCCGATGGAAATCGGGAAAAAATCACTGAAAATGATAAAAAATTTTTTTTTGTTTGAAATCTAAAAATTGTCAAAAAATTGAGAAAATACAATATAAAGTACATATATTTAACGATATTTAACGAGATTTACTGCTCTCAACGTGCATTGTCTTCAGAAAAAAGTAATGGCTTCAATTGTGGGAAAATTATCTGAAAATGATGATAATTAGCTAACTGATGACATGACACCTTAACCATGAAACATATAAACCACGAAAAATAAAACTTTCGCATTTCTAGATTGCGAAGAAACTTTCTCACATCACGATAAGTTGAAAAATTGAACCTTCACTCGGTTATTTTTCAGGTTTTCGGAATATTCGACACGTTAACCTGCTTGGAAACTTTTCGAAAATTCGGAGAACTAAATTACTCTCTTTTTGGAACTGGTAGCTAGAGATTCAAGGTGAACGATGTCCTTGAAATTGTACAAATTGTTATTCTTTGTCTTCGAAATATTCATGAGCGACCGTATCGTTGTCCTGGAAAACAGGGAAGTTGTTTGAATGAGCTCTGGCATTAAAAACAAAGCACGTAGAATCCGTTCGAACAATTTGATTCGATATTTTCTCTTCTATTGCCTTTATTTCCTTCATTTCTGCAAAATTGACGTATTTAAAAAATCCAATTCGTTACGATCCCAAAATGATTTTTCATTCATACTACTTTTTCGATTCCCCCGAACCGACGCTATCCGACTATGAATGTTCCTTTTTCATAGATTTATAAAAGCAAAATCCGTTTTCTATTCAAATTGTTTATCTTTACGGAAATTTCTTTTAATTTTTTTATAGACAGCTGGAAATTTGGCTACTGTCCTGTCCTGAATAGTTTTGTTTTTGAATTTAAAACGTTCTTGTGATCTAAAAATTAATTATACAATGTGAATTTCCAATTTTTCATCAGTACATAACACTGATGTCGTGTAATACAACGACACTCCGTTATTCCGGTGCTAGAGAGAAAAAACAGTAGAAGAGACGCAGACAGCCGTCCCGCGGAGCGCATTTGCATCGCGAACGACATCGTGGCAATTTTACGAGTTTGCTGTAATCTCACAGTATATTTGGTTTTTCTTCCAACTGTTAACAAACAATTTTTCAGACAAAATGTCCTTACTTTGGTCGTTAAAACATTTCGATGCTTATCGAAAGCCAATGGACGACTTTCGGGTCAAAACGCTGTCCGGAGGATTAGGTGAGTCTCCTGGTTTGTCCTCGAAAATCGATAATTACCGAATTTCAGTCACACTGATAGCCACCATAGTCATAGGATTGCTGATTGTGTTAGAAACAAGACAATTTCTGTCAACGGCGGTGCTGGAGCATTTATTCGTCGACTCAACGACGTCCGATGAGCGGGTACACATCGAATTTGATATCACTTTCAACAAATTACCGTGTAATTGTGAGTTTTTCCAAGTTTTGAGTTATGTGAGCAGCAGATAGCGGCGGGGGAGTTGGCAGGGCCTGCTGTCTATCGATTTTTGAGCGGCGATGGGGAGCAACGGATGTAACACAAGTGCAGGACGCCTAAACAACGCTCAAGAATAAGTATGAACATGAAAAACCAAGAAAATTTTCAGTCATCACTGTAGATGTAATGGACGTGAGTAGTGAAGCTCAAGAAAATATCAATGACGACATCTACCGTTTACGCCTCGATGCTGATGGTCGTAATGTGTCGGAGAGTGCTCAGAAAATTGAAATCAATCAGAACAAGACAATCGGGGAGCCGACTGAGCTGGTTCAAGAAGTGAAGTGTGGTAGTTGTTACGGAGCGGTAGCAGATGGAATGTGAGTTATCATTATCGCTATTATCGACGATAAAAGTATGATTCAGATGCTGTAATACTTGCGAAGATGTCAAGAACGCGTATGCTGTGAAAGGATGGCAAGTAAATATCGAAGAGGTTGAGCAGTGCAAGAACGATAAATGGGTGAAAGAGTTCAACGAGCATAAGAACGAAGGATGTCGAGTGTATGGAACAGTGAAAGTGGCAAAAGTCGCTGGAAACTTCCATCTCGCTCCAGGAGACCCACACCAAGCCATGCGATCTCATGGTTAGAGAAATTTCCTCAAAAAACTCTCTGTTCATCTTGTTCCTTTGCAGTTCACGACCTTCACAACTTGGATCCAGTGAAATTCGACGCGTCTCACACTGTAAATCACATCTCGTTTGGAAAATCTTTCCCGGGAAAGAACTATCCACTTGATGGAAAAGTGAACACTGAGAATAGAGGAGGAATCATGTACCAGTACTACGTGAAAGTGGTGCCAACTCGTTACGACTATTTGGATGGACGTGTGGACCAGAGTCATCAGTTCTCGGTGACCACTCATAAGAAGGATCTTGGATTCAGTGAGTTTTTTACATCGAGCACCAGTCAAACGTGCTTTTCAGATGGTTTAGACCTTTTTCAAGAGTCTGTACTTTGGCTGTCAAGTGTCCAATCAGTTTGAAAATTTTGGAGAGTGTGAAATAGACCTAAACTGAAAATCGCGCTATCCCAGAATTTCTTTGAAATTCCCAGGTTATTGTCCGGTACTGTATGAAGTCAGAAGCCACATAAATCTTGTAGCCAAATAAATTTATAGTTTTTCAAATTCATTTTTCAGGACAAGCTGGTCTTCCTGGTTTCTTCCTCCAATACGAATTCAGTCCACTAATGGTTCAATACGAAGAATTCAGGCAGTAAGACTTCACCCGTCCCTTCTACCAAAGAGATATTCTAATTTCAGGTCGCTTGCCTCATTTTTGGTATCGCTCTGCGCCATCGTCGGAGGTGTTTTCGCAATGGCTCAACTTGTAGACATCACGATTTATCACACATCACGCTACATGAAAAGCCGTATCGCTGGGGGAAAACTTACATAACTACACTTAATTTATATCTGCATTCGGGTTGCTACTGGTCTTTAGATTATTCTGTTTAGTATTTATTTTGATTATTGGTTGTAACTTTGTTCTGATTTTTGATGCATTTAATTTATTTTTCAGGTTCTTATTCTTTTTTTTGTGGTTTTTTTTTCAAACTATAAACTCGTTTCCGCTTTACGAATCCTATTGAACGTCACGGGTTCCTCTTCTCCGAACACTTTTTTCTCTGTTTTTAAGTATTATCGCGTATCGTCTTGTGCCGTTCTGTCCCACTCGTCTTGGGTTATTCCTTCTCCTCGTCTCTTCTCCGTTCTCTAGGCAATAAGAGTCCGCCTTCAGCACGCGACGCGTCGCTTTTGTGCGCGATGCGGTCGGACGGCCTCTGCAATTACCGAAGGTGTCAGTTCTTATCGACTGGTGCATTTTTTATTGTGTTCATTGCGTATTGCGGTCGATAACATTCTCGATAGAATTCTCTGATAAAAACGTTGGTTTCTGTTACAGCTGAACATGAGTACCAAGAAAAACAAACGGAAATCAACCTCAACCTTCAAAGCGGTCAAATCTCCACCACCAGTCGATTTTTTCGATTTTTCCAAAACCGAAGAGGAAGTTCCCGAACCAATCAGAGTAAGATTTTCTATTGAAGCAGTGATCAAGAAATAAATTCAAAATTCAGATTCCAAACGCCACTAACGCCGAGCAAAAACTCTATGAGCTGTGCTGCAAAGCTCGTGGCAAAGGACTGTTTGTTCGAATTCCACCGTCTCATCCACGTGCTCGTAAAGTTGCCGAGGAAATTGAGAAGTACATCGACAACATCAAACGAGGAACTTGTAAACCTCTTCCTGGAGGTAATGCAGCTGCTCTGAAGGCAATCAAGGATTTGAAGATGGCTGATTATGAGAGGGTGAGGATTTCTTGCTGGAGGAGTCGGAACATGATTGCTCGGAGTTGGAAAACCGATAATCCAATTTTCCGCTTTCTCCGACTCTTTTTCGATAAAATTCGTCGACAAAACCGTTGGGAAACATTTCCCGTCGGGAAGTTTTCCGAAACTTTTTTCGGTAAAAATATTCTGATTTCGCTAGAATCAGACATGTTTACGCTAAAAAAATGGAAGAAGAGTCGGAAAAAATTGGATATCCGTTTTTCGGAACAGGGCTTTCCGAGCAAGCCTGGTATAGACCAAAATCTATCAGCCTGGCAAAATTTTCTCAAACAAGCCGGCAAATATCAAGCATCGCTCAAATTTCCAAGCTTGATGATTAAAAAACCTCGTCATTTCTGAACTTGATGGTCGTCAGACGTCAGCGAGCAACTTTTTTTTCGTTCCTCGATGTCACTCAAAAAACCTGTTCTTCGGGATATATGAAAACTGGAATTTAAAAAAAAATCTCAAAACCTGTCCGACGGCGAAGTGAGTATATCTGATTTGAGCGACTGTGCAGTGATTAAAAATACAGATTCTAGCCATATCAAGAACACCTCATCATAATAAAAGTTTTTCAGGGCGACCAACCTGGATGGGCTCGCATTATCTCGATCCTCCGCGAAGAGTTTCGCAACTACTCTTCTCTCGCCTTCTCGCGTGGTCTCCAGGAGAAAGGAGAGATCTTTCAGTTCATTGCTCACTATCCAAAATGTGGATTAATCCTTCAGAGAGTGAATGTCGACCGTCCGTATCGCTATGACGGTGTCATCGATCAGCTTGTGACTTGCACTCGTAAGTTTTTTGGCTTTTTCCAGGAAGAATGGTCACAAGGCAGGTCCGCTGGTCCCATCATCCGACTGCCGGTTCTATAAAATGTGACAACAGTCTCGATCTTTCGACAACGGACCCACTATCCCAGCAATAGTTCTAACGTTCCGAAGCGCGATTTCGACTCCAGATCGTTTCGTAGCGCGACGTTTTGCAAGCTTAGTCGTTTCGCAGCCGCTCTTGCCTGAAATCAAGGAATGGTAGGTTTACAGTATCTTTTTCTGGTATTTTCTTGCTTTAATATCTGTTATTTCTCATTCTTAAAAATGGTTGAGGAGAAAATACACACATGTAGAGGAAAAAAACCACACGAACATATGGTTTTTGTGTATTTCTGATAGTTGTTAGAAAATTTATGCCCCCAAGTTGATAAAGACTATCGAGAATGAAAAATAACTGATAAAAAAGCAAGAAAATATCAGAGAAAGACACTTTAAACTTATCATTCCTTGATTTTAGGCAAAAGCGGCTGCGAAGCGTCCTAGCTGCGAAACGACTAAGCTGCGAAACGTCCGGAAGCAGTGATTTCGGTTGCGGGTCACCCAAATGTTTGAATTTTGCGTTGTTCATCCGAATGCTCGTTTGGAAATTTCAGTGATTTGAGATTTTTTGAAAGGCTTAAAGGCTGAAACGCCATGTTCACTTTTTAGTGAGAAATTCGGAAGCGCCAGATTCTAAAATATAGGGGGGGGGGGTTCAGGTACCCCAATCAACATACCGTTGAGACGGTTGCCTGAAAATTGCTAATTCGTTGAGCGATTCTTACCCGAAAGAACTGTTTTTTCTTCAACCTGCTGATTTTCAATATCTTTATGTTTCAGATCCTGTCAATGCTGTTCAACAAAAGATGTACGATAGAGCGCATATTCGCACTGTAAGCCTCAAGAACCCAGCTGTGAAGAACTGCAGCGAATGTGAGGAAAAGTAAGAGATATGCGATGATCTTCATATTCAGAATTCAAAAATTGTTCAGAGCGGTAAAGGAAGGCACTGAGCGACTTGATAGGATGGACATCATGCTCGTAAAAGACAGCAACAAAATGGCGGTCGACAGTACTCTTAACACTTATCAATTTGAGAAGTATTTCAAAATCTCCGGCAATTTGCTCTCCGGGACTGGTTCTTTGGAATATTCTCAATCTTACGCTGCTCTTAAAAACATTCGGGACTTTGATAAGAAATCTGTGGAGTTAAGAGAAACCATGTTCAAGCTTCGCCTCAAACAACAACAACTCACTGCAAGAGTCAATATCTATGGAGAGAAGGAAATGGCGAATGAGTGGGAGAAAATCAATAGAGAGCTGGAAAATACCGCAATGGAGATTGTCACGATGACTGCAGACACCGTCATTGAGATCAAAAGGCTTGAGGGAGGATTCGAAGGCTCATGGGAATTGATTCGCGAAAGTTTGGGAACACCATCGAGGCTCTGCGATTTTGATCGTAAGGTTCGTGTTCTTGAAGAGCAAGTGGAGGAGAAGGATGCAATCATTGCTCAACTCCGACACGAGCTTGAAGAAGCAAGAGCGATGATTCCAGTGGAGAAGAATGAAGATTCGGATGGTGAGAAGAAGCCATTCTTCATTCAGCCAGCCGACAACACTCGTCGTCGTGAAAAAAACAAGAAGAGAAAGAGAAACAAGAAGTCGACCGATTCTGGATCGTCCAGCGCCAAGCGCTCACGTCTCTTCTGAATGAGTTTTTTCTCAGCTCTAGCTCCAATTTGGATATATTCATGTTTTATTACACTCATCGTATACATTTTGTAAATTCTCTTTTGTAATTTTCATCCTGTTCATTTTCTGGTGCATTCTTTCTTCCCACCGCTAAATCCCATTCATTCGTGTCACCTTTCTTTGACCCAGTTTTCTGTAAATCAACACGATTTTTCCTAAAAGGGCATTATCAAGTTTTCCCGGAATTTTTCAAAAATTCGGTTTATCTTTTCAATGTTGCCGGCCAAAAAATTTTTAATGCGGTTTTTGTACCTTTTATTCTTTCAATATAATCTTCATTGCTCTGCTCTTATGTCATTGCCATTTTGTAATCGAAAATGTCTGATTTTGTAAATGAAAAAGTTTCAATTATTTTTCATTAAAAATGGTAAACCAGCAGATAATCAATATTTCTAAAGTGTTTTCTGAATCAAATATGCAACCGCAAAGTTGTTGAAAAACTTTCTTTTTGGCATTCGTGTCGTTCTAGAAATGTGCTATTAATTGCTTTGAGGTTGTACAGTAGAACCTTTGTTCCCGTAATATCAATTCTAACGAATTATATGTGGAATATGTCGACAATACAGGATTTTGACCTATAATCTGTGCTCCACTGGAAACTATTGGAGACTTTCTCAGAAAAATCGGTATCGTTGAAGGTTCGGAATCAGTTGCCTGGAAACAATTTACTTAAAAATCCTGAAATACGATAATCGAAAAGTTTCTCTCAAACTCGATTGAAACGTTGCCGTAAAACTGATAGAAGTGTTTCTTAACTTCAAACTTTGAACTAATTTATCTATGTTCCTTTCAAAGAAATGAAAATGTTGTCAACAAATGAATTGTTCATCATTATATTATATCGAAATTATTTTATCCGTTTACATATTTTCATATCTTGCAGAGGAGCTAAGATAAATTATCTCAAACTTGACAATGGGGAAGGCCTCCTGTTACAGGTTCTACAGTGTTTTTGACGAACCGAAAACGAAACTCATAATTTGACCAACCAAGTGTTTTAAACGTCGTCTTCCTAAACTTTCTTGTTAATCGCGACTCCATACATTTATTGAAATCTCAGCTTTCTTTCAAGCCCAATAAGTCAAATGTAAGTTGATATCTTGTACATACATGATTTCGTAGCCAATCTCAATTCCAACCAATTAGTAAATCAGACAAACACTGGAGAGAGGCCTCGCTTTTTGATTAAACGAACTCGTGACGTTTGGGATTGTTATGAAATTCAAGGACCACTTTTTGTTGTTGTTTCAAAACATTGGAATCCAATTTGGATTGAGATTTCGCAACTTATTGACGAATTGGGAATATGCCAGAATGTCAGAAACGTGTTGTGGTTTTCAGAGGTTTTGTGACTTGAATATTTCATAATTGTTTTGTTTGGCAAATATGAACTTTCTCGTAAACTTTTTCGAAGTTTCAAATTCTATGAACGAATATCAAGCAACTGCAATGATTGGGCTATTGTAATGAAATGAAGTCAACAAAATTTGAACGGTTTTTATTTGGTAAAACTTTGATTGTAGCCCTGTAATTTTTTTTTAATTAGAATGTTTCCAAATCATGCAAACTTTAAAACTACGTGTAAGCTCTCGTGCATTAGAGTTCATTGAATTTTTATCACTATATGATAACAAAACTGCATGACATTCTAAAGTTTGAATTTTTGCACGATTGCGAAATACGTTTTTTTCATTGAAATTCTTGTGTCCGCTTTGTAGTTTTTGAGTTCGTATCAACAACATCAGGCTTCGTTTTGTGACCCAATTTTATTCATTGATTTTCTTATCAACATCTTATCAGTAGACAATAGGGGACGATGGAGTAAATGGTGAAGGAAAACACAAAGAGAAAAATTACAGTAAGACAATGAAACTTATTGCAAAGTATTCATTTTCTGTTTCATGACAAGATAAGTGATTGCATTGATTACAAAAGACCACCGAGAATTGGGGAGGAGTGTTAAACTAGTAAGTGTGAGATTAGACTGGAAGTAACGGGGACAAGTATGATTAGGAATAAATCAATCAATAATAAATAAGAAAGACCCATAGAGAAAATTGTGTAGACCTTGAATTTTATATACAGATTCTCTATGGAATTGTAGAATAAGAATCTCGCGTTTAATTACAAGGCGTTAGCAATAGGAGAACGTTTCAAGATGATAAAAATCTCTAGAAAGGTATATACATGATCTATCTGCGAGCCGTAACGACTCTGCCTTTGTACTGTGGAGCTGGGTACTGTTTTACTGTAGTTCCTCTCATGATAACTGGGAAAGCCAGCTGGTTTGCATCACGGAGCGCTTTGTAGGCAATCCAATCTTTTGGATTTTGACTGGGATGATAGTGATCGCTGATTGGATACATCACAAATGGGAGAAGAATCTCCTTGGAGAGTTCATGCAAGAAGAATTGAATGTTTTTCGGCTTGCGGTCTTCGGCTTGAGCGTCACGGATTTCATTCTCCATGAGCACTTGGTTGATTTGATCCAAACGACGACGCATGACAGTTTTTTGGAATCCAGTGACATTTTTATCCATGCCAGTTTTGATGGTTTCGAAAACCAAGCGAATATCCTTCTTAGCAAATTCTGCAGTCATCGGGAACTCATGCCGGCACAAAAGAAGCTCCTCGTGAATTGGATCAACATTCTGCGGAAGGAGTCTTCCTTTATACGCATCGTAATACATCTCCAATAAATCCATCTTGATCATCAAATCGTGTTGCTTCAACATCATATTGGAACGACATCTGACATTTGGGAACTCTCCTTCGAGATTGCGAGCGAGGTCAACAAGATTCATTCTTGCCGATGGAACTTTTCTCAGCATCATGTCTACCATAGTAGTCGCTGAAAACGAAATATGGGTTGGAAATTCAATGCTTTCAAGGATTTATGTACCTTTAAAGGAGAGGAAATTCATAGGCCACTTTTGCTGCTTGAATTTGATGGCCCGGAATAGTGGAGTAGTGTCCTTTTCATAGAATGGATACTTTCCAACAAGCAATATGTACATGAGAACACCAAGGCCCCACATCTCGGTGTCATACGTGTGGAGTGTCTTTGTGGTGGCCTTTAGCATCTGAAATTCATACAATGAGCTTTCTGAATCAATTCTCTGGATACCTCTGGTGCCATAAAAGCCGCATAAACGGTACGACGAGAGTTATGAGCATCTGTCACTTCATCGTCGCATCCCAAATCCTGAAGATTAGCTGGGCGGACGATCCAACTTCCGTCCTCCGCTTTCTTCAGGTAGAAATTTTTGGGTCTGAAGTTGCGAACCAGAACTCTTCTGGAGTGGCAAAACTGGATGACTTCAACGAGTTTCTTGAAAATCTCCATAACTTCAGATTCTGTAATCTCATCGAGACGAGCAAGAGCGAGTGAGTGGATTGTAGTGTCCACGTATGGATTGAAAATGATCCATCTCTGATTGCTGTGGAGGATTTCCATACGTCTCGACACGCAGATCTCACTGAAAAAAAAAATTTCCTTTAGAATCTTCATTACGCTACATGCGTCTGTCTGTCCACTTCAAAAAAAAGTATCGGTTTACGTGACTTTTCAAGAAAAAGTGAGGAGCGCAGCAAACGAAAAAACTAAATTAAATCGCGCAGAAAGCGCACCAGCTAGTTAGTTACAATATATTCTGCTCTATGAATGAGTAATCTTTCTATATTTTCTTGTCCCCAGTTCCCCACGCATTCTAGACTCAATCACGTCATTTTGAATATTCTGATTCAGACTCAAAGTATTTCGTAATCCCCTTCACTAATTTCGTCATATTGTATGTGCACTCACCTCAGACGAAGTTGATCCGCGCTGAATGAAGCCATGTTAGCTGGCTGTTGAAGACGTTTAATGACGTCAAACACCTTCGGAACCTTCCATCTTGGAAGAACTTGAGCCGTGAACACCTCTTTCGTTTTGAGGCAAACTGCACGTGTTGTTGGTCCGGTTCCCACAATGTGGAAAACGCCGATGATTTCCCCGTTACGCTAAAATCCGTACTAGAAACATTTGAATGGTGTATTCCAAACACTAACCAGGTATTGACCACCATATGGATTCACTTGTGGACCTCCAGAAGACGATGATGAAGAGCTCTGGGCCAACAACAATTGGTTCTGCTCCTCTTCCTCGATTTCCTGGATGAATCTCACATATTCACGCTCATCAAGAATAGTTGGCATTGGTTGCTCAACTGGAGTGTCTCCATGGTTGTAGAGATCCGCCTCTGGGATCATTTGTCCTTTGGTCAACGCAACATAATGATCATTTAGGACTCTGATGATGTGAGGAGGAAGCTGTGAGATTGGGCGAGTTCCTGGCTGGACTGGTGGACCAAGAGATGGCTGCCCTATTGGGTGATTTGGGCAAAAGAGGCTCTCTTCAATTTTCGGAGCTTCACGAAGTCGCTTATAATATTCTTTTTTGATGGCAAGAAACTCTTCAGACTCTTGACGGATGATATCCTTGTAGTAACGGAATGGAGGAAAAAAGTTGGACGCGCTGGCAGCACCCTTGGTTAGCAAAGAGAGTGGTGCAGCTAATGGCTGCACATCCTTGGTTCTGGTTTTGATTGTGCTTCTAGTTTTAACCATACCCTGAAATTTGGAAAGGTTGGATAACTTGATAACTCGTAGAAAAAAGGAACAAAAAACAAGGTATTCGGGTTAGAGAGCTACAGTAAGACACAACTTAAAAAGAAACGGAGGAGTAGTTTATGAGAAAAGTCCAGACGATGATAAGCCTGAAAATGGATAGGAGCAATGAACGGTGAAAATGGAGGATGGCGAGATTGTGAAACAAAGTGGCTTGGACTATGAATTCGTTTATTTCTCTCGCCATTTCGCAATACTACAACGCATATAACTGGGAGCCTCCGCCCCTTTCTCTAGGTCTCCCATCTCTTTCGCAATGTTTTCAATCTCTACTACTACGGGCGCCCACATATCACAGAACCGAGGCAGGGCGCGTAGTGTGTGAGCTGAAATGAGAGACGTGCTAGAACATCAGCAGGTATTGCGAAACATCACAAGTCGCTACAATCAACACAAATGTCGGAGAGTGGAAAACGAAGAGAAGACTGGGGGGTCGGCGGAGAAACGAAACGTGACGAGAAGGATCAGGGTGACGAAATCGCTTGCCGAAGCGGTTAAGATTGTTAGCAAACAGTTCTTTCTGCAAAACGGAACATGGATAGATAGGGAAAGGACAAGTAAAAGAAACATTGGCAGCATAAGTAATGAATGGTAGAGATAGGACTGATAAGGTTAAACAGAGATCCAGGAGAAACACCTAAATCTGTCTAATGATTCCGAATTTGTAACAAGACAAGATTTAAAGGTATTGTTGTTGACATTTTTGGGAATCTGTAATTTTCTAGAAAGACAGAAAGAAAACCAGAATACAAAATGAAGGGAAAAAATAATTGTTTTCGTTGGCTTCGCTTCTTTAGAAGATGCAGGAAGAAGAGATATAAGAGAGAAGCTCTTCTGGAAGAGACGGAAGCCACGTGCCCGCGTCATTCCGGCCCCACTCTCTCCCTATCTCTCTCTCTCTCTCTCTCTATCTCTCTCCTTGAGGCAATTCGTATTTTCTCTCATCCTCTCATCTCTTACGTCGAGGACACCAACCGTGGCGGCTGCAGCGCAGACAACCAGAGTCCTCCGGACCGAAGGAAAGGGGTCAGAGACGCAGCGTAGAGACTAGTCGCTGCGCGCGCGGCAGCGGTCAATCGTACGCATCGCTTCGCATCTCTCGGAGAAGAAAAAAGAGATAGAAGGGCCCTCCCGTTTTCGTCCCGATGCCTTTCTTTTTCCTCTCCTCGTTCTCCCTCGTGATGCATTGCCTCTAGTCTCTTTCTCTCTCTTTACGTTTGTCCTCCTGTCTGTTTTGCTGCTCTCTCCACTTTTCCGTATCTATCCAGTAGCCCGGGGGCCTACCCTTGTTGGTCCATTGGTTTTAGCCCTGGTGTTCATATCCCCTCTTTCGTTTTAACCATTTCAATTTGGGTCCTTTTTTGGTTTTTTTCTCTGCGTCTCGGGTTTCTGCATCTTTCCCAAACTAATGACAACTTGGCAGTCACTCTAACAGCTACTTTTTTCCTGGCTATTTTTTTCTATTGCATCCTTCTCTCTTTGCTGGCCTTTATAATATAAACAACTGGTTTCTCATTTCCCTTTCATTTTCAGGTAACAAAGACTACTACTCCATACAGTATGACGGCTGCTCCATATAACTACTCCTACATCTTCAAATACATTATTATTGGCGATATGGGTGTTGGAAAATCTTGTCTGCTGCATCAGTTTACTGAGAAAAAGTGTGAGTCATTCATTCAGTGGTCAATCGATCGATTCAGTTGTTTGGTTTTCACAACAAACACTATCCAAACGAGACCTGTTTTCTCTTTGGGTCACAAGGAAATTGAACAACAACAAAAAATGAAACTTTTTTACAGTTATGGCCGATTGCCCTCATACGATTGGAGTTGAATTTGGGACCAGGATTATTGAAGTCAGCGGGCAGAAGATTAAGCTTCAAATTTGGGATACTGCTGGACAGGAGAGATTCCGTGCTGTCACTCGTTCGTATTATCGTGGTGCTGCCGGAGCTTTGATGGTGTACGATATGACTCGCCGCTCCACCTACAATCATTTGAGCAGCTGGTTGGCCGATGCAAAAAGCTTGACTAACCCAAATACGGTAAGAGAAAGAGGCAAATTGCAAAGAATTGTTGTCGAACGAGGAAAAAATAGCATATTGCGTGTCACAGGAAGCATTCAACTTCTAGCTTTTTTGTTCGCGTGTTCCAAGGCCATCTGCCATTAGTTCACACAAATGAAATGAAAATGTTTAGAGATTCATAGGAAAATAATTCGGAGGGTATGAAAATTCACAAGCAATGGGGGTTCAAAGTAGGGGTACAAAATCCTCAATTCTGGAGTTCAAAAAATCTGAAAAATTAAAGTTTTGTACTTCCGTATTATTTCGTGACCTAAATCACATTGTGCCCCATGAATTGTTGTACTCTCCGATTTATGTGCCGGATTCATTCCCATTTTAAGGACTTTATTGGCTATTGACCTCATACAGTACCCCCGGTTAATAAAATATGCAAAAACAGGGGTTTCGATTAATTTTCGGCCGTTTTGACCATTTTTAAAACTCTGAAGCTTGACTGTCAAGTTTCCGATCATTTTGAAATTCTTGGAGGATGTAAAACAGACCTAGATTGAAAAATTTGCATAACAATTGTTTTTTGAAAATGTCTAGTTTTTTAGCTACTTGCCACTTATTGGAAGACACGCTTTTTGTCAATTTTTTGTAGAAAAGACGTAAAAAAACAGGTGTCTTTAAAAAATTGGTGAATAGCTGAAAAACTAGGAATTTTTGAAAAATTCTGTAAATGCAATTGTTTCTATCTAGGTCTGTTTTACACCCTCCAAAGTTTTCAAAGTGATCCAACACTTGACAGCTGTGCTCCAGAGTTCTGAAACTGGTTAAAATCAACTGAAAAACAAGTTTTTTTATTTTAGGGATTTATCTGGCTTCTGACTTCATATCATATCACTATTCTATTAATTCCAGGCAATCTTCCTTATCGGAAATAAAGCGGATCTCGAAGACCAACGTGATGTGCCATACGAGGAAGCAAAAGCTTTTGCTGAGGAGAACGGACTCACTTTCTTGGAGTGCAGTGCGAAAACGTAAGGAGAATTCCCTTTCTTCAATTCCAATCCCCTAATTTTTCAGTGGAAGCAACGTGGAGGATGCCTTCCTGGAGACAGCCAAGCAGATTTTCCAAAATATCCAAGATGGAAGCTTGGATCTGAATGCCGCTGACACCGGAGTTCAGCCCAAACAAAACTTGCCACGTGCTGCGGAGAACAATGGAAAGAAAGACTGCAATTGCTAGTTTTCTTCATAGCTTCGTTTTCAATTTGTACCCGAAACCATTCCTTCTTTGTACTTTAACTTATTTTAACCGTCTATCTGTATGTTCGATGTAAGAGCTTGTTCCCCATCATCATGAATTGCCAGAAAAAATCAGAAAAAATAATCTTGAATTAGTAGTCTTCCAACATTTTGGGTGGTATGGTTTCTTTTCTTGTCTTCTAGTTGCCTATTCTTCTCTCCCATATAATTTTCAATATTAATAATAAGGATAATTTTGGAAATCTCTGAAACATTGACTTTGTAACTTTATGTCACTTTACCTACAATTCTCTGTCTCTTTTCTCTCATTTTCACTATCATCGTCGAACTGTGAATCGATCATAATATAACACTTTCCTTTCGCATATTCTAGCTTCTTTACTGTTTTTTCATTTGTATTCGTTTCTTTTCCTCTCATCCCACTGTCAAAAAACCGTCCTAACATCAAAAACCGTCATTAATTTCGTGTGATAAGTAACATCCCTACTTGATCCCAAACCAAGAGTGCTATATGTGTGCTTTGAAAATCAAAAAAAAGTAAGTAAGAACCGTTTTTTGGCATATTCTATAAATAGTTTACTGTTTTTACAATTTTGTACCAGCAAAAAATGAACAGACAGTCCTTTTTCCAGATATTTTCTGCCCGGCTTAGCTCGTTTCGGTCCAGGTTTCCAAAAAAGTTTCCTGTCTTTTCAAAAAAATCTTGAAGTCAATGAAAAAAAAATAATTTCTAAAAATATTTCTTCCGCAAAATTTCTGAATTTTCATATTTTTTTTTCCAAATTCTAAAAATCTGATTTTGCAAGTATGCAGTAAAATCATTAAAATTTTCATTGGTTTTTTGGAAAATTTCAAAGAAATGCAGAGCACTCACATAGAATACGAGCAGAACTCTCTTGATACTCGAAAATTATAGTTTTCAACATATAATGTGAGCCTACATTCCGGAAAAGAGCAATTACAGCACTATGATTATAATGAGCAGCTTCAAAATGTAGTAATTATTAACTGACCAAGCGATCTTTAATTTTTAACCAAGTTCAATTTCCTGGAATTACGAAAATGCTGGTTATCGGGCTCTCAAGTCGCAATTTTAACTAGAAAATATCCAACGTGGCCAAATTTTGCGGAACTTGACTATCTTAGCCACAAATCCACTCATTTTTCTCTTCCAACTTTCTGCTGTCTTGTTGAGTTCTTAAAGTTCATCTTGCCCTTCAATTTCTTCAGTTCTTGATGTTAGTCACATGGATGCATAGTTGAACTTCTGGGAACATCAGCTTTTATAACTCAATCTTTTAAGAGCACAATTGAATTACCGGTTCCCTTCTGTCTTTTTCAAGAGAACCCCGAATGCAGAACACAAGAACAAACTTTATTTCAGTGTTAAAACTGCCAAAAAATGATATCGAAACAAAAAACATAATAATAGGAAAATGAAAACAACGAGATGTGGTTGCGATAATACTTGGGGACAGGAAATGAGTAGCTGAAAACTACTGAAAGAGGGAAAAGGGATGAGGTAATCTACATTGGCAACACAATGGAAGAGATGAGGAAAAGTTAAAACAAAAAACTAAGCGCACGTTTTTTACTAGAAAGATACAATTCAATGTTCTTGTTATGCAAGAATTCGGGGAGATAGCCATTGATTGCGCTAATGGGAGATTTTTGAGAAGTTAGGCAGTGACAAACATCTTGATGACCATGGTGAAGAGCAGTCCAGACACGATGCCAGAGATGAGGGAGAATCCGGCCATCATTCCGGCGACCTGAGCTCTGGATGGGTCGACAGTCTTCGAGGTATACATCATGGCGAGTCCGGAGAAGTATCCACTTCCGAAGCTCATCGAAGCAGCGACAATGACGAACAACCAGGTGGACTCAAAGAGAACTGGCCAGGTACGGGTCTCAGGGAGGTAGTTGCAGAAGGCGAAGAATGGGATGTAGAGGAGGCGGAGGTAGACTGGGATCCAGAGCTTGTTTGGGGCAGGCTGAAAAATATATCGATTTGAATCGGATCATTTCTATATTCAGTGACGATCAATAAGGTATCCAAACATTTGTTGTTTAGCTGATTTTCGGCCAGTCCGATTTTCAAGATTCTAGAGCTCGGCCGTCAAGTTTCCGATCACTTTGAAAATTTCGAAAGGTGTGAAAGAGACCTAGATTGGAATTATTGCATTTACAGAATTTTTTGAAAACTCCTAGTTTTTATATATTCGCCCATTTCTGAGAGAGACTCCTTCTTGGCATGTTTTTGTACTGGACGCTTAAAAAACAGGTGTCTTTCAGAAAGCGACAAACAACTGAAAAACTAGGAATTTCCATAAAATCCTGTAAATGCAAAATTGTTAATCTAGGTCTGTTTTCACCCTTACAAAATTTTCACAACTATTTTAAATTTGACAGCGGAGCTACACGCTCCTGAAAATGCCGAAAATCAATAGAAAATTACGTCTTTTGCTTATCTTATTGACCGGTACTTTATAAAACCTTACCCATTGTTTTCTTCCGGCTACAATCGATCCGATGAAGGCGAAGACGTTGAATTGAAGGAAAGTGGTCACGTCCATGAAGTAGTTCTCTGAAAAAATTTCCAACTTTTTTAAAATTCTATTAAGATTCACTCACTTGGCAATGGGAAATCGTAGGTTCCGCCCTTCTTCTCATCCTTGACATACATCATGACTCCTGGGAACACGGAAAGGGTGACGAAGAAAACCAAGAAAACGTTGAGGAGCATTGGGAAGGCCTCCTTGAATGTGGCAACGTAGGTCGCCATCTTTCCTTTGTTATCTGCGGATTCCTCATTCTTGGCACGCTGTCTCTCGGCACGAGTACTGTAGAATTGGTAGAAGCGTTGTTTCTTGAGGATCAAGAACGAGATGAAGCAGAAGACCAAGGTGATGAGAGCAATCAGGAAATAGGCAAAGGCACGGTCCAAGATGTTGCGGGTCACAGCCTTGGTGGACATGCTGAGCAAGGTAACAAACGTTCCGCACAAATTGTTACCAATGATGACAGCATTGGTGTACTTGAATGGAAGTTCGCCGGCGAGACCGAAGATACTGTTCTGGTAGACTCCATTGGCACCGTTGAGGATGATGATAGTGGCAATGGTGAGGATGAAGAAGCCGGTGAGCCCTGAAAAATGGAATTAGACGGACGTTTCACAGTATGAGGGTCTTACAGGTATGTGTCTCAACGTAGATGAAGGCCATGGTGGTGATAACGCAGACAGCGACGATGGAAAGTCCAACGGTGATACGTCCAGCGAGTCCTCCTCTGAAAAATACATTTTTAAATTAGTAACTGCAAAATCCTGATTTAGCCGGAATAGAAATTGCTTTATTACCTTCTCTGATACAGTTCAAGTCTGGAATACAAGAACTTTCCGTTTTTAAAATTCATTTTCTAGAAAATCTACAGTACCAACCAATCATATTAACCATTTTAAAAATGTATTTTCTGTTGATTTTCACAAATTTCAAAAAACCCGAGCTCGACTGCCAAGTTCCCAACCAGATTGATATTTTTGGAGGATGTAAAATAGACCTAAATTAGAAACTTTGCATTCACAGAATTTTTCGAAAATTCCTAGTTTTTCAGCTACTTGCTGCGTTCTGTAGGGAGCTCCTTTTGTGCCCGTTTTTATACTGAAAACGATAAGAAAGGTGTCAGTCAGACATCCGTAAATAGCTGAAAATCTAGGAAGTTTTGATAAATTTTGTGAAAAATTTTCAATGTGAGTATCTTTTGCATCCTTAAGAATTTTCAATGGAATCGGGACCTTGACAGCCGAGCATCAGGGTCTTGAAAATGGTCAAAGTCCACTGAAATTGTTTTATTTGTATACCATTGACCGGTACTGTACTTTGGCTTCACTAATACAGTTTAAAGAAGGCGAGACAGCAAAAATTTCGGGGGACAGTTCGGGGGACGAAATCACGCCGCGCTTATGTACCCATCGGTCGTCAGGCGCCTTCGCGCCCCCGTAGCTCAGCCGGTAGCGGCGCTGTACCCCTGAGCTGCCTGTCATGAGTTCAACCCTTATAATCGGATTTTGATAAAAGCCTTTCTTATATTTTCAAACCCAGTTTGTTCTGGTCTTTGCTATAGAATGTTACATTGGAATTTTTTCATCGTTTTCAATTCAGAATAATTTCCTTAGTTCTGATAACCTATTTCTACCCTCTAGGCCCTGCCATATCAATTTCTTTATCATCTAACCGGAATCAGTCGGTCACCTAAACGAACCCAACACCTTCTACTACTGTCACCTATTTTTCGAACATTGCCGCGCCGATTAATCATATTCTGTCCGATCTCTAACACTCTAAGATCGCACATGCCACGAGGGAAGATAAGACATACTGCTTTTTGAATGCTATGATAACACTGAAATGACCTTACTTGACGACAATGAAGATGTTGAGAAGATTAAGAAGAAGGTTCGGCACTTGGGAGGCGATCGTTTGGAAACTCTGGAAGTTAGATGAATAGACAGTCGGGTCTCCGGTCACGGCTCCAGTGTCCATGTCGATGGTCGAGTTGGCGAGCATTTTGTATGATTCGAAGTACTGCAATAGGTGTTTTTATGTCTTGAAGGCAAATTATTGATCTATGGTATTTCATTATATTTCTAGCAAGCCTATATCTTGCCAGAAATGCTAGAAAAACAACAACAAGATTTTCTTGAAGAAAACCCACATCATATGAAATCGTGATGAGCATATTCCATGGCATGAGAGTTCCGATTCCGTGAAGCAAGATGATGAAGAAGACAAGATTCTTTCTATCTTCTGGAGCCTCTTCCTCGACCTCCACTGCGGTCTCCTCCACATTTTTTGGCTCGTTGAGCGGCTGAAGTTCCGTGCCTGACGACATAATACCCTGAAAACGTTAATTTTAAGCTTAAAGCGAAACGTAAGTTTCGAATATTAAGGAAAATTCAAATCCGAACGGAAATGCGATTTTATGAAATTAAGCAAAAGAAGAGAATGCGTTATTATCGCGGAGAGAACAAGTAGTAGGTAAAAAAGATTATATTGAGGGGAGGAAAAAAGTGAAAAGGCAAAAGTGAATAAAAAGGCGGATGGACGAAAACCAGTAGGCCATCATACACCAGATAACCTCCTCCTCACTCATACTGATTTAAAAATGGCGGGCTAGAGACTCGGAGAGGCCTGGGTGCGCTACGAAGGGGCACACACGCACACACACGAATGGTGTGGGGCAAAAAACGAAAAGAGAGGAGGATAGAGGGTGAACGTGCGGACTAGGGGCCTCTGGTTGTCTGCTGTCCACTACAAGGGTCACACTGTGTGCTAGAGGAAAGGCCTTGTGTTCTGTGTGTGCTCGAACCAATGACGTCAGTTGAATTTGACACTGTTAGGGGTAACTACATTATTGCTCTTTGTCCGGTGGACCTACTAATGGGTCGTTATTAGTTGGTTTGAACATTTGAAGTAAAAAAAATTCAAAAAAGAAAGCCACAGAGCATTTTTCGAGGATCTTTCTTGCCTTTTGGATGATATCTGAACCTTTTGACAGAGGTCAAATCATGTGTGTCATGTGCTTTAAAAAATCAAGGTGTAAAGTGTAGGGTCAAGTATTAATAGATCTTATATCTGTGAGAAGAGAAGAAACACTTATAAAAAAGTGCACCGAAAGGACAATATTCACAGAGATCTTTGACTATTTCAACTTCCTGTCTGACCTTCCAGGAAAGTGTAAAAAGAGTGACAGAGATTGAATGACAAGCCCGGAATCAGTCATTTTGATAGGTTTAATAGGAGCTGCAACGTTTCGATGATAGATTGAAAAGTGTTTTTGCAGCCCCGGCAGCAAAAGTACTCACTTTCAATTCTCTTTTTCTCTGAATGTTTGTCTTGATGAACAAAAAGGTAGATAGGTCAGACAGTAAAGACAAATAGATGGATGGCTCTTGCTGAAAAGTTGCCTTTTTCCTCCTTTTTTCTTTATTTTTTGCCGACCGTACGATCACGATAAAAAATTGTTGGGGTGAAAAAAATGGAAGAGATAGGACAGCGGGAGATGGGGGGAAGAAGATGAACGTGCCAAATGGATAGCAGGAGATGTGTGAATTGGAAAAAAGGGGCGGAGTTTGATAAAGGGCGGAGCTAAAAGCGTGAGCTGTACGAAAGATGAGAGATTGGAGGAGCAGAGAGGATAACAGGTCAGAATGTTTAGCTCGTAACCAAGAGCTAAAGCGAGCTACTAGAATATGGACATTAGTAAAGAAAAGGAGATTTTTCAAAAAAAATAAAGAGAAACTTAACGACAAGCAGAACATAAATAACAGCACAAAAGCGGAAAAATTTTACGAAACTATAAAACAAAAAATTACAGTACCGGACCATAATACTTCTAGTTAAACATAATTTACAAATAATTTTTCGACATTTTTCCAATTTTCAAAAGTCTAGACATCGGTTGTCAAGTTTTGAACATTTTGGATGGTGTAAAACAGATCATGATTGAAAACTTTGAATTTACGAAAATTTGGGAAAGTTCCTATTTTTCAGTTATTCGGCGATTTTTGAAAGACTAACCTTTTCAGCCCGCAGTTGTACTGAAAATGTGAAAACAAGAAGTGGCTTCCAAAAATTGGCGAATTGCTTAAAAACTATTAAATTTCAAATAATTTTGTGAATTCAAAGTTTTCAAACTAGGTATGTTTATACCCTTTAAAGGTTTTAAAAATAATCAGAAACTTGAGAGCCGAGCTCTAGACTCCTGAAAATGCTCAACATAGCAAAAAAAATTAATTGAAAAAGACGTATTTTTATATCTTATTGAGCGGTACTGGAATAATATGCTCTCAAATATTGTCAAACCTGTAATTCAATGGTTCCTTTGACCAAATTCATGATGTTACTGTAAGAGCTATTAATGAATGTTCAACTAGCACACTATTTGTAATTTAATGATCTATAATCGTTTGTTCAACACATGCATAAAACTAAAAATATCGAAAAAGATGTTACAGGTTTCACGGTATCTGTCGCAGGTGCAAAAATTACGATTTCGAGAGTTTCAAATTTATTTCGATTTTTTAATTTTGCATTTAGATGATTAGTGAAATCAATGCTTTGTACTAGACCTCTCCAGGTGAAAACTCCCAACTGATAGACAGGAGCCACATTTAAACTGATAAAATTTCTTTAGCTCCATAAAAAGTGCAATATGGCAACATTTTATAGATATTGATTAAATATGGCAACATTTAAGAAAAATTGATTACATATGGGACCATTTTCAAAAGATTTATCATTAAAAAATCTTGCGTGACAAGTTTTGCATTTTTTGAAGTGCCAATAAGAATACCTAAAACGCTGACCACTTGAATAGACCACTATTTTCTTATCAGACCTTTACCCTACTTACATGAAAATTAACACTGATTATATGGCACTTTTCACCACGTGAGTGCTAGTGTCTATAGTGTGTTGACAAGTGCAAACGAAATGGCTGCTAACATTATTCAAAAAAGGAGACAGGTTGAAAAGTGAATGCTGAATAAGTGGTCAGAGAGCGGGACACAGTTAATGAGATTATGGAAAATACTAGTAGAGGAGTGCCAGGGCATCGTTGTCTATGAATGACAGGTAGCCGACACTTAAAAGTGCAGATAGAGAAATAGTGTACAAAATTTTTACCATTACTGATTGGGAGTGAATTGACAGTAGGTTAGCATGTGAGGGACAGATGAAATTAGATTTCTCAATGAAATATTGTTCCGTTTCCCATATACCGGGAACGCCCCAATACAAAGACGGAGACCCTATACTTCTTGGAGCTCAATTCTCTCAATTTCTGTGAGAGTTATGAAAATTGAGATAATTGAGCTAAAAGGGTAAATGTGGGGCAACCTTCTATTAGGGTATCTATCAGAGTGAGTAGAGTTTTTCAAGGCAGCCTGGAAGCTTTATTTATCCTGCCGTATGTGAATTTTTTTATACAGTCTTGCTATTCTACCCCAAAGGTCACATAACACAGTTTTGCTTCAAACTTTGTCTCCCGGCCCGATAAAGTGCAGTTTTTCTTTTAAAAAATCCAATCAGGTATAATAGATGGTTTTACTACATCGCAAATTGTTCCGAACGATCTAAAAATATCTTTTTTGAGTTTACAACGAGAAATCGAATTCTTAAGTTCAAAGATCATGAATATTTGATCCCTGACATTCACATCTCAAATTTCTAGATTTTTCAAACGATAAGAACAAGATTTATGGTTCGAGATATCATATCTCACCATCTAATCTAGAAAAACTTATCAAAATATCATGTTACATATTCGTTTTTCAAGGCTCTCACAAATCCTTTGAGATTGCCGCAATCTTAGATGAAGCTGTCGTCTCGCCAGATGGCTGACCTCGACAATTTACGATCGTTCTATTCTTCGTGTTGCAGCAGAAGCATACCGGCACACGCACACTCAACGCGCGGTCAACATGTTGCCTGTCCAAGACAGAATTTTTTTGTCTTCAACTTTCATGTTGTAATGGAAGAAATGGGGAAAAAAAACGTTTTTGTATGAGCAATGGGAAAGATAGAAGAAGAGAAGGGATAGGAATCTGTAATGGTCGAAAGGTCAAAGTACAAAAATGAATGGTATTCATGGAAAATCAATTTTTAAGGCTTCAATAGCTCAATAACAATGATTCATCTTTCTGTTTTCTTTTTCAATTCTAAAAATTTGCATAAAAGAAAGCATAATGTCAACGTTTTCAATGTTTTGAAAATTCATGGCACCCCATTTTCTATTCCTTTCCATTTTGGCTTTGCTTGGTTCCGCGGAAGAAAACGAATATGATCCAAATGGGATCAACAAAATATTTCATTATCTTGAAGACCATCCCGAGCATAGTTTGAGCTTGATAATAGTGAGTCTAGCTAGCAAAACAAAATAAATACAGTATCGGTCAATAAATTCAAGGAAAACGTATTTTTCAGTTGATTTCAACCATTTTCAGAGGTCTAGAGCTGAGCTGTCAAGTATCCGATCACTATAAAGATTTTGGATGGTATAAAACAGACCTAGCTTCATAACTTTGCATTCACAGAATTTTTCGAAAGTTCTTAGTTGTTCATATATTTGCCGATTTTTGAAAGGCACTCCTTTTGGCAAGTTCTGTATTGAAAACAACACATTTGTCTCAAAAATCGTCAAGTAGCTGGACATCGAGAAATTGAAAAAAATCTGAAAAATGGGAAGTATTCAACCTAGGTCTGTTTTACATCCTCACAAATTTCCGCCAAGCTCCAGACTCCTGAAACTGGTCGGAATGACGGGAAATCAAAAGAAAAATATACTCTGATTCCCAAAATTACAGAAAGAAAATCAACTCATTGTCCGCCAGAATAATACTTGTCTACAGTTTGACTACGTGTATTTCGAGTGGGTCAACCATGAAGTAGCAAGCCCATTTCCCAATATGACTAGCAGCAATGAGTTTTGTACAGTAGTCCAGTGAGCTTAACCTTTTTGTATTTTGCTTAAAAATTCAATTCTTCAGATGTGACGACGTGTTCGGTCCTACAGAAAGTGTCGACTGCTCCAAATATTTCTAAAAACACTAATTGATAATAACTGATAATTGTTCACCCTTATATTTATTTATTTTAATACTCATAAATAGAGATGGGCTACAAGAATTTGGAATGAAGTGAGATTTGGGACAATTGTTGCCGGGATAAAAAATACAGTCATAAAGTCAGATTAACACAGATTTTCAAAGTTATGAAAGGCACTCTATTGGGGAAAAAGAAAAGTGATTATTAAATTTGTGTTAGAAAAATTAATTACAAAATAAAACATGATTTAGTTCTTATCATTTTTAGGAATACTTTTAGCTGGAGACGGTTCTGGAGAAGCGATCGCTTGATGTTTTAACCATTCCTTCTCCATTAGAACTTCGAACCATTTTTCTATGGATTCCACCACAGCATTGATCTCTTCTTTTAGTTCTCGCTGATCTTGATTTTCGATTATTTGCCGGGATGTTTGTGGTCGAGGTTTTCTTGTCTGTGGCTTCTGGAATTGGCTCATGGAAGGTACACTTTCATCAGATGTTGCTATCATTGAGAGTTTGGGGGTCTTAGAAGCGTTTGATGTGGTTCCTGATTTGGCGGACTTTGCCTTTTCTGTCTTGTTGTTGTTAGAAATTGGCTCAGACTTCACCTCTCCTGTTGAATCAGCTGGTACACGAGCATCTGGTTCATTTTCAGCCTTCTTCTTCACAATGATCACATCATCAAGCTTGGACTCGGCTTCCTTCTTAGTTGAATGCGTTATTGCAGTGTCGGTCGGTTGCAAAGAGTTTGTAGCATTGGAATTTGACACGTTAACCTTCAAATCCGACTGATCTTGAATCTCATATCCATTGATTTCTTCCTCGGGTAATGGCAATACTTCAATTATGACATTTGGCTCGTCAGTGCCAACAGGTTTGAAACTGCGTTTCTTCTTGCCCGATTTTTTCGACTTGGATTTTCCTTTTTGAGATTTCAAACTTTCGCTTTGTGATGTTTCCCTCTTCTCTAATTTTTGCTTAATCTGAAAGCATGAAATACACATTTCATTCAAAATATCGTAAAACATACCGAGAAATCTCTCAATAACGTTAAATCTCTCAAAATCTGCTCCAAATCCTCGATATGTTGCATCAAGTCTTCAGGTTCCACATCAGTCTTGGCCAGAATTTCAGCGGTTTGCTCTTTTGTGAAAATTCGCTTCTTTTGTTGTTTTCTTGGCTTTTTGTCTTTCAAAATTTCCTTTTCATCCTGATGACCTCCCACCTTTTCCGGGATTTTGTAGTTTTCATTGAGACTTTTTGATATCAGTTCCCACGCTTCCGAGTTCTTGTCGTTGAAGAGCCGAGCGGATTGGAAAAACTGAAATGTTAGAATTATTATCAACATCATGTGTTAGCACACTTACATTGAATGGAGATTCTCCAGGTTCCATGAGCTTCTCCTCGTCTGACATTCTTTTTCGATACATTAGAATATAGGGCTGGTTCTTGGCAGCTTCAGACGCATCAATCCTTGTCACTGTTACATCATCGAATTTGTACCTAAAAATTAAATTATTTTAAATTTACATTGACCAAAGTACTATCATGTTGGTACGCGAAAATCGGAGCTGTGAAAGAGAAAATCTGATTCCGGCGGCCACGGCGGAAGTCACCAGACTTCTTTTGTGGTTATCGTAAAAAAAGGACCGAAAATTTCAAGTTACGGTAGTTTTTGTTACGAGGATCCACAGCTCCGATTTTTTTGTACCAAACAATACAACGCACCATTGATTATCAAACTCATGTTTACAAAATGCCACATAGTGTCCGAATTCCATATTCCGACCATCGTGCACTACAAATCCTATCAAATCGTATATTGCCGACTTTTTGCTAGTTGTCCATGGACCGAAGTCTTGACATCTGATTGGAAACTCGACGGTTTTCCCAATCTTACAAGAGCCATAACCAGTATGACGGAACCGCTTCAGTTGGATCAGAATCACATTGGGTAATTGTCTGGCTCTAGTGGTTTTTGTGGCGTCGACAAATCTTAAAAAAATGAATATTTTTAATTTTGCAGAATTTTCAACCGTATCAAGCCTGCTTTTTGATTATTGTCAAATACGCAAGTACGCCTGAGCTAGAGATTATATTTCTGCAAGTAATTTGGAGGGTACAAACATTTGATGGTCATTGGGATACAAAATCTTCAATTCGGGGGCACAAAATCCCTGAAAATCCAATTTTGTGCTCAAAATTGTCGATTTTGAATCCACGAATCTTACGAATCGTTATACCCGCCAAATCATGCGTTTTTTTTTCATTGAGCTTGATCAAACTAAATTTGTCTGACTCACGTTTTACAGTTGCTACATGAATACTTGTTGTCCCCGCTGAGAATTGAATTCTGAAAGAACATGCCCAGGCATCCATCTAGGCTGATTTTATGAGCTGCTTCTTCGTTGACGACGTATCCCGGGTCCTGCCCATCGTTCAAGTCATCAATGACAGGCCGTTGGTGTTTTGGAGATTTTTTCGGTATTATGTAGATGTCGTCAAACTCGTCTTCACTGAGAATTGGGATGGAGAGATCCTGGAAAAAAACACCAGTGTTATGGCGCGTCCAAAATTCCTAAATCTGGGATTTCTGAGCCCAGAAAGCAGTCCAAAGTGACGCCCAGATTCCCAAGATTTCCAATTGGGCAAAATTTGAACCAGTGCGACAATTTCATTTTTCATTGCATCAAAATGTGCAAAAAAGCATGTAATTTACATAAAAATAAAGAAAAAATTGGAAAAAAATCCTTCGTTAAGAACAACGCCAGGGGTCTTATCCGGAAAAAAAGTCATTTTTCGATGCCGTTTTTCTCAATGAAGAAAATTTTTTCGAATACTTTCTTTATTTTTATGTCAATCTACATGCTTTTCTGCACATGTTGATGCAATGAAAAATTAAATTTTCGCACTAGTTCAAATTTTGCGCAATTGGAAATTTTGGGAATCTGGGCGTCACTTTGGACTGCTTTCTGGGCCCAGAAATCCCAGATTTGGGAACTTTGGACGCGCCATTAGTGTTTCTTCTTGAATTTTGTATACTATGCTAAACTTGTGGCGATGCGTTAAACCAGACGTGAAAACAGTGAAATGTTTTTTGTTAGAGGTTTAGAGATACGGTATCGAAGGCTCTTGCATTCATTTTTCAATTTTTTTTTTTCGCTCCTGGATGCGCCTTTAACTGTATCTTCAGTCGCAACCCGCATTGCCGTCAGACTAAAGTAATATAACCTACCAAAAAATTCTCTGTAGTCACTGATCGAAAGCCACATGAGTGACAACGAATTTGATTTTCCAGCACTCCTTGGAAACACGCAGTTATCACGGTTCTTGTCGTCCGATTTTGCAAAGCAATCTCATAGTCATCCATTGGATTACCAAAGGCAATACAGTCATTACAATCGTAATATTCCGCACAAGCCTTCAGGTCTCGATCGAGGATATCTAAAAGATTTCGAAGGAATTCACTGGCATCTTGTTGTTGGAAAGTCTCAAATCCAGGGAGTTCATTGCGTACACACTAAAAATTAGAGCATTTACATTCTCAAAGTTTAGGTAACAAAACTCACTTGAATAATTTTCCATGGACTAGAAAAGTTATGAGCATTAATCGGTGAATACATCTTTCTCAAATCTATTGCAAATTGAATGACTGTCTTTGGCACATCAGGAGGACATACTCGCCATCCACCCGGTGGTTCCTAAAAGAATAATCTTGAAGTTTTTGATTTTGTTGATATGCTCACCATGCTAATGAGGTAATGTACAAATGGTGGACAGTGAGCAAGTAGCTGTAGGACTGAATTGATGTAGCAAGTGTTTCCAAAGTTGATATATCCCAGAAGACCTTTTTGAAGAACCTCGCTCTTCTTTTTTGGTAGACTTTTCTGTGGCATTTTGCCGGCTGCTAGCTGAAAAATCAAATGTTTACTTCTTTTTTTTCAATTTCAAAGTTGTGACTAATGCATACAGTACCGGTAAATAAGATATACCAAAATGCATTCTAAGTTGATATTCGGTCATTTTCATCATTTTCAAGATTTCGGAGCTCGACTGTTAATTTTCCGATTACTTTGGAAATTCTGTAGGGTGCGAAACAAACCTATGGAAACTGTGAATTTTTAGAATTTTTGGTAATTTGTATTTTTTCAGCTATTTAAAGCTATTTGAAAGAAGCATTTTTCTGGCCTGTTTTGCACTGAAAACGTGAAAAAATAAGTGCCTCGGAAATTGATAAATATCTGAAAATAGAACTTTTCAAAAAATTCTGTAAAAACAAAGTTTTTAATCTAGGTCTGTTTCACAACTACAAAAGTTTTCAAAGTGCTGGAAAACTTGACAACCGAGTTTCAAACTCTTGAAAATGGTCTAAGTGGGCGAAAATCCACTGAAAAATCCTTTTTTGTATATCTTATGGACGGGTACTGTATGTATTTTTGTCCAGCGGTGATGAACTTTGCGGCTAACATTTAATTTAAAGACGCATCATCGGACCAGCCGTGAAACCTGTATTATTTTTTTGAATCAATTCATGCACCTTGCACCGAAAATTGGCCAAAGTAAATTTTTTTCGAGGTACGGTATCGAAGGCTCACTGTTTTCGACCGACGATGAGCCATCAAATAAAATATCGACGGCAAGATTCACCACCGCCGGACAAGAATAATATCTAATCTCTTACCCTCTTGGCATGATGCTTCAAGAAATGTTCCAGAGATGTTCGAGTGTCACAGCGTGTGCATAGAACAACTTCAAACGCATGATGCAGCATGGCTGGATGATTGTGAGTCTAAAAAATATTTATTTTTAGCGATTTTCCCATTAGTCCTACAATGATACAATGATCTTACAATGATATGTGGAAAGATATGTTTCAAATTATCGCAACAATTCGCTTTGGCTTCTTTAACACAACCCTTGTGTATACACGTAAATGTTGATGTTTTTGGGCAATCTATGCATCTTCTGGGCTTGTTGAGGATGGCAAGAACTTCGGAAGTGTTGGAGTCAAGCATATGATGGCACCACTCTCCATAATCTTCTTCCTGGGCATTTCTAGGAGAGACCTGCATTGGAAATTGATTGTCTCAAACTGACGTAATAAGGAACTTACCGGTGGGCATTTGTTTGAGTTGTGGTCCTTGGTATCTATCGATTTGGCCTCTTGCTGTGGTGAGGGTCTCTTGGGTTGGGAAGGTGGTCCCTTGTTGTTTGCTGGTCCACTGTTGTGTTTGACCTTGGACTTACGGCCCATTCTGCAATAAAGAAGTTTTTAAAATTGGTAAATCTGGTATAAGGAGAGCAAATGGAAACTAGAGAGCAAAATTTTGGTTATACGCAACCAATAAAGTTGTAAACAACTATTTAATAATAGATTTTGTCAACGTCGACAAACTTTTAAATAGAAAAATCTTAATTAAAGCTCAAGTTCCCGACTCAGTACATGAAAACCAATACAAAAACAAAAAATAAGCCAAAAACTCATTGTGGTCAACGATTACAATTCAAATGTTACAAAGACGACGTTAATGAGTGAGGCATCATAAGGGTCAACACAACAATGAAGAGAGCGCAGACACATAAACGGAAAACAACGACACTCCACTAAACAAGGCGCAGTATACCTCCCCCGATTTTTGTTCGGTACCTATTTTTCTTGCTTTTTCTGTAATTTTCACAGTGATTTGACAATTGATATACAAACAAAATTGATTAAAATGATCACTGGGAAGATAGTAATCGATTTTTTCCAATTTACGCCGACTAATTTGCGCATTCAAGGCGATTTTGCGCTGCAGAACAATGATTCTGGTTTATTGATCGCTAGAGCTCTTGGAACGATGCTCTTTTTCATCTCACTTCTCCCAACTCCTTTATCAGTACAAATTTTACCTTTTAATTATTGAAATTTTTAGAAAACAATGTTGGGTAGAAAGATCGCCGGTACCTGTCTCCGCGCTGGAGTGCCGTCGGTCACTGCGACGTCTTCTACCCCAGTTTCCCAAAAACGCAACTCCCACACTATCTGGTACCCGGATGCAAAGTTCGAGCGTCAATTCAAGGTAACATTTTTAGAAAAATTGTGATAAATTATGAGACAAATCGATTTTTGCAGACCGGAGGTACCCTCGGCAAGTTGTGGATGTCGGAGCGCGTGTCGGAGTTCGACGAACAGATCGGACTTGACAAGCTTGAGAAGTTGGCCTACTCGGATCCAGTGTTGAGCGACAACTACGGCGGAAAACAAAGGTGAGCGGAGTGTATGAGCGAACATGCTAAGCATATCAAACTTGCAGAGAAAAGAATCTGGAGAACATGATTCTCAATTTCGGACCACAGCATCCAGCTGCTCACGGAGTGTTGCGTCTCGTGTTGAAACTCGAAGGAGAAGTCATCATCAAGGCTATCCCACATATCGGGCTTCTTCATCGTGCCACCGAGAAACTCATCGAGCATAAAACCTACACACAGGTATGAGAATAAGGGTGGAAAATCGATCAAAGGGCACATAACTTGGAGGGGTCAACATTTCAAAGGTACAAGGGGTACAAAGTGATTTAAGCGTCTCAAATCCACAATTCGGGGGTACAAAATTTGCCTTTTTCAGATATTTTGCCCTCCAAATTGTGGGTTTTGTACCCCTGAATTGCTTTGTACCCCAATGACCTCAACATGTTCGTACTAACCGAATTATGTGCCCTATAATACGTTAGGTTGTAAGAGAAGAAGACTCGGTCTTGGAAATATACAGATTTTGATTTCGCAGTTTCTAAGAGTTAAACCATTGCTCATTTATTCATTTGCTCTTTTTTATTTTGTTTGGGTAAAGAGCCTGTGATGAAGAAAACGCGGGAATAAAGGAGAAATGGATAATTTAGAGCCAAAATTGGTTATCATTGCCACATTTCCCCAAAAAACCCCTAATAATCAGTAAAAAATATGTTGAAAAAGCTTCAACACTTACTAAAAAGCACGAAATAGGCTCAACCAACTCATAACATCTATTTCCAGGCCCTTCCATACTTCGACCGTCTCGACTACGTCTCCATGATGTGCAATGAGCAAGCCTGGTCGTTGGCCGTTGAGAAGTTGCTGGGTATCGATATTCCACCAAGAGCCAAGTACATCAGAACACTTATGGGAGAGCTCACCCGTATCCAGAACCACATCATGGGTATCACCACTCACGCTCTTGACGTCGGAGCCATGACTCCGTTCTTCTGGATGTTTGAAGGTGAGTCTTCGAAGCACGAGAGTCTTCTGAGCACCTCTTGAATAAGGTTGAAAACTCTGAGGGAATGATAGAACAATCAGCAAGAGAATCCCTGTCAAATTTACCTTATGATTCATTTTACAGAACGTGAGAAGCTGTTCGAGTTCTCCGAGCGCGTGTCCGGAGCCAGAATGCACGCCAACTACGTCCGTCCAGGAGGAGTCGCTTGGGATATGCCAATCGGACTCATGGATGACATCTATGACTGGGCCATCAAGTTCCCAGAACGTATTGATGAACTCGAAGACATGCTCACCGAGAACCGTATCTGGAAGGCCAGAACCATCGACATTGGACTCGTCTCCGCCGCCGACGCTCTTAACTGGGGATTCACTGGAGTGATGGTCCGTGGATCCGGAATCAAGCAAGACGTTAGAAAGACCCAGCCATACGACGCTTACGATCAAGTCGAGTTTGACGTGCCAATCGGAACCAAGGGAGATTGTTACGACAGATACTTGTGCCGTGTCGAGGAAATGAGACAATCGTTGAACATCATTCATCAGTGTCTCAATAAGATGCCAACCGGAGAAATCAAGGTGGACGATCATAAGGTTGTGCCACCAAAGAGAGCTGAGATGAAGGAGAACATGGAGTCGCTCATTCATCACTTCAAGTTCTTCACCGAGGGATTCCAAGTGCCACCAGGAGCTACCTATGTTCCAATTGAAGCTCCAAAGGGAGAGTTCGGAGTGTACCTTGTTGCTGATGGAACCGGAAAACCATACAGGTAAATGTTCTAAAAAGCCAGAAAATGATTCGGACGAGAAGAAAACTTCGGCAGCCTTGTCGGCAGCTCACCGTCCCTCAGAATTGCTGACACTGAATACTGTCCTGCTAGCAGCACGCCAGTGGGAACTCTAATCTCGTCTGAGAAATTGTTCAAAAATCTGAGGGTTGTATAACCCCTGACAAGAGTTAGTGTTTAATCAACTCCCAAAAAGCAACTGCATTTTCTAATATGAAAGCCTACCCGAACCGTCAACTTTGAGCTCCATTATCTAGATTCTTGGGAAAGATGTTAAAAATTGGTCAACTGATGAAATATTCATCATAATATCACCAACAATTTATAGGTTGACAAAATTTTGGTATCTTTCACATGAATTGAGATCATTAGGCTCGAAGTTGACGATTCGGGCGGGCTTCTATCAGAGGAAGTCAGTGGATTTTTGGTGACCGCTACCTTGCTCCCGTCTTGCGCCTTCAAAATCCTGATTCACCAAAAATCATTCCAGGTGCTTCATTCGCGCTCCAGGATTCGCTCACTTGGCCGCTATTCACGACGTGTGCTACATGTCTCTCATCGCCGACATCGTCGCTGTTATTGGTACTATGGATATTGTGTTCGGAGAGGTCGATCGATAAATACTCAACGTTTAGGACATGTAGACGGATTTCTTTATAGCACTTTGTGTCACTCTCTCATATATTTATCCAAAAAAACGCAACTGACTCTCGAAATGTGTGTGTTTCTTCTGTTTTATTTTTTCTGCAAAAAAGTGTTTCTCGAAAAAATGTAGATTCGTTCTCTGTTGTTTACACGTTTCTTGATGATCCGTCAATAAAGAGTCTTGAGGAAAATATTACTAGCTTAAAAATTTTTCATACTAAGCCGAACTTAGAACCCATTTTTAGAGTTGGTGACCGAAATTTATGGATTTATCAAATTTCCTTCAATTTGATCCGAGAATTTTGCAACATTTCGTCCGTTATTAGATTCAGAATTTTTTGTGATATGTTCAAAAAACAAGAAATTAATGCTCAATCGTTTATTTATTCGATATCCATCACAAAATTAGTACTCTGGTTGAGGAGCTGTTCCGTCCCATATCTCGCGGAGAGTCCAGCAGACGTGATCAATCCAGCAGACGTCACGAATATGGCAGTCGCTGTAGTTGTAGCAGAACTTTCTCTCGCCTTCTTTCGGCCCTCCCCATTCAGCCACGGATTGTGAAGGGAAAATGAAGACGAGGAGAAGGAAGTTGAAGAGCTTCATTTTCTGGAATAGGATATTTCAGAAATATCTTGAATTTTTCGAGACCGATCGTTCTACATATATACTCGAAGAAAGAGGAGGAATCATAAAAACAATTTGCATATGATTTTCAGTGGGAAAACGGAAAATTTTTCAATTTTTGTGTGGGTGGAGGCTATAAGTTTTTGATCGCTTGTATTTTTTTTGATCATGGGAACGTTGGAAGATTTTCAGAACCACATTTAAAAAAAGGCAAGACACAAAAAGGTTTCCAGATATTTTGCAAAAATAATTGGGAGAAAAAACTATCAGAGAGCACTAATTGAGAGCCGATTCATTTGGATTTGGGCTTATCGTCCTAATAAAAAAAGAACAAAGAATATAATTCGACTTTCAAGAGGCAGCTTTTATGCTTTTATAGCACGTTGTGAGAAATAAGGACTGGTTTTTTCACTCATTCTGAATTTAACACTGACAATGCTGGCTAATAAAATATTTAAAACAAACTTTAAATAGATTTGATCATTTTCTGGAGCCTGGAGCGCGTTTTTTTTTGCACTGAAATCGTGAAAAAATATGTGTCGTCCAGAAATTGGTAATTATCTAAAAAATATAATTTTCAGAAACGCTGTAAATGCAACATTTTCAATCTAGATCTGCACTCTCTAAAACTCTCTTTACACTCTCTAAAGTTTTCAAAGTATTCGGAATCTTGACAGCTGAGTTCCAGACTCATGGAAATGATCCCGCTGAAAAAGACTTTTGTAGAATTTGGCAATGTTGTTCTAAGCTTCATTTAAACGATTAGAAAAACTGATATTACTAATTCAACATGTTCTGGGAAAAATTAATCAAAACAATACTTCATTTTCAGAACGTACTCGCAACAATAATTCAAAAAAAAAAAAGAAAAAAAAACTATGTGCATGAAAAATACTATGTAAGGAATGACAGAACGCGTTGATGGGGTTGCACTTCGGGATGCCAAAGCTGAAGGATGAGAACCAGTCGGAACGATGATGAAGAAGCGCCGTCGAATTGGAGCTGTATACAAAATAGATTTTCTTATAGTTTATTGAGAATTTTTCCCACCTCGTGTTCAAAACTGTCATCGTATATTATGAACTTTCCAGACCTCCATCCTTTTGTTTCATTCCCCACTCGTATCCTGGCTTCTGAAGGAGACACAAGACCTAAATGAGCTTGAAGGTGGTAGTTGGTAGGACCACAGTGTGGTAAAATGGATGCACCGGATGATAGCACTGATAGATACATCTGAAATGTCTTTTTTAGCAATCAAACGCTTTGAAAATTAATCTAACCTCTGATTTACTGGCATTGCTGGAAGAAGCAAACTCTTGGAGGATCAAACAAGTTTGTGGCATTCGTTCACAGCTAGATTTAACAAAATGTTGTTCTGACATAATTGGGAAATATTTCCATTGTCCGTCTATCACCAATTGTTGGTTATTGTCTAACCAACAATCATTACAATCTTTCAAAACTTCCATTCCCTCTTGTCGAATGGTTGCCCACTGTCGTTCTACAGTTTTCAAGAATTTCGAATATGGAGTTTGATCCATATTCCACCAAGCTCTTCCGGTGAGTCCTTCGATATTATACAAGCTTCTCTGTTGAGCAGTCATGAACACTCCCATCTGAGCAGCTTTTTGGTAAACTGCATCGGCTTCTGATTTTTTGCCAAGTGTGGTGAGACCGTGTCCAAGTTGATAGTAGAATTTGGGATCAGTGATTTCGTTGTCAGCAAGTTTCAGACTTTTCCTCATCAATGCCACTCCTTGTTCTACTTTGTCATCGTGAGCCTGAAAATCATTTTTGATAGTTGCATGGTTATGAAACACATATACCTAACTTTGAACTTTGCGTCAATTTATCTCGTTTCATGTGAAAGATATCGAAAATTTGTCAATTGCTAAATTGTTGTTCATAACGTCACCAATATCTTATTAATTGACAAAATTTTGATATCTTTCACAGGAATCGAGATAATTGAGCTCGATGTTGATAGTTAGGAGGTCTTCTCTTACAGGTTTTTGGGTAAACTTTTTTTTGGGACAACTTATTGGTAAAACATTCACAATCCTTGGTTCCAAAAACTGAGGTCTAACAGTCGTGATACTGAAAAAATAAATTTCCTACAAATTATGGAAATTGGAATTTAGTGATGATTATTGTAAAACTGGCAACTCAAGGTCCCCTTAACTTTAAACTAATTTATCTCGGCTTTTTTGAGAAATATAAAAAGGTTGCCAACTGATAAAATGTTTATCATAATATCTCAAACATTTTATGACACATTCTCTGACAGAACCAAAAACAGTGCTGTACAGAAAAATTCAAACTTTTTAAAAAAAAAATTCAAACTTTTCTAGCTGATTTTTTATATATTTCATGTTTATGGACTTCTAAGGTATATAAAATACAGTTTGTCCCGACTTGTCCCACACCTGCAAAAATATGATCGTGGGGTGTCTAAAAAACTTTTTTTTCAAAAGTGAAATAATGATTAAGTCTTATTGTAGAACGTTTTTAGGCACTATTTTGAACTGTTTTTGTATTGGCACTATGTTTATATTCTTCCATCTTCCCTGGAAAAATGTCAATTTTTGGCATAACAGCTATTTTTTGGACCAAAAAAATGACCGTCCTGGAAAAATTTCCATTGTTTTATAAAATTAAACATAAAATTTAAATTCTATCATGAAAAATACATCAGAAACTGTTTTGAGATGGAAGATAAACCTGAGCCCCCTATGAGTTTTAGGCTAAAATGTGTGAAAAATGAGCTTTCATCATGTAGTACATGGCACCTAGAATTCGCCCAAAATCGACCCTCATTTTTGATTGGTAGTATTTTGGCAAAGTTTCAGAATCCGTGCTCATTGTCTTTGTGCATTTTCAGAAGCACCAAAAAAGCGACAAAAATTGCTTCCAAGTCAATTTTCAGTGAAAAAATACGAGCTCTAGAAATGCACGAAGACGATGAAAACAAAGCTTGAAACTTCACCAAAATACTACCAATCAAAAATGCAGCATCTGGTGGAAATTTCATCAAAATTGGAGAGGTTCGATTTTGGGCGAATTCTAGATGCCATGTGCTCCCCCACATGGTGAAACCTCATTTTTTCTCACATTTTGGTCTAAAACTCAGAGGGGTTCAGGTTTATCTTCTACTTCAAAACAGTTTCTGATGTACTTTTCAATGTAGAATCTAAATGTTTTGTTGAATTTTATAAAATAATGAAAATTTTTTCCAGGACGGTCATTTTTTTGTCCAAAAAATAGCTTTTTTGCCAAAAATTGAAATTTTTATAGGGAAGATGGAAGAATATAAACATAGTGCCAATACAAAAACAGTTCAAAATAGTGCCTAAAAACGTTCAACAATAAGACCTAATCATTATTTCACTTTTGAAAAAAAATTTTTTAGACATCCCACGACCATATTTTTGCAGGTGTGGGACAAGTCGGGACAAACAAATCTCACATACCTTAGAAATTCACAAACATGCAATATATAAAAAATCAGCCAGAAAAAACAAGTTTGAATTTTTCTGTACAGCACTATTTTCGGTTCTGTCAGAGAATATGTCTTAACAAGATACTTTGCTCTAAACCTTGTTTTTCTCAGACAGCACTACTTACCTTCAAAATGTATCCATAATAAGCCATTGCAATCACATGATTTGGATCATTGGCCAACACATTTCTCAGTACCATTCGCGCATCTTCGTATCTTTTCATCATCACAAATGATACTGCGAAATCAGTTTGCAAGTTCAATTCCTCTGGGAATCGATCTATAAAGACACGATGAGCATTCAGAGTTTTGTGAAGTTGACCACGGAATCTAGTTTTCTCAATGAGACGTTGAGCAGCTTGTCTGTAAAGAACCCAATGAATGAAACTTCCTCCCTAAGGCTAGGCACCTGAAAAGAGCATCAGGTACACCGCTATTGTCCAGAATCTTTTCATAAATCTCAATTGCTTTATCTCTATCCGTTTCATCTGCTTCTATCTCTCCTCGAATGTCATAGGCGCGAGCTTTTCCAAAGTATGCTCTAGTAGAAGCTGGGTAGACTGCGATGACATGATCGAACAGTTCCATTGCTTCTTCATACTGATGCTAAACGCAATTTTTCTATACAACTTGCCACTTGGTAACATGAATTGGTTGTTAATAAAACAAATAAGCATGAATCAAACATTTTATTAGACACTAAGACAGACATACATAATAGCGATGAAATGGAAGGGAAAGTGATAACAGAAAAGAATTGAAACAGGAAAATTGAATGGAAAAGGAAACATATTCTAAACAGTTCTCTACACAAAAAATTTATATTTAGAAAAATATATCTGGCCTTTTCATTTCTCCTTGTTTCAACTCTTCTCTCTCACTTTAATCGCACCCATTCCATCGCTGGACCGGACCCTGGTTTTGATTTAAAAAAAAACAAAAAAAAACACTGATGGAGTCAGATTGGTACGTGATAAGCACATACACCCGCATTCAAAACGTTATTATTGAAATGAATAGAAAATAAAGGAGAAAAACAGTCTAATTGAATCGAAGAAGCAATCACACACAGCAGAAACCGGTGGCTATTGACGTTTTTTGCCCTTAGTTACCAGCTTGCGACTTGACTTTTTCAGAGGAATATCTACCTTCTCAACAAGGTTATCCGCTCTGTCTAGAATGTCACGGAATCCGATTTCTTCTTTTGTTGTGATGGCGTGACGTTTGTAGGAGCTACTGCTTTCTCTGAAAGTGGAAGTTTGGAGGAAATAGAACTTGGGAAAATAGAATGATTAGTAGTTCATGAGAATTTCGTCAATAAAACATTTGAACTTAAAATCCCAGTTTCTGTATAGCCCTAAAATGACAACACATCCAAATTTGATCCTAATTATCTTCATTGCTGTGAAACACATTAGAAATTTCAACTGATAAAGCGTTGGTGATGTTATGAAAAACAATTTATCAGTTTCCAGTTTTTTAAACTATCTTTTACGAGAATCAAGCTGATTGAGCTCAAAATTGACAGTTTTCTTCGAAGAAAAAAATTTTAAGGGTTTTTTCGTAGCGCTGAATTCATAATTTTTTGGACAGCATTCTTTGAGATGGTTTGATACAAAAAATCAACAAGAATTATGATAAATGATTTACGACAAAAAATTTAGAAAAAAAAACGGAAATTTCTAGAATTTTATCACGGGAACAACTCGGTTCGAGCAGTGCCGAGATGTTTCGATTACCGTAAAACCTGTAATAGAAGGGCTCCATAACATTTAACTTGGAGCCAATTTATCTTGGATCTTTTGGATGATATCAAAAAGTGGTTAATTGACAAAATGTTTATCTGATTATCGCAAAAACTTTATCCGTTGACACCTTTCTTATAACACTTATAGGAATTGAGATAAATGACCTCAAACTTGGCAGTGGGTGGGCTCTTCTATAACAGGTTTTATGGTAAGCATCAAACAGTAAAAGTATGAATGCTTGTCATTCTACAGTGCGGTATATATAAGACCCCCCTAATATATATAAGACCCCCCTAAGTTTTGGGCGCACAAACAAAACTAGAAGAGATATCGGAAAACGGTCAACGCCGTTCGATTCACAATCAAAAATAACTTCTGGAAAAAAAATTTCATGAATTTAGCACTTTCCCTGAAAATGTACCATCCAAAAACCCCATTTGCAAGCGGTCAATATCTATACGACCACATGGAAAATGAAAAATCTCAAGTATTTTAGAGAGCAAAATTGAACTTTTTTTGGTTGGAAGCCGTTAAAATAGTCCTTAAACAACATATTTTGACAGTTTATACAAAAATTGATTCCTCTATTCAAGTTTTAGAAAAAATTATTTTCAGACATTTTTATCATTTTCTGAGTTTTTGGAATAAATCTCGAATAACTTGGCTCCTGGTTAAGATTTTGAGCTGAAATTTATAACGAAAATTCTAAGAGTAATCATGACCATGTTGCAAGTGTTTAAGGCTATTTTTAGTCCTGGAAACTTGAATCTGAGCTTGAGCTTTGAGCTGAAAAAGTATACCCCACTGAAAATTTTTCAAATCTGTCGAAAATGTTTGAATGATGTCCTAAATGGTTTAAATTGTTTTCAAAATAGTTATTTTGTACTGAAAAATAAATTTCAATAGCTAAATCAGGTTTTTTACAAACATCAAAATCACAAAATTTCAAGGTCAATTTTTTCAAATTTCAATTCAGCTTCAATCACAAACAACGGCTCAGAATAGCTTAACAACAGTTACTAATGAAATTCAGACCACTGCGAAAATTGTTCCTATCATTTACAGCTCAAAATCTTACCCAGGAGTCAAGTTATTCGAGATTTATGTTGTTTTAGGACTATTTTAGCAATTTCCAACCAGAAAAAGGTCAATTATGCTCTCTGAAATACTTGAGATTTTTTCATTTTCCAGGTGGTCGTATAGGTATTGACCGCTTGCAAATGGGTTTTCCGGATGGTACATGTTCAGGGAAAGCGCTAAAATCATGAAACTTTGTCTCTAGAAGTTATTTTTGATTGATTGTGAATCGAATGGCGTTATCTGTTTTTCAATATCTCTACTAGTTTTGTCTGTGCGCCGAAAACTTAGGATGGTCGTATAGATATTGACCGCACTGTAGAATGACAAGCATTCATCCTTTTAATGTTTGATGCTTACCATAAAACCTGTTATAGAAGAGCCCACACACTGTCAAGTTTGAGGTCATTTATCTCAATTCCTATAAGTGTTATAAGAAATGTGTCAACAGATAAAGTTTTTGCGATAATCAGATAAACATGATATTGACCGCACTGTACTTCGAAAAAAAGAAGTATCAAACTGAAGTCGACTAGAAAACATTGCCAACACTTTAAAAGAATGACTTTAAATTTGAACTTTTGAGCCAATATATCTCGGCTCCTGTCGAAGATGCTCGAAAATGGTAAACTGGCAATATTATTTTGATATTAAGATAAACATTTTGTCAGTTGACTACTTTGTGATATCTTCTACAGGAAATGAGATATCCGGGCTCAAAATTGATGGCTTGGAAGGTATTTCAATATAGTGTTTACCGAACTTGCCCAGTCCAAATAGCAGAAAATAAACAAGATTTTTTTGTGATAAAACTAGTTACTTACTTATCTGTGAGTCTCTCATCCACATCATCATCATTGTCATCGTCATCATCATCTCTATCATTTTCCGCTCTCTCCTCCTCATCATCGTCATCATCATCGTCGTCTTCATCGAACTCGTCATCCAGAATATTTTCGACCATTGACTTCTGGAATAAGCATAGGAAGTTAGTGTTGTTGAATGATACCTATCAGGAACTGCTAGTTGGTACCATCAACCCACCTTCTTCTTCTGTATCAACAATGACTTTCTTGGCTTCAAACTCTCATGACCAGGGCAATCCTGATGAATGCATTCTCTTTTGCCTCCATGGCGTGGACGATTCTCCTTCCGACTCTCTCGCATGTGTTGGCGACGGAGACGCTGAGCTTCACGATGTGAAACATGAGGCTCATCATCATCGTCGTCTTTCTGCTCAACTTTCTTATCAGATTTGGACTCGGACACCTTCTTTTTGCCTTCTTCTCCATCTTTATCGTCATCGCCATCATCATCATCGTCGTCGTCGTCTCCATCATCTTCCTTATTTTCATCCTTCCCATCATCCTCCTCATCATCGTCGTCGTCATCATCATCATCGTCATCATCATCATCTTCATCGTCGTCGTCGTCAAGATCTGGCTCTTCTTTGACAGGTTGGTACTTTTTATGCTTCTCCTTTTTCTCTTCCTTTTGATTGTGCGCTTTTTGCTTGCTGGATGGCTTTTGTGGTACTGGCTCTTCTACATCATTGTCATCATCATTATCGTTATCGTCATCATCATCTTCCTTCAAATTCTCAACCTTCACGTTCTTCTGTTGTTTCTTTAGTTTCCGGAGTTCTCTTGGATTCAAAACTTGATCACTTTTAGTTTTTGGCTCTTCTTTCACGGACTTCTAAAAAACACAACAAAATCTTGCACTAAAACACCATTCAAATAAAGTACCTCGTTTAACCGATCAGTAATCTTCTTTCTAAGCCCCGCAAAGAGTCTTCCTCCTAACGTCTGCTCGTTTGATTCCTCGTCGTCTTCATCATCTGCTGAAATCATACGTTTAATGGGATTCTAATCAAGATCATCTGGACTCACAATCCGTCACTTGAGCTGGCGGCGGTGTTGTTTTTTGCTGCGTCGTCTGCTGCTCATGTTTCTTGCCGGCTCGCTGACTGGGCTGCGGGGGCTCATCGTCGCTGAAAAAAAAGCAAGAGATGAAACATGACCAATTACAAGATGTTGGAAATTTGAAACGTTTCGGTTTCCGGTTGCTAATGATCACATCCTGTGAAGATCGGATTAACGCACTACGACTTACTCATCATCATCGTCATCGTTGTCATCGGTTGCAGGATGGTTGTAGACAGGAACATCATCATCATCTACTGATGAGTGTCGTGTGAGATCTGAAAAAAAGAAATTAGATGATGAGATTTTTTGAAAAGGTTACACCCACCATGATGCGAATCTCCAGCTTCTTTTGCGGAGAAAATTGTATACAGACTAGAGCATAAGAATATGAAAACCAATAGAACAATCCAAGTTCTTGCGCCGCCCTGAAAACTTTGAAATTGGCATTATTTGTGAGAGACTATGTCTAAATGGCTAATTAATTTCATAAGACTCGTTATGCATAGAGTACCAGTTATGAAAATATACAAAAACATTATTTTCAGTTTTTCAGTTGATTTTGACTATTTTCCAAAGTCCGGAGCTCGGCTGTCAAGTTTCCGGCCACCTTGAAATTTCTAGAAAATTTGAAAAAGACTTAAAATAAACGTTTTACAATTACTGAATTTTTCGAAGTCTCATAGTTTTTCAGCCATCTTCCGATTTTTTTGACATTCTTTTTTACCTGTTACTGTACTGAAAAAGGGAAAACACGAATGGCTGCGCTAATCGGCAAGTACCAAAAGAACTAGTATTTTAAACAAAAATTCTGTAAATACAAAGTTTTCCATCTAGGTCTGTTTTACACCTCAAAAATTTTCAAAGTGGCCTAACACATGGCAATCGAGCTACAGATCCCTGAAAATGGCCAAAATGGCCAACAAATATTCCGAAAAACACGTTTTTGTATTTCTTTTTTGGTATTTGAGCATTTTAAAAACTATTGCCAATCCTCAACTCACCTTTGTCACACTATAATCAACTTTGGGTACAGGTGTTAGGGCAACCGTAAGAACTGGATTCACGCCAGCTGAAAAAAAACTTGTTTAAGAAAATGACATAATAATTATAGTTTAGAGTTCAAAAAGAAATGTTTTCTTCCCAATCTTGTCAAATTCTTTTTTTTTTGTTGAGATTTCTTTCTTTTCTTTGTGTTTTCCATTTTTTTAGAAAACATATGTAATTTTTGAACCACAAGTGGGTTTTTTTTGTTTTCGGGATACTAACAATTTTTGACTAAAACGACTTTTCTTACTCGAATGGGGTCCCATCAATTCAAGAAATGTAGATGTTGTCGTGGCTACACAAAGAGCATTTTGGTTTTGAAGGCACATTAGGTTAAGAAAAAAAAGTGTCGAAATGACTTTGCTTTTCAAATCTGGCAAGACGCCCCCCCCCCCCCCCCTCCCCGAAATTTAGGTTTGCTCAAAAGTTGGAAAGTTGGTGGGAGTGTATATCCTAAGTAAACAACAAGGCGAAATGAATGAAGTAAAATAGAGTTTTGATTTCGCTCAAAAAATGAAGGTTTTTAAAGTTCAGCGACACTAAAAATGAATTTAACAATATATAACTTTTCCTGGAGAAAAAAAATATTTTTCCAGGAAAAAAAATACCACTCAAAATACATATGCCAAGGTAATATGAACTTACAAAAATTCTCAAAATAAGCAGCTGGAAGATCCGGAAAGTTAGAAGCACTTTCTCTGTTGAATCTTCTAGACAAACGGTTATAGGAACTCAGAGGTCTCCCCTCTTCACCATAATTGATATGTCGTAATTTGACAGAGCCATATGGAGAATCACTGTTTTTGCAGCATTGTGCAGAACTTGCATACATCAGCAGCAAGTCAAGTTTTTGAATAAAAATGGTGGGTCAAATGTCGTGGAAGACCAACCAGGGATGCACAACGAAGAGATAGAGATGGAGAGAGGGTTGGACTTTGTGAAGCGAAGACAGAAAGTGAGTGCTTATTTGAGTACTATGCGCGGGCCGATTTCCTTCCTCTCTCCACCCCTTTTCTCCTTCTTTTTATCCGTCTTTCGGCCGCCGATTCACCCAATAAATTTGATATCTTTTTATTTCCTTGCGCTCTTTTGTATCAAAATGAGCAAAAATGCAATATGATGACGTTGTGGAGTTATGAAAGGCGAATGAGACAGAAGAAAATGGCTAAAAAAGAGAAATGTTGCTTTTTGGTGCCCGAGACAGAGTGAGCAGAGCTTTTAATAAGTAGCTGGAAATACCAGATGATTCGTGTTATTTAATAAAACTATAATCACCCTCAGTAAGCCAGATATAGAATATGAAAAAAAAATAGAAACGAAGGATAAGGAATAAGCGTTGTAACGACTAAACTTACAACACAACAATCTGTTTAATAACAGTTTTGACAGAAGAAAAAAACGAGTGCTAAAAACAGAAATTCGGTGTTCAGATATGCAGACAATAAGATGCAAAAAAAAACGGTAACCAATAATAAATAGTTTCTTAAAATTGAGCAAGTTTTGCAAAAACTTAAAAAAAGGATTCTATGAAATGGTATATACTAATATTTTTAGCATACCTCTTGAATCACTTAGAGAAATTCAGATTATTGGAAAATTGGAAGAAAAATACGATGAGAAAACCTAGACACCTGCTTTTGAGAAAAAATTCTCACGATCCGAAGTATGTATGCAACTTTTTTTTTCATTTTCTTGCCACCTTAGTTTTTCGTATAATCTTATTGGCTTAAACGAATAATAAGATATGGAGCATGTTTTTTATTTCAATTTCAAGAAATAAAACAGAGTGGGTGAACCAGAAAAAACGAACGAAGATATGAAAAAGTAGTGTTGCAAGTTTGGGAAAATTATGAACGAACATAGTGAATGGGTGTCACAAATAGCCTCACATACAATAGAAACCCCAGTTAAGGGAGATTAAAAATTTCGAGAAAATACTTATCAAGGAAAATTCGAAACACTTCAATTTTTCTCAATTTCACTGAAAGTGTGATCTAAAAACCAACTTCATATCTAGAAAAAAGGTTTTTTTTTCGAAAAATCTGTATCATTATTCGGCACTCCAAATATCATAAAACGAGGAAAACCCAAGATTTTGAGAAATGGAGAAAAAATTGTCTAAATAAACGATAGTCGTAATGTACGGACTTGATCTTAAAAATACTCAGAAATTCAAAATATAGCAACTTGCCAACTTATTGAATGTCTGTCTTATTATGACACATATTTTATCAACTTATCATATCAATTACAAACGAAAAATACTGCGAATGCTCTATAAATGCACTTTGAGCTCAATTATCCCGGTTTTTCAAAAATATCAACAATTTGTCAACTGGTAAACTGTTTTCCAGTTGACATCTCTTTGATATCTTTCACAAGAACCGAGATGGTTGAGCCCAAAATGTACGTATAGGGTAAGCTTCTGTTAGAGCATTTACGGTAATTGTGCTCAGGGAGACATTATAATGTTCTAATAGAGGAAATAAGGTACGCGTATTTGAGTTTTTACAGTAGAAACTTTTTGCAGTATTTTCGATCAACTGTTTTAACAAAAAAGGAACATTTCTTTTTAGAAAATGCTTTCCGAATACGACTGGGTTCAATGACTGGATTCCTAATAACCTCTGATTAAATAACAGTAAAATAACAAATAGGTTACCTGGTATGCTTTTTTCTCATGACCAAATTCTCATACCAAAATGTCCCTAGCCCTGTTGCCAACCATTTCATTTGTTACTGCACAAAATCAAACATTGAGCCTCTTACCTGTTGATGCCTGACGCCGGAACGCCGGATTGGCATTTCCGTTTGCTGTCATTTCTGTCGTTCAGGAGTAATATAGTTGTCAGTCACTTGGAATTGAGTTAGTAGTCATTAAGAAATTAAATTAAATAGTGAATAGGGATAAGTATGGAAAGCGAACAGGCGATATCAGTGATATGATACTTTGTTTTTGTTTTTTCTTTATTTCTTCCGATCTTCTTCAGCTTCTACTTTCTTCTTTTCGCACTGCCAAACAATCCCCGCCTCTTCACTTTTCCGTTATTATTTCTTGTGTCGTCTCGCAGTTTTTCTCGTTCTATCCTCGAAGAGTTCTCTTCACGTTGAGCTGTCTTTCCAAAAAAATTGAGGGGTATTTTTTTCCGGTTTCGAACAGCTTCGTAGGTACTCTAAGGTGTCGATCGATCTGAAACTTTTGGGAAATTTTTGTATCAGAAGTGTTTTATAGAATGAATGAAACGGTACGTTTAGGAATGCAGCTGATCGAGTTGGGCAAGAAACTGTTAAATTGAATAGATCAGGCAGTGTGGAATACAAAAAATAGGGAATTTTAAAATCAGAAATACATATGGTCATATGAAAAATTATGAGACATTCTAGCTAAAATTTCAGTTGGGACAATTGCAATTGCAGGCAACAGGAAAACATAAATTGTAAAATTAATTTCTTGCACTTTTCAGTAGAAGTTCTCAAATGGTCCCCAATTTTTGTGGACTCTCGATTTATGATTTCTTGCGCTGATGACACTAAACGCTCATTAATGACAAAAGTGACATTGATCGAGTACACGTAGAACAAAATTGAACTCCAGACCAGCAGCAACAGGGCAGAAGAAACAAAAAAAATCATTGGAAAAATGTTGTTTGCTGATTTGTTGGATGGATGACAACAAAACGGCAAGTGCTCGATGAGTATCGAAAATATGCTGGGCTCCTCTGCTCCAACTACTGCCGAGGTTGAGCTGTGCTACTCCTGCGCTTCCTGAAGAAACCGCCGCCGTCATCACTTTACACACCATTCCTCCTGCCGAAGAGAAATGGCACTGCTGGATGGCGACGAAGGAGGAAGAAGAAGAATAGCAATGGAGAAAGGAGGGAGCAAAAGATGAGTAAATGAAAATTTTCTCTACTTTTTCAATCATCGAATCGATAAGTTGAGAGTGTTGAGTCCAAGAGTCACTTTAATGATGAGAGAAAAAAGCGGGTGGGACACCTCAATATTTTTCTTTCCCCGAAAAAAAGGGGATCAATCAAGATCCGAAAGTTTGAACTATTCGATTCCATCTTTCCATTTCTCATTTTGTTCTTTACACACAAGGGGCTCGTAAAAATGATGTATTGGAATAGCAAAACGAAATACTGAAAACATTTCCATACATTTAAAAGCCAAAAACAAAGATAAGAGTCTTTAGAAAGGGAAGTTTTTTTGGTTTGTATTATTGTAATTCGTCGGAGAAGAAATACATTTTTCTTGTCTGCTAAATGTGGAAAACGAGATCATGAATCAGTTGCATAGTCCTGATTTTTTGTATTATGGTGTACTTTTTCTAAGAGAATAGTTCATGACTTCAGAATGACGTAGAAGAAAACCAGACTTTTTTATAACCAACTTGAACAATGGCTATGTCGTAGCTTATTCTAGAATCAATATTTTTGAATCAACTAATTCCAGTAAGCTGGTGCGCTTTTGGCGTAATTTGATCTAGTTTTTCACTGGTTTGTCGTTTTGCTTCCTACGTTTTCTTAAAGGGCTATGGAAATCTGGATTCATTTTTCACGTTTTTCAGTAGTAGACAGACTGACACCTGGACCAACACACGCATGTAGCGTTTCATATATAAAGAAGATATAAAAAACCAGGAAATGATAAGTTTTGGAAGAAAAGCTTCCAATCCAAGTAGGGTTCTGACCGTTTTTTGTCATTTTCTTTAAAAATGTTTTAAATAAATACGATTTTCAAATACATCTTACAATTCTGTAGTTTTCGTCAAGTTCTATCATTTCTAATTTACAGTACCGGTCAATGAGATATATAAAAATGTGATTTTCAGTTAATTGTTGATTATTTTGACCATTGTCAGAAGTCTGGAGCTCGGCTGGCAAGTTTTCAATCGATTTGAAATTCATGGGAGTTGTAAAACAGACATAGATTGAACATTTTGCACAAAATGTTGTGAAAATTAATATTTTTTTCCGATTTTTGCTGATTTCGGAAACACATTTTAGCTCTCTCTTGTACTGAACTGTGAAAAAAAAAGAATGTCTTTTGGAAATCCGCAGTTAGCTGTAATGTCCAAGTTATCGTAAACGTGACAGCCGAGCTCTCGACTCCTGAAAATGATCAAAATGACCTAAAACTTATTGGAACATACGTTTTGGTATCTTCTCTTGAATTGCACTGTATATATTTTACAGTTTTCTAATAACATGAATCCCTCAATTTTCAACATCAAATTTATATAATTTCTTTATTCCATCTCATTGAATAAATACAAAATCTACACAATACGCTCATTTTGTTAAAATACAATAAATTAGCTTTGTTTTCAAGAGAATTATGCATTTTTTCGCACGGAAAAAAGTGCATTCTCCTCTCAAAAACACTATTTATGGGTCAAAAACTGGGACGCAAGGTGTATGGTGAAACCTAAAAATGCACCAAAGTTTATGTTACAGGGGTAAGTGGCTGGATTGGACTGGATAATAGGAACTATATTATAAGACAGAGCACGACAAAGTATTGCTAATGGAACTTGAAAAATTTAGAAATTAATATAAATTAATAGATTATCAAAAAGACAAAAAAGTGACTGGAAGGGAAACATGCAAATAGAATTATTGGAGGAAGAGAAAAAAATTGGACACGGTAAATTTGTTGTGAAGAAGAAAATTATGCAACCGACAGAAGATGAACACAGATGGAGGGGAGGGCGAATACGATGATGGTAGTAGAATTGACGCCTAGATGATGATGGTACGTACAAAAACTGACCAATCCAATCCTCAAAAAGGGACTCAAAAAGGGGAAGGGAAAGAAAATGAAACTCGGGATGATTTTTTTAGACACTGATTTAGAAAATGCTTAATAGGCAAACGTTCGAAGAATTGTACAATGACTATAAAGCTTTCAGCGGAAGTGGGGTAAAAAGTGAATGACATGAAAATTGGTATTGATGAATTTAGAATGGTCGTTTTGGTACTTGAGGACGGGCAGGTATCTCCGGTGCTCCATTGGATGGTGTAGGTACTCTTCTGAAATTTCGAACATATATTTCAAACAGAAAAAGAAATTCAAAGCTAATCATGCAAATCATATACAGTAGCGTTCAATAAGATATACAAAAACGTGTTTTTCAGTTGATTTTGGCCCATTCTCAACAGTTTGGAGCGCGACAGATGTGTTTCCATTATTTCTGAAAATTTTGGAGGTTATAAAACAGATCTAGATCAAAAACTATACACAGAATTTTTTGAAAATTCCTCTTTTTCCAGCTATATGCCAGCTATATGATTGTTGAATGACACCTGTTTTTTTGTGTTTTCAGTACAAAAGGTGACTTTCAGAAATCGGCAAATAACTGAAAAACTGGAAAATTTGAAAAATTTTGTGAATGAAAAGATTTAAATATAGGTCTGTTCTACACCCTCTGAAGTTTTCAAAGTGATCCGGCACTTGACAGCCAAGCTAAAAATTTCAAAAAATGGTCGAAATAGGCTTCGCGTCACTTTGAAACCCCGACAACTAGACATTTCGAACCCGTTGTAATACAGGAAATTACAAAAATTTCCGACCACTAAAACATTTACAGTTTCCAAATATGATTTTTCTCAAACAGCACATTCTGACACTCGAAAATTATTTTTTTTGAAAAACCGAAAAATTAAAAATTTCAATATATTTTCAAATTTCAGAATATGTTTTATTAGAAAAAGCTTATTTTAAACTCCTACAACTTATTTCTGAAATTTGAAATTGGTTCATTCGCCTATATTACTACGGCTTCCAAATGACCGTTTTCGAATTGACTGGTTTCGAAGAGATTAAAATGACCTTAAAATCAACTGAAAAACATTTTTTCGTATATCCTATTGATCGGTACTGTATAAAGAATTATTTCTAAGATTTTGAAGATAGGAGAAATATGAACTTGCAGGATTTCAGGAAACTTAGAGCAGAAACTGTGAAGCTAATAGATATGAAAAGTGTACAGAACCACATTACGCCATATAAAAACCCCACAATATCAACATGCATAGGTGTACAGACTATAGATATGTACTGTCTGTTTCAACAAACCTTCTGTGGGTTGAAATATTATTCACAACATTATTATCTAGGCGGTGCCATGTTTGGTGGTGGTGGGCCGCCTGGTCCCGGACGCCTAGAGTGGTTGAAACGTGTTAGATTTTAATGATTTTAATTTTGATTCTAGGTGATTTTAAATAGAAGAAGAGAGAAAAAAGACCATGATAGAATAGAAGATATGTTATAGTAACTGAAAGATCCCTAATTACAACAACTTACGTTGGAATCAATGGTGGATACATGCCTCCACCTCCTGGAGCACCTGGTGGTGGGCGCATTCCAGGTGGTGGTGGTCCTCCCGGTCCACGTGGTCCTGGTGGCATTGGAGCTTGACGTCCGCCTGGTGGAGCTGGAGCTGGGCGTGGAGCTGAAGATGGTCCGGATGGACGGTAGTCGGTGACTGGAAGTGATGGTGGAGTGTCGCCGAGAGTGCTCATGTTGACTTCGGAGATGATACGGAGGGCTTCCTTGCAGGCGTGGTACATGCGAAGCATTTCTTCGCGTTTCTGAGCTTCCAGTTGTGATTCCTCCATGAGAGCATCAGTGTCGCCGCATTGGTAAAGGTGAGCCAGAAGTTCGTCTTTCATGAATTCGCTGACCTGGAAGACTTTCATTCTAAGTTGAAGTGATGGAATGATTTGAGTCATAGTTGTGATTTGTGTAAGCTATAAAATTTGGAGAATCACTGTTTGCAGAGACTCCTAAAAAGCAAATACAGTACCGGTCCGTTGATTTTGACCATTTTCAGGAGTCTGGGGCTAGACTGTAAAGTTTAAGAACCGTTTGAAATTTTTGGAAAATGAACGTTTTTGGAAAATGAAATTTTTGGAAATTTGGAAAACAGACCCAGGTTGAAAACTTTGCATTTACAGATTTTTTTGAAAATTTCCTGGTTTTTCAGCTTTTTGATGAAATCTGAAAGACATATCTTTTTTGCTTTTTTGCACTGAAAACGTGGAAAACAGGATTTTTTTCTAGAAATCTGAATTTTCGAGAAATGCTGAGAATACAAAATTTTCAATCTTTGTCTGTTTCACACCCTCCAAAAATTTCAAAATCATAAACTTGACAGTCAAGTTCCAGGCTCTTGAAAATGATTGAAAATCAACTGAAATATACGATTTTGTATATCTTATTGACCGGCACTGTATGGTCGGAGGCCCGTTTCGCGCCAGCAGAATATCTTATTTATTAATATAATTGATTGAAGAGTTCTTGATAAATTGTTTTGATGACATTTCCCCTTGAATGTGATGAAATGATATGAGTCATTGATATGATTTGTGTAAGCCATCATTTTTGAACGATCACTGTTTGCAGAGATTACTAGAGAGCAAATACTCAAAAAATTACGAAATACCGTAATCAGTCCAGTTATCACAGGTGCTGATTTTTTCCCATCCTCACCTGATTAACAACCAAATGCATCACAGCCTTTGGCACCAAATCTTTGATCGTTTTGGTGATGATTCTCATATACGAGTCGACCAAATTACGAATGGTCTCCACTTGACGCTCCAATTGAGGATCCATCGACGATTCCTCCATTTCTGGGAGCGACTCGTCCTCTGGTGCCTTCTGTTTTTCTGGATAGACTCCGGCACGCAAGAATGAAGCTTTCCAGGCATCGACTTCATCCAAATTGTTGCATCCCAACTCGAGTTGCTTGTAATCCTTGTAAATGTTCCTGAAAAAAGACAAGGTCATTTTGGAAACAAGAAAATCTTATGAATAACAATCATGCTGGTATTCAGAATCTGATCATCTATGAAGCATATCGCATGCCATTGTCCGAACTGAAACTGTCACAGCAGGAATGGAAAGAATAGAAACTACAAAAGGAAAATTTTAGGGGAATCTTTTTGGGTTGGTTCGGAAATTGTCCAAAAAAATATGAAGGGTAGAAGAAACTGTTCACAATGACGACAACACAGATATTCAATGATTCTTGTCTTACAAATCATATCTCTTAAAGATAGAGTTGAAACAAGGTAAGAGAAGAGAAGAAGCGGTAAAATATAGATTAAACTATACACTCACTTCCTGAAAAATGATTTTTAATTTTCAAATGGAGAAATTTTTTTCGATTTCTAACGGAGAAAATAGTCATGCTAATACAGTAGTGCTTTTGTGATTTTGAGAAAAATTTTCCTAGCTTAATACTACTACTGTGGATAATGACGTTGATGAAAAAGCGTGCGAATTTCGAAAATTTTTGTAGCTGCAGTAACGGTCTATAAGATATACAAAAGCATTTTTTTAAATTGATTCTGACTACTTTCAGTGTCTGGACGCCGGCTGTCTAGTTTTTGATCAATTTGAAATCTTGGGAGCGTGTAGAACAGACTTGAATTGAAAACTTTGCATTTACAGAATTTAGGGAAAATTCCTAGTTTTTCAGCTATTCGCCGATTTCTAAAAAGTATCCTTTTTCTGTTTTTGCACTGAAAACGGAACAGTTGCTTTTCAAAAATCAGCAAATATTTCAAAAAACATGAAGTTTTCAAAAAACTGTAAGTGCAAAGATTCGAGTTAGATCTGTTCTACACCCTCAAAAAATTTCAAAGTGATCGCAATTTTGACACCCAAGCCCCAGACTTCTGAAAATGATCGCAATCAACTGAAAACTACATATTTTGTATACTTTATGGACCAATACAGTTCATATGAATATATATATACTGTCTGTTCAAAAAAATCTGGACAAGGGGCGGGGCTTCCGCGACACGCCCCTTTATGCAACGTGTGCGCACACTTTTTCGGGGATATTTTTCTCAGAATTTTCAGATGTATTTTTCCACAATTTTTCTCATTGAAATTGAATAAAATTGAGATTTTAATGTAAAATCATCCAGAAAATATCAATTTTATCCAGAATTGCTTCAGTGCCTTCATACCTTGACGGCGTTAGCTTCTTGGGGTTGCGGTTGATGGCGGAAAGTTCGTTCTGGTGTGCTACTCATGTTTTCTGGATGATTTTACACTAAAAACTCAATTTTTTCCAATTTCAATCAGAAAAAGTGTAAAAAATGACATCTGAAAATTCCGGGAAAAATATCCCCAAAAAAGTGTGCGCCACTATTGCAAAAAGGGGCGTATCAGGAACGCCCTAAAACGTGGGCTGCGGCGCGCCCACGTTTTATTGAATAGACAGTATATATTCTTTTTTAAATCCCTGAAAATATCAAGGATACTCACTTTCCATCCGGGTAGAAAAGTGCAAACTTGTGTTGACGCGACATGAATCCACTCTCGATATCCCTCAATCTGATTCCATCCAATGGAAGCATATACTTTTTCTCTTTTTCCTTAAATTTTTTCGCTTTTTGCATTCCGAAAGTTGTCTAATAATACCTCATCATCCTTGTACCAACTCAGGCTGTCAGAAGTCAAGACGAACCAACAGTCCTTGGATCCACGAACAAAGGAGATGTTGCTCACTGAGAGCCACCCCTTACGGATCACCTGATTTCCGAGGTTCTTCTTAGCCGATTGACCTTGTGATGCTTTTGCTTCAGCGCTGAAATAATTTGTGATGCTACGCGCCTAAAAAATTGGCTCTTACTTGCTGAAACCGATAAAATCCTCATGATTGGTGTTCATGTAGGCCAACTCGTAGTCGACGATCAATCCAATCTGTTGCTTGGCAGTTTGCTCACGCTCCCGCATATACGACACCACAATTCTCTCCAACTCATCACGAAGACGTGGGTATCTAGCCATAGTGTCAGCACACTGTCTGATAACATTGGCCAACTCATTGACGACCAAGTCCACGCACTTCAACGATGGCTCCTTCAGACGAGCGATCTGCTTCTTGGCGATCGCTTCGAAAGCCATATCTGGAGTGAAGAGACCAACACGGATACCATGGATGTTACGGATAGCGAATTGAATCTCTTTTCGCATCTCCTTCTCGTCGATTTCCATTTTGACAATTTCGAATGGGAAACGCTCGTGGAAAAGACGATTGATGCGGGCTCCTCCAGATAGCTCATTGGTAGAAACCAGTTTGGCAGAAGATCCTTCGATAGAGCGCTCGATGTCAGCGTTGAATTGAGTGACCATTCTGAAATAATGATATTTTACTTTTGAAGTTTTGATCTTCATTTTTTAAGTCCTTTGAAAAAGACAACTCACTGTAAAAGAGCTTTGGTCTTGCGTCCAGGATCATTTGGCTGGAAGTTCTTATACTCAGCAACATCCTTCTCCATAGCAAACATCTTCTTTTGAAGACTATCACGAAGTGTTGGAAGAGTGTCACGGATATGATTGGTGAGTTGTTGATTAAGAGTATGTTGGAGATAAGTGGTTCCCAAACGGTCAGCCATATGTCTGTACGATGGATGAGAAATGAAGAATTTGCGTTCGGCATCCAAGGCAGCTCGAATATCCTTGCGTCCCACAATATCCTTCTGTCCACGATTAACAACTCCAACATATCCACGACGAAGGGTGAACAACTTGTTCTCCAGAATTTCACGAGCATCGGTTCCCTCGTCCATCAAGTCGAGTTTGGTAAGAACACCAATAGTACGAAGTCCTTGTGGATCGACTTCCTTGGCAAGTTTGAGAGCATCAGAAGTGGCAAGATCGCTGTTAGCTGGTGTGACGGCCAGAATGAGACAGGTCTCGCGGCTGATGAAAGTAAGGATCATGTCACGGATTTGGGTCTCGATATCGGCTGGTTGGTCTCCGACTGGAACCTTGGTAAGACCCGGAAGATCGATAAGAGTCAAGTTCAAGACATTTGGGGAGAACACACTCAGGTTGATTGGATGGGGACTGATTCCCTTGTTTTGTCCCGTGACACGATCGGTTTCATCCTCGATCTCCTTTTCGGACAGCGTCAAAATCCGTGAAACGATGTCCCTTCTTGTGGAGAAACTCGGCATACTCATTGCGATCTTGAATGAGTTGCAAGATCAATGGACGACGAGTAACAATTCCAGAACCACGCGGAAGGAAGTCTCTGGAATAACATATAGACTTGGTTTGCATTTGTTTTGACGTATGCCTTCCCTGGCCATGCCATAGGTTCTTTCACAATCAAAATTTTTGAGCCTATCAGGTTAATGGAATTACAAAATGGTACTATTCGGGAAAAAATTGTCTTGTTTTTGAACAAAGCAACAGACGAAACAAACCAAAAAAGGGTTCGGCCACTTTATGGCTTGTAACTTTGTTCATAGACAATATACAGTTTTC
>NC_013491.2:17755469-17756644 GCF_000004555.2 Caenorhabditis briggsae
GAACTTTTCAGATGCATGCATTCTAGCAACTATAAATTTATTCGTCACCATGTGGTGGTTTTGGACCCGTAGACAATATGAAGAAGCAAAAAAAAAAAAGACTAAGAAAAAAAAGAAGAAAGAAAAAGGAAGAAAAAAGAGTAGGGGAAGGAGGCGTTTTCGATTAGTCGATATTCTCCAATGTGTATGTGTGGGGCTGCGTGAGCGCACTACTCGGACGACCACGGGGGCCCCTCCGCGCACATTTTTCGCGTATGTACATATTCTTGCGCAGGGGGGATAGCGAAAAAAGAAGACGTCGATGAAGAAGAAGAAGAAGCAGAAGACGAAGAATAGACAGGACGTGTTAGAGCTCCCGAAGCACAGAGCGCGGCAGTTTGAAGCTCTTTTTGCTGCCCTCTTTTCTCCCATGGCTCCCACAAAAAAGGAGAAGAACTGACGGAGAGGAGCCGTTGGCGACGATGACGACTTCGCTGTGACCCCCCATGGTCCCGGGGTCCAATGCTATTGAAAGAAGAGAGTAAAGAAGAGGAAAAAGTTTGGTTTTTTTTTTTGCTTTCCAGATCTGTCTATACAAAGTATTTCAAATAGTGACAGACAGAATATTGGTTGGAAAACAACGAATTCTTATTTTTCCTCCAAATATCTTTTTTTGTGTTTGTGCTGCTGATCCGAAAGACATTGCAAGAAAAAAGAAAAATTATTATCCATGGTTTTGTTTTGTTATTTTCGTCAGGATTATCATTCCGCGAATTTGCATGGAGAAAAATTTCTTGTTTGGATTTTGGTAGAAGTTTGTTGCAGTTGCTTCTGTTTTTTAATTACAGTAACATGACAAGATTATGATTTGCTATAGATAGCTGGAAGTTTAAAAAGTTTAGAGCTCTTTGAAAAATAAGGACTGGAGGAATATAAAAACGAAGAGAAAATGGAAAAAAAGTGAAAAGCGAGGCTGGAGGAGCTTCAGTATCATGGATATCCCCCCCTGGAAATGAGTAGTCAGGGACGCCGTTGCCATCTAATTGGCTGAATTCGATTTGTGTTCCCAATTCTTCTTGTTTGCTTCTGAGTCGGAGCCAAAAACATCAAACGGAGATGTGTCGACGGGAGAGGTTTGGAAAATGAGAAGCAACTTGGGATTGTTAGATGGTATCGGGCTGGTAACCAGGTTGGGT
>NC_013491.2:17756852-17816651 GCF_000004555.2 Caenorhabditis briggsae
CTGTAAAGTTTAAGAACCGTTTGAAATTTTTGGAAAATGAACGTTTTTGGAAAATGAAATTTTTGGAAATTTGGAAAACAGACCCAGGTTGAAAACTTTGCATTTACAGATTTTTTTGAAAATTTCCTGGTTTTTCAGCTTTTTGATGAAATCTGAAAGACATATCTTTTTTGCTTTTTTGCACTGAAAACGTGGAAAACAGGATTTTTTTCTAGAAATCTGAATTTTCGAGAAATGCTGAGAATACAAAATTTTCAATCTTTGTCTGTTTCACACCCTCCAAAAATTTCAAAATCATAAACTTGACAGTCAAGTTCCAGGCTCTTGAAAATGATTGAAAATCAACTGAAATATACGATTTTGTATATCTTATTGACCGGCACTGTATGGTCGGAGGCCCGTTTCGCGCCAGCAGAATATCTTATTTATTAATATAATTGATTGAAGAGTTCTTGATAAATTGTTTTGATGACATTTCCCCTTGAATGTGATGAAATGATATGAGTCATTGATATGATTTGTGTAAGCCATCATTTTTGAACGATCACTGTTTGCAGAGATTACTAGAGAGCAAATACTCAAAAAATTACGAAATACCGTAATCAGTCCAGTTATCACAGGTGCTGATTTTTTCCCATCCTCACCTGATTAACAACCAAATGCATCACAGCCTTTGGCACCAAATCTTTGATCGTTTTGGTGATGATTCTCATATACGAGTCGACCAAATTACGAATGGTCTCCACTTGACGCTCCAATTGAGGATCCATCGACGATTCCTCCATTTCTGGGAGCGACTCGTCCTCTGGTGCCTTCTGTTTTTCTGGATAGACTCCGGCACGCAAGAATGAAGCTTTCCAGGCATCGACTTCATCCAAATTGTTGCATCCCAACTCGAGTTGCTTGTAATCCTTGTAAATGTTCCTGAAAAAAGACAAGGTCATTTTGGAAACAAGAAAATCTTATGAATAACAATCATGCTGGTATTCAGAATCTGATCATCTATGAAGCATATCGCATGCCATTGTCCGAACTGAAACTGTCACAGCAGGAATGGAAAGAATAGAAACTACAAAAGGAAAATTTTAGGGGAATCTTTTTGGGTTGGTTCGGAAATTGTCCAAAAAAATATGAAGGGTAGAAGAAACTGTTCACAATGACGACAACACAGATATTCAATGATTCTTGTCTTACAAATCATATCTCTTAAAGATAGAGTTGAAACAAGGTAAGAGAAGAGAAGAAGCGGTAAAATATAGATTAAACTATACACTCACTTCCTGAAAAATGATTTTTAATTTTCAAATGGAGAAATTTTTTTCGATTTCTAACGGAGAAAATAGTCATGCTAATACAGTAGTGCTTTTGTGATTTTGAGAAAAATTTTCCTAGCTTAATACTACTACTGTGGATAATGACGTTGATGAAAAAGCGTGCGAATTTCGAAAATTTTTGTAGCTGCAGTAACGGTCTATAAGATATACAAAAGCATTTTTTTAAATTGATTCTGACTACTTTCAGTGTCTGGACGCCGGCTGTCTAGTTTTTGATCAATTTGAAATCTTGGGAGCGTGTAGAACAGACTTGAATTGAAAACTTTGCATTTACAGAATTTAGGGAAAATTCCTAGTTTTTCAGCTATTCGCCGATTTCTAAAAAGTATCCTTTTTCTGTTTTTGCACTGAAAACGGAACAGTTGCTTTTCAAAAATCAGCAAATATTTCAAAAAACATGAAGTTTTCAAAAAACTGTAAGTGCAAAGATTCGAGTTAGATCTGTTCTACACCCTCAAAAAATTTCAAAGTGATCGCAATTTTGACACCCAAGCCCCAGACTTCTGAAAATGATCGCAATCAACTGAAAACTACATATTTTGTATACTTTATGGACCAATACAGTTCATATGAATATATATATACTGTCTGTTCAAAAAAATCTGGACAAGGGGCGGGGCTTCCGCGACACGCCCCTTTATGCAACGTGTGCGCACACTTTTTCGGGGATATTTTTCTCAGAATTTTCAGATGTATTTTTCCACAATTTTTCTCATTGAAATTGAATAAAATTGAGATTTTAATGTAAAATCATCCAGAAAATATCAATTTTATCCAGAATTGCTTCAGTGCCTTCATACCTTGACGGCGTTAGCTTCTTGGGGTTGCCGGTTGATGGCGGAAAGTTCGTTCTGGTGTGCTACTCATGTTTTCTGGATGATTTTACACTAAAAACTCAATTTTTTCCAATTTCAATCAGAAAAAGTGTAAAAAATGACATCTGAAAATTCCGGGAAAAATATCCCCAAAAAAGTGTGCGCCACTATTGCAAAAAGGGGCGTATCAGGAACGCCCTAAAACGTGGGCTGCGGCGCGCCCACGTTTTATTGAATAGACAGTATATATTCTTTTTTAAATCCCTGAAAATATCAAGGATACTCACTTTCCATCCGGGTAGAAAAGTGCAAACTTGTGTTGACGCGACATGAATCCCCTCTCGATATCCCTCAATCTGATTCCATCCAATGGAAGCATAATACTTTTTCTCTTTTTCCTAAAATTTATCGCTTTTTGCATTCCGAAAGTTGTCTAATAATACCTCATCATCCTTGTACCAACTCAGGCTGTCAGAAGTCAAGACGAACCAACAGTCCTTGGATCCACGAACAAAGGAGATGTTGCTCACTGAGAGCCACCCCTTACGGATCACCTGATTTCCGAGGTTCTTCTTAGCCGATTGACCTTGTGATGCTTTTGCTTCAGCGCTGAAATAATTTGTGATGCTACGCGCCTAAAAAATTGGCTCTTACTTGCTGAAACCGATAAAATCCTCATGATTGGTGTTCATGTAGGCCAACTCGTAGTCGACGATCAATCCAATCTGTTGCTTGGCAGTTTGCTCACGCTCCCGCATATACGACACCACAATTCTCTCCAACTCATCACGAAGACGTGGGTATCTAGCCATAGTGTCAGCACACTGTCTGATAACATTGGCCAACTCATTGACGACCAAGTCCACGCACTTCAACGATGGCTCCTTCAGACGAGCGATCTGCTTCTTGGCGATCGCTTCGAAAGCCATATCTGGAGTGAAGAGACCAACACGGATACCATGGATGTTACGGATAGCGAATTGAATCTCTTTTCGCATCTCCTTCTCGTCGATTTCCATTTTGACAATTTCGAATGGGAAACGCTCGTGGAAAAGACGATTGATGCGGGCTCCTCCAGATAGCTCATTGGTAGAAACCAGTTTGGCAGAAGATCCTTCGATAGAGCGCTCGATGTCAGCGTTGAATTGAGTGACCATTCTGAAATAATGATATTTTACTTTTGAAGTTTTGATCTTCATTTTTTAAGTCCTTTGAAAAAGACAACTCACTGTAAAAGAGCTTTGGTCTTGCGTCCAGGATCATTTGGCTGGAAGTTCTTATACTCAGCAACATCCTTCTCCATAGCAAACATCTTCTTTTGAAGACTATCACGAAGTGTTGGAAGAGTGTCACGGATATGATTGGTGAGTTGTTGATTAAGAGTATGTTGGAGATAAGTGGTTCCCAAACGGTCAGCCATATGTCTGTACGATGGATGAGAAATGAAGAATTTGCGTTCGGCATCCAAGGCAGCTCGAATATCCTTGCGTCCCACAATATCCTTCTGTCCACGATTAACAACTCCAACATATCCACGACGAAGGGTGAACAACTTGTTCTCCAGAATTTCACGAGCATCGGTTCCCTCGTCCATCAAGTCGAGTTTGGTAAGAACACCAATAGTACGAAGTCCTTGTGGATCGACTTCCTTGGCAAGTTTGAGAGCATCAGAAGTGGCAAGATCGCTGTTAGCTGGTGTGACGGCCAGAATGAGACAGGTCTCGCGGCTGATGAAAGTAAGGATCATGTCACGGATTTGGGTCTCGATATCGGCTGGTTGGTCTCCGACTGGAACCTTGGTAAGACCCGGAAGATCGATAAGAGTCAAGTTCAAGACATTTGGGGAGAACACACGCAGGTTGATTGGATGGGGACTGATTCCCTTGTTTTGTCCCGTGACACGATCGGTTTCATCCTCGATCTCCTTTCGGACAGCGTCAAAATCCGTGAAACGATGTCCCTTCTTGTGGAGAAACTCGGCATACTCATTGCGATCTTGAATGAGTTGCAAGATCAATGGACGACGAGTAACAATTCCAGAACCACGCGGAAGGAAGTCTCTGGAATAACATATAGACTTGGTTTGCATTTGTTTTGACGTATGCCTTCCCTGGCCATGCCATAGGTTCTTTCACAATCAAAATTTTTGAGCCTATCAGGTTAATGGAACTACAAAATGGTACTATTCGGGAAAAAATTGTCTTGTTTATGAACAAAGCAACAGACGAAACAAACCAAAAAAGGGTTCGGCCACTTTATGGCTTGTAACTTTGTTCATAGACAATATACAGTTTTCAAAATATTATCATTTTGTAGTAGTCGTCGAGTTCTATCGCATCTAATTCAGTTGTCTCAAAAATATTGGCAAAGGCCCGGTTTACAAATATGCTTATTACTCACTTTCCCACAAAATTCTCCAGTACTGATGACTTTCCGGCGGATTGTCCTCCAACGACAGCGATTTGTGGAAGTTCGAAGCTGACGTTGGTGCCGAGCTGAGAGAAAGCATCCTGGACGCGGTTGATCACAGGGATCAGCGCCTGCATTCCCTGGTTAGCCCACGCCATGGCTGGAACAGGGTGGTAATGGATTTAGAAGTGTGAACTGCCTGGAAAATCGATAAATTGAATAGCGTGATGCGAAATTAGGAAGATGCAAAACGAGAATGCGTTGCCAATCAACAGAATAAAAAGGAAACAAAGAAAATTGGCTAGTTAGCTCAAAAATAGGACAACTGGTACGAAAAAGTATGAAAAAACAGCCGATAAAAGCCGCCAAACATATCCAAAATTCAGAATCGGTGTCGGCAAAACGGTGTTTGAGTGTTTGGAAAAACAAGAAGAGGCGATCGCCATACAAAAACGCACCGAGAGAGTGAGAGAACGCAGACACGAAAGTGAGGGTAAGAGGAAAACAGAAGTGACCACAGTGAGTCACTATGAGGCCAAGAGGAAGAGGAGGAGGACGATTGCTGCGGCTTCCGTCCGATGAGAAGGCACATAACGCGGCGGGAAACGGTATATGCGCAAAGGGAAGGGCCCTTGACGTATTTCTCGATGCTTATTTTGTAATAATTATTCTAGGTAGTGACTCAGAGGTTTTGTTCATCTAAATCATCGCAACAATATGTTCTCATATTCCCCTATTAAAATCTATCATCATTGTTTTGCCCCGCATCAGTGTGAATGGGGTTGAGAGAAAACAAACAACACCTACCGTCAAAGGAAGAGTGTATCTATCACTTTATTGCTATTGGAAAACTGGAACCGAAAAAGAAAAGGAAGTGATGTAAACTTGTAAATGAGTCAAAGAATTTGTTACACTCTTTGATAAAAAATTAGAAGTGACTAATCGAAATGAAAAAAAAACAGAATAAGGCAAACTGAGTGGGTAGCCATTCCCAATAAACGATTTGGAGTGAGAAACTAAACAAAAGAAAAGTTAGAAGATATAGAACACCTATGACATAGTTAATATAAACAATTATTAAAGAGATACTGGAGGAAAAATAGTTTAATTCAGTTTTAGGACTCTTGATAAATGTAGTGAACCAATTAATGTCAACAGTCTAATTAGAAATGTTACAGTCTAATTAGAAATGTTAGTGGATCTTCTGCAATCGAATTAGTGTTTTCGCTCGATTTCTTTGGCATTAAACTTTTGAATTTGTTGTTAAACAGTCTCTTTAGATTTTAATATACAGTACTAACCAATAATTATACAGTACCAACCCTTACAGTACCAATCAATAAGATTCAGAAAACGTAATTTTCAGTTGATTTTGACCATTTTCAGATATTTCTCGATTTCTGAAATACACAATTTTTGCCTCTTCTTGTGCTGAAATTTGAAAAAGATGTCTTCCAGAAATTGGAAAATAGCTGAGAATCTAGGAACTTTCAAAAAATTTGTAAATGCAAAATTTTCAATCTATTTTTTCAACCCTCCTAAATTTTCAAAGTGATCGGAAACTTGACAACCGAGCTCTATGCTCTTGAAAATGCCAAAAATCAACAGAGAAATACGTTTCTGTTCATTTTTTGACCGATACTGTATGTATAGCAAGAGATTGCTTATATCAGCTGCTTTACGAATTGAATAGAACTTTTCAGATGCATGCATTCTAGCAACTATAAATTTATTCGTCACCATGTGGTGGTTTTGGACCCGTAGACAATATGAAGAAGCAAAAAAAAAAAAGACTAAGAAAAAAAAGAAGAAAGAAAAAGGAAGAAAAAAGAGTAGGGGAAGGAGGCGTTTTCGATTAGTCGATATTCTCCAATGTGTATGTGTGGGGCTGCGTGAGCGCACTACTCGGACGACCACGGGGGCCCCTCCGCGCACATTTTTCGCGTATGTACATATTCTTGCGCAGGGGGGATAGCGAAAAAAGAAGACGTCGATGAAGAAGAAGAAGAAGCAGAAGACGAAGAATAGACAGGACGTGTTAGAGCTCCCGAAGCACAGAGCGCGGCAGTTTGAAGCTCTTTTTGCTGCCCTCTTTTCTCCCATGGCTCCCACAAAAAAGGAGAAGAACTGACGGAGAGGAGCCGTTGGCGACGATGACGACTTCGCTGTGACCCCCCATGGTCCCGGGGTCCAATGCTATTGAAAGAAGAGAGTAAAGAAGAGGAAAAAGTTTGGTTTTTTTTTTTGCTTTCCAGATCTGTCTATACAAAGTATTTCAAATAGTGACAGACAGAATATTGGTTGGAAAACAACGAATTCTTATTTTTCCTCCAAATATCTTTTTTTGTGTTTGTGCTGCTGATCCGAAAGACATTGCAAGAAAAAAGAAAAATTATTATCCATGGTTTTGTTTTGTTATTTTCGTCAGGATTATCATTCCGCGAATTTGCATGGAGAAAAATTTCTTGTTTGGATTTTGGTAGAAGTTTGTTGCAGTTGCTTCTGTTTTTTAATTACAGTAACATGACAAGATTATGATTTGCTATAGATAGCTGGAAGTTTAAAAAGTTTAGAGCTCTTTGAAAAATAAGGACTGGAGGAATATAAAAACGAAGAGAAAATGGAAAAAAAGTGAAAAGCGAGGCTGGAGGAGCTTCAGTATCATGGATATCCCCCCCTGGAAATGAGTAGTCAGGGACGCCGTTGCCATCTAATTGGCTGAATTCGATTTGTGTTCCCAATTCTTCTTGTTTGCTTCTGAGTCGGAGCCAAAAACATCAAACGGAGATGTGTCGACGGGAGAGGTTTGGAAAATGAGAAGCAACTTGGGATTGTTAGATGGTATCGGGCTGGTAACCAGGTTGGGTCGAGTAACCAGATACAGAGGAAAAATGAAAATCGATTTGAAGGAAGTCATGAAAAAGTAATGGAAATCACTTTTGAGTTTGATTAGTAAATTAATTCCAAAATTTTCCAAAAATAGAGTCCTAGTCCCGCGGAATTCATCAGACATAGTCAAACGGGGTTTTCAAATCTGGTGATGGTATGAGAGAGTTGGAACTCAATTTGGAACAGAAGTGAGAAATTCTGTGATCTGAGTTTTTTTTTCTTATAATAATTCAGATGAGAGCATGATATAGATACTGGATTTGACAATAAACCGATCAGATACTGGCAGAAAACTCTCACGAGCTTGGTTCAAGGATTTGATTCACGATTCCAACTAAATTGAGCCCAGAGATGCATTACTACACTCTCAAATCACCATCATAAGCCTCCGACACTAAATTTACAGCTATTTTCAGAGATAAAATATGTGAACAAATAAGAAAAAAGTATTTGGGAGTATTGGGTGATACTATTTTTGTTGAAATACTGTAAATAATCAAGTAAAAGCCCACCCTATAAGTGAACTTCGAGCTCTATTATCTCAATTCCTTCAAGAGACATAGAAAAATGATCAACTAATAAATTATATATCAAAACGTCACCAAAATTTTATCAATTGACAGTTTTTCAATATCTTTTGAAGGAACCGAGATAATTGAGACCAATGATCCCGAAACAAAAATTACAGTAACCGGGCAACCTTTTAATTTCCTAAAGTTCCTTTTCTCAATTTTCACTGATTTTAGATACATTTTTTTAGTTTGATCCTTCCAAGCAACTCAAAAAGTGGAGGAAAAAACGCGAAAATCAAAAAAAAAATAGATCCGGGAAACGAAAAAGTCCTCAGATTACGGTACTTCTCATTTTGAGGCATTTTATTACGGTAACCAACTTCTACTGTCTCAATTTTTTAAAAACAGTACAATTCTAGGTTTTTGATAAATGGCGTTACTGGGTGAATTTCTTCGTAAATGGAAATATGAAAACCATTTTAAAAACAGAACTTCTCACTTCTGTTCCAAATTTAGTTCCAACTCATAGATCATACAACTCACCCATATCCAAACCAAATTTAAAAACGATTTTTGATGAATCCCGTGGGACTGCGGCTCAATTTTTGAAGACCTCATGTGAGTCCTGTCTCTCTTTTGGGTTGTACCCACATAAACCCAGTCACATGAGAGAGAAACCCCCGCAAAGGCAGCTTATGAACCTTTTCTTTTCCTTTTTTTTGCTCACAGATGCCTAAAAGTTGGCAACAATTGGGAATTTCTAGTTATTAGATACCATAGACTTACGTTTAGGAAACTGGTGGATGAATGAAAGATGCTCTAAGAATAGACATCAAAGGATGAATGGAAGGGCAAAATGAGAGAAGAAAAATGAGGCTAATCACAAAGAGTGGAGCATTCGTTGAGAATTCAAAAAAGAAGAAAATGGGAAATAACATAAGATTGAGGAGGGGAGAAAAGAGCCGCGCTTTTTTTCGGCTCAATTTCCTCCGGAGTCCCGTGCACCATAAAAGTACAGTAGGAAGATTGGCGGCGGCTAGCGAGCCGTAAAAAGACAAGGCGGAGGATGCATTAGCTGTATAATGATATAGATTCTGGGGGAGAGGATTGGGATTTTAAGGATTTTAAGGGAGGTCTTTTTTTTGGAAATGGGTTCGGAATGAGAATTGGGATCATGGACCAAGGCTTCGGACTTTCCAGTTACCATATTTCCTTTAAAAGAAGCCCACCCATTTGTCAACTTTGGGCTCAATTATCTTGGTTTCTGTGGAAGTTATCAGAAATTTGTAAACTGATAAAATATTTATAGAACTATGATAAATAATTTATCAGTTCACAAAGTTTTGATATCTTTCACAGGCATCAAGATAATTGAACTCAAAGTAGCCGGTTTTAAATGGCTTCCATTACCGTGATTTCATTCATTTCAAAACTTAATTTTTTGGAATGATATTTTTTAGAGTTTTCAAGTATTCACTGGTAACTACAAGTTTGAATAAAAAGCGAAAAAACGACAAAAAAAGTGAAGCTCTCTCGATGAGCACGCACTTGTGGAAATCGGAGCTCTCTGCTAGGAAGCAGCTTGCCCTCCAAACTGGATGAGAAATTGTAGGCGGTGAATAAATCAACGGGCAGAGAAAAAGAAGAGGGAAAATAGGCAATTTTCTCTCAAAAAATGGGGTGCCAAGGGCTCAAGTTCTTTTTTCTACCTTCGCTTTTTTCCAGATTGTTTTTGCACGGCTGCCAATACTCAAAAGTTCAGGCATGCTTAGAAAAAGTGAAATACGTGAAAAAGGAAAGAGGATCCGCCTCGCAATTTGTATTTTGATGCCTTATATCAACTTACACACTGGGTGAGTTGGCCACTGAAAAACAAACAATTTCTAATGGTTCTAACAGAGATGAGAACTCTCAAAAATTGATAATGTTTCCCACAAATGAGAAATCAGCAATTCTAAAATTGTGTTGTTCGGTGAAATCGTGGGAACTACATCAGAAATGAGAGTGAATGGGGAAAAAACTGAGATGCTCGACAAAAAAAGAGCATATGAGAATTCAATAGATTTTCTTTTCGTCTTCTTATTCTGAAGGCATATGACATATTGAGTAGCATTGAGCCGGAAAACGACAAGACAGGGGACCAGATGGTTGACATGAAAAATAGGAAAGAAGAAGAACGAATGTTGAAATTCAAATGAATCCAAACAGTATACATAACGGAAGAACATTTTCTAAAAAAGACGAAAAAGAAGCTGAAAAGATGAAAATTCGAAAAATCGTATGATGAAACATATTGTTATGTATTTGATGACTAATGCATTATTCTAGAACATTTCATGAAAATTTTGGAAATTGAATTTCAAAATAACAATTCAGAACATTCAATAAACAAATGGAAAAAAAATCGGGATTCAGAATGTCACGTTTGAAAACAAAACCAAAAGGAATGATTATGAAATATGAATATATTTTTTAAGACCAGAAAGTTTACAATAACAGGAAAAGGGTCAATAGTTCAGCTAATTGCTAATTAATTATATTAGAGGTTTCCCTTTCTGAAAGTTCTTTACTTATTTATGCTAAATTTAAAACCAAGAAACGTTTGAGTACATGAAAATAAATGAATTTCAGAAAAGTCTTATAGCTTTTCATGGAAATAGTGCATCAAGATCTTCCAGATATTACTGACAGGACTGCTTCCTTTTCATTGACAGTTTCAAACATTTTCAGTATGATGAGAATATTATTTTTGTGCCTAATGATTCGGAAAAAGTTAAGTTGAAATACCGTGAAACCTGCAATAGAGGGGCCTTCTAACTTTTAACGTCAAGCCAATTTTTTACGATTACTAGTGGAGATATAATCAAGTAGTCAACTGATAAGATTTTCATCAAAATATCAGAAGCTTTTTGCCAATTAACATATTTTTCATATTTTCATACGAATTGAGATAGATGAGCTCAAACATAACAGTGCATGGGCCCTCCTATTATAGGTTTCACACTAGTTGAATATTTTTGAATATTTTCAAAAACTAGCAATGTCTCAATTGTTTTTAGTTACTACAATTCACAATAATTATAGAAACAATTTATTATGACTTTCGAAAAACTTTAACTAAACGTAATTGTTTTAAAAACGCTCTATTTTCATTTTCTTAGAATTCATTGATTTTCCCAACCAAGCAAAAAATGAGCTTCGTTCCTATGGCATTCCTATGCATTAATGTCGACCTGCCTGCTCATTTTGTTTCGTGCGTCTTATTTCGGAAAAAAATCGCTCAAATCTCTCTTTTTTTTCTAAGCGCTTGTAATTAATCACAACACTATCTTCCCAAGCTATCGCAACTTTTAACTGATGGCTCTAACTTCTTTCTCTGTGTTTTTTCTCCAAATCCGTGGAGACATACCGTGCACAAGATAAATGCGTGAAATGTTTCGGCATCCCTCCAACATCAGTTTTTTGGCGGTCGCTTTTATAGTAGTAGTCCTTATCCACGGCTTTTCTATTCCAGGAAATCCACATTTTGTTGTCCAGATCAGTCGGAAAAAAAATAGCTGGCTGCATTTGGGGCGCTAACTCGACAACAGAGAAGGGGGTATCGGAGCCCGAGTATACTCTAACGAATCTTTGTCAAGCATGCAACATGCTCCGCGCCAATTTTTTTCCCTGTCGCTATCCTATCCGTACCCTTTTTTGCTCCTGCCCTCATGGTCCCTAGACAATCTATTCAAAAGGGCGGAAAGGACTAGAAAAAAATACGAGAAAGAAAAAGAAAAATTGTCGCAGAAGGAAAAAAAAACCAATAGGAATAGATATTCATACTTTCCTCCTTTTTTCTCTGCTTAAGCTAGTTTCATTTTTAACTGCTCCCTTTTTCTAGAAACCTTCACTAGCTGTCTCTTTTTCTGATGCAATTTTGCTTCTAATTACTTTCTCTACTCATCTTTTTTTTCACCGCACTTTCGTTTTCACTTACACTTTTGGTGTGAGAAATTGCAATTCGCTCAGTTTCGTTTTTTTGTTTAGAGAAAGACAAAATAGGCACGTAATCATTTTTTTATCAAATTACAAGATCATTATCTTCCCGTCAATCTCAATAATTTATTGATAGTTGTAAATAACCAATTGTACTTTTTTACTGGGAAAAAATATCATTCAAACTGGTTCACTACTATGCATTTCTCGCCTCTATCTCTCTCTATTTTTCTCCACCTATTCGTACAATAGTGTTTGTGCTTTGTATTCTTCATCCACAATACAAAAATAATTTTAAAAGAAAACCACCTGACTAGTCAAATATCTCAGGAACTATGGCCATTTGCTTTCTCATATCCTTTTCCTGGGGGCACCAAAGGCAACCCCCGAGTGCTACTTAAGGCCATTTAACTGACATAAAAAAGACAAAACATGTCATAATGGATGATTACCCTTCTTCGGCCTCCAGAAAAGGGTTCTTGTCTTTTTTTCTTCTTCGTCGTTATTTCTTCTTCTGTTTACTTACTTATACACGTCTTTTTTGTCTTCAAGATTGCTGAAAAAAAAAAGAAAAAGACAAAAAACGCTTGCAGGCAATTGAGACTACATTTCCCGTCACTTTAAAAGTTGAAAAAACAACAAAACTGGCGTACCGTATCTTTGGAAAAGGGGTTTCTCACGAATAAGCTTTCAAGCAGCCTTTGGGCTTTTCTGAAGATGTTCCCACCGTTTTGTCAATGTCAAACTTCACAGCATTTCCTATTTTCTTGGTTGTTTTTTGCGACGACCTATTTTCTTGTGTATCAGTCAGATAAGGTGATTTTTGATTTTTTTACATTTTTTATTTCGCAATGCCAAAATAGATTTCTTAAAATCTTCATTTCACTTCAATTGAATTCATGTTTTTTTTTCAAAAGATATAGATATACACCTAATAACCATTTTACGGATAATATAATTTTTTATGTCACACCTTTATTTATTTCTGAAATACACTTCAATTAAGTTTTTTAAAGTGTTTCTTTTTAGAAAATCGATCTGGTTCTTCTTATTTTGTCCCTGTAGTTTCCAATATTCTTTTTTTTAAATTCTCATTTTTCCAATTTTTATCAACATCTCTAACCCTAGTATTCGACATTTCTCTCTTCTTCACTACTTCTTCCATCTTTCCCTCTTCTCCTTATCGCACCGGCCATACATAACCGGCCAATACCACACTCCCTCCCGTAGCACGGATGGCCGAGTGGTCTAAGGCGCCAGACTCAAGCGTGTTCGCTTACCTCAAGTACGAGGTCGACTGGGTGTTCTGGTACTCGTATGGGTGCGTGGGTTCGAATCCCACTTCGTGCAGATCTTTTTTCATTTATGGGCTCTTAAGTTTTTTAAAATAATTTTTTTTCTGGAACTTAATTTAGCTGATGCCTTTAAAATCGAAGCCTCATTTAGAAAAAAAATTGTGTCTTTTTTGTAAAGTACGAAGAAAAATGCATTTTTGCTTTTTTTTTCTCTCATACAATTTTTTTAAAATGAATAAATTCCACCTCATCAGCCCTTACAGCAAAAATCATCTTATTGTTACCGCAAAACCAAACCTCGACTCCCATAAAACATCCATCAATCAGTCAATCAATTTCATTAGTCTTTTTACATTAGGTCCCATTTCATTTGCCCCCTGTTTTTAAAATCACCCATCCTAGTCGCTGCCCGCTGTGACTCATTTCTTATTCAATCTTCACGCTTCACTGTCCCCAAATGAGCCATAACCACTTTTTGCAACTGTCTGTCATGAATATTCAGTTTGTTATGCTTGGTTACACCGATGAATACTGATTTTTCAGGCGTTAGGAGACAACAGCACGTTTTGGGTGCCATCTGTGGTGCCGGTGATTAGCTGCTGACAAATGAAGGCAAGTATTTTATTATGAGAGAGAGGACATAATTCGTTCAGTAGGAGACAACAAAGCATTTGGAATTTTATGGGATTTTCTAAAAATTCTATCATTGAGAGTCAGGAACAAAAATGTTTCACAACTTTGAATATTCAAAAATATGCGAAATGGTGAATATCAAAACATTTTGAATTTCATTCAGGATATGCACCGTGAACGCTCTGATTGAAGGCCACTCTAAAATTGCTTTTTGAGAGCAATTATTTCAATTTCTATTAAGGTATCAAAAATGTGTCAAGAAATAATAAATTTGTCATAATATTTCCAACATTTTGTTTGTTAACACATTTTTGATATCTCTAACAGAAATTGAGATAATTGCGCTCGAAATACAAACTTAGCGTAGTATTCTATTAAAGCGTTCATGTGATATCAGTATGGATATCAACAAAAGTTTCTAACAGAGTAAGAAATCAGGTCCCTTACCGTACTTAAAGTGTTCAAGAGCAACCTTTTTTTGAAAATTAATAAATAATTTTGGGAAAATTCAGATCAGATTCAGAGTTCAATTAAAAACCCGAGAAATTTTCATTCTATTTAATATTTTAAACCAGTTTCACCGCTGCCTCTAAAAATATATTTTTCAATTAAATTGAAAAACCGTATTCTTTCTAATGTTCTTTGCATGTCCTTTCAGCTCAATTCTCTCGAGCGTTTAAAAAATGTGAAAATTTATCGAATATTGTCAATATTAGGATGAAGATGTTATCAATTAGCCGATTCTTAATACATTTTGGACGAACCAAGATATTCTAGCTCAAATTGCACGTACAGAATATTGAAGTGCAGTGGAAATGCGATTTTTTTAATACAAAAATCATCTCCCAACTATTTTCGGAATAAAAAAGGCATGTTCGGCGTATGCAAAGCAGGTTAAATCAACTCACAAGGGACCCATGCTTCTCAAACTCTTTGCTCTTATCTCTCGCTCATCACCCACACTTTTACTCACTCGTTGCTGTCTCAGCTGACAAATAAAACATGAGGCCTGCCGAAATGTGTCTGACAAGAATCTTCTCCCCATCCCAACTCTTTCTTCTTTCTTCCGTCCTTCGTCTTCCACTCAGTCCATCTTCTTTCGTATTCTTATTCTCATCATTTATCTTCATTTGCCTCGCGCTCTTCTCATCGCCCTCTACGAAATCATTGCAATTGCTTTTTTCGAAATTTTATCATTGTGGGAGAATTGATATAGTTTTTTCCGACTGGTATCGAAGTTTTCACAAGTATCATTGGTCAATAGATTTGTTGAGAGTTTCAGAAATTTCAATAAAAGTAACTAATGTAATCTGTATTTTTCCAAATGTGTCCTGTTAAAACACTGCTGATATTATGATGAACAATTCATTAGTTGACAACTTTCTAATATCTTTGACAGCAACCGAGCAAAATTGGGCAAAATTAAAAGTTAAGAGGGGCATTCATGCCGAATATTTCAAAAATTAGTTGAATTACCGTGAAACCTGTAATAGAAGAAGCCTATAATGTTTAACTTTGAGCCGATTTCGCTCAATTCATGTCAAAGATATGTAAAAGTTGTCAACTGATAAATTGTTCATTATAATATCAAAAGTGTTTTATCAATCAGCTCGTTGTTGATATCTCGTATAGGAATTGATATAATTGAATCCAACTTAACAGAGTAGGGACCCTTCTATTACAGATTTTTGGATTATGATTTTTTCGGAATATCTGAAAAGCTCCTATTAACAAAACTTGCTGAAACGTGAAAAATACATTTTCTAATTTCCAGAGGTCTAAGAATTTTCGCAAGTATTTATTTGTAAAACTTGACATCCTACTTCCCAACTAGCTAGTCCCAACTACTCATCACTAAACCATGGAATTTGAATGAAAGCGACTATTTCAAATTACAACTCCTCCTCATCAAAAATTCATTCATACTGACCAAAACAAGATTTTAATCATTCATCTCATATGATCCTACTGAAAAAGCCTCATCATCTATTCACACCGACTATTATTGACTCTGCGATGACAGATGAAAAGATAGATACAACGTTGTTTTGTCCGCGTCCCATTTTCCATTTCGTTCTCTTTTATTTCTTTTTCTCACTTTTACTCTCCCCGGGGGTCCCGATATACATTTCTTGTCGCAAATTTTGAATTCAGCTGTGCTGTGCTGGTCCGTCCGTATTGAATTTCCTCCCATTTTCCCTCTTCTCTATCCCTCCATGTCTCTCACATGATTCCCGTGATATTCGAAAAAGTTCCCCGAACAAAAAGGAGCGGGAGCATACATACTCTGTATTCAAAACTTTTCAAGAAAATCATGCATTTTGTCTTCTTTTCCTCCTATCTCTCTGCCTGTCAGATACCTCATCCATTCTTCATCTGGTGCCTTCAATTTGTTCGTCTTCTTGTTTCTTTGGCAAACATTTTTTCGACAACCACTGAAAAATTGTGGTCGTGTCTTTTCTTCAGCCGCCGTGCCGACATTATTTTTCTCTCTCTCTCTCTCTCTAGCAAGTTTTTTGTCTTTTTGCTCCATGTTACAACTCATAAATCATTCATCAGCTTTTCTTCTCGTTTTTCCGCTTTTTGTGCATAAATATGCAATTGGTTTGTGTCAGATTTTCGTGTCTTGTTTAATATTGATAGGTTTTTTCTGAAATTTGGAAAGAAAAGGTATATTATTTCTTTCAGCTCTCTTAAACCGATCGTTTTTTAGAAACACAGTACCGCTCAATAAGATACACTGAAACATATTTTTCAGGTTTGTTTTCAGTGATTTTGACCATTTTCAAAAGCCTGAAGCCCCAATGTCAAGTTTTTGATTAATTTAAAAATTTTAAAGGGTGTAAAACAGACCTAAATTTGAAACTTCGCATTGACAGAATTTTTTGGTAATTCCTAGTTTTATTTATATTGCCATTTTGCGGAAGACCCGGCTTGTTCACGTTTTCAATGCAAAAACAGGCCAAAAAGGGCATTTTCCAGAAATTTGCAAATTACTGAAAACTAAGCATTTCGTTTAAGTTTTGCATCCGCCAAAATTTTCAAAGTAGTCGGAAACTTGACGTCCGAGCACCAGACTCCTGAAAATGAGCAAAATAGACTAAATAAAAAATAGACTAAACAAAATAGACTTACATCTTATCGACGGTAATGAATATTTTTCGACTAGAATTTTTTAGAGACATCACGGAAATTCATATACTGTAATTTTTTGAATCATGGTCATAGGAAGTTTTAGTGGGCTTAAAGATTTTTTGACTTTTCCAATGAAATCCATTCGACTAAAAAACAGTTTTGATTAGGTCTAGCATTTTTTAAAATTTTTTGTTGTTTGTTTTTATGATAATTTTCAAACATATTTTCTATTGATGTATTATTCAGAAACATTAATTACATAAACATTAATTAATTACTGATATTTGAAATCCTGACGATACCTTAATCATCTTCCTTCTCTTTTCAGCTTTGGCTCTCGGGTTTTAAATCTAGGCTATACAATCTTGAACCCAATAAGATTGACCTTATCTTCTTTCTTTCTATCATTATTCCCGAGTACAAAATTGTGTAGCACTTATCCTGTCTACCCAGAAGGTCGTTTTCATATTTCAAAGCACTTCCTACGACTATACCCCATCCAGAACCAGAAGCTCTTGGAAGGAAGTGTCTGGGTAATTATTGGAAAATTGCTTGTTTTCCTGGAACTCCATCTGGCCCAATTGTTTGTGCGACGACTGACTTTCTGAGCGATCTGGAAAAACAAGCCGAGTTTTTTGTACAGTGAAATAATTGAGAGTCAAGACGAGTGTTCCAATTTTTCCAGTTTTTGAATGCGGCGGCTGAATTTGAGAATTCAGAAGATGATAAGATCAAAAATCGATAGTGCGGTTCGTAGACACAAAGCTAAAGTCCAGCCGACTTCATTTCATTATCTCTCTCTCTCTCCCTTTTTTTTCTCATTTTCTCTCTTTCTCTCACTTTACTCATAAAATTTCTCTTTTTAACTTTTTTTTGCCACCTCATTCCTTTTCATTTTCAACGCTATTTAGTAGGCTATTATAGGTCAGTGAGCAAGCAGTTTTAAAAACGGGTGTTTATGCTTAGTCTCCGGGAAGAAGACGAGAGGGAGAGGAAGAAGGCCCGGAGAACCTTCTCGTCACACATACATACATGCTCTCACACTCTTTTCTTCTTCTTTTACTTGCTTTTCTTCATTCTCTACAATTCAGAATGACCCGCCCCCCCCCCTTTGAAGTCTGCTTCTTCTTCCTTACTACCACTCATTCGTTTTACTCATTTTGAAAATATTTAATGAGGTTTTAAACTTCTCCTTTGAAACTAGTAGAGTGTCTTTGGAGTAGTATGTTAATTTCGTAAAACTTGCGTGTCATTGCTTAGTTAGTGAGATAATGTTTCTGTCTCAAAATCTACAGTACCGGTCAACAAGATATTCAAAAACTCGTTTTTTAGTTGTTTTGACCAATTTCAGGAGCTCAGAGCTTGGCTGTCAAGTGTCTGATCACTTTGAATATTTTGGAGGGTGTAAAACAAACCTCAATTAAAGATTTTGCAATCAAATTATTTTCGGAAAGTTCCTATCTTCAGCTATTTGCCGTTATTCGAAAGATACCTGTTTTTTTAACGTTTTCAGAACAAAAACGGGTCGAAAAGAGGGTCTTCCAGGAATCTGCAAATTGCTGAACAACTAGGAATTTTTTTAAAATTCTGCGAATTCAAAGTTTCGAATCTTGGTCTGTTTTGCACCCTTCACAACTTTCAAAGTGATGAAAGCCGAGCTCCATACTTCTGAAAATGGTCAAAATAACCAAAAATCAACTGACAAACCACGTTCTGTATATTTTATTGACCGGTATTGCAAGTTAAAACAACCTTTCATTACTTTTTTTCAAAATTATTTTTTGTTGATTTTTAAAAATAAATTTTTAAAATCGAATTATTTTTAAAAAAGTTACTCGAAAAAACCAGAGAAATTTTTTTAAAAACCACAAAATCCTTCGAAAACTAATTAAATTGAATCCGCAAACATATAAACCCACCCCAACGGAACGATCAAATTCTTGTTCTCCTCTTATTGGGATTAGATTGAGCTCCTACTGCTTTCTCGGAGCCCTTCCCTTCCCCTCCTTCTTTTCATCCTCGCCCCAACTATTCATCTCCCTTGGGTATTTTCACTGCCGCCTAATAAATATTGACTCGAGCCATTCCACCCCGTTTCCAACCAACACTGCTTTCGTTTTGTTTTCTTGTCAACTTTTTGTGGCTTTCCACCTGTGTACATGTGAAACTATTTGATTTTTTCAGAGTTACAATATTCCTCGACGAAGTTGGCTGATCTCCATCACCTACCTGTTGATCAGCTCAACAGCGTGGGTGGTTCAGGCTGGAAACCGACAGGAGTATCAATATAGAGATGTAAGTTTTTTTTAAATAAAAATGAGCAATCAACTGTTGACCACCAATACTCGGATATTGGAATTCTGAGTTTTAGAATCATTGATTTCGGAATTTTAAAATATGAATAGTTATCATTTGAAAAATCCGGAAAATCTGTGATACGTGATGCAATTTCAGAACTCAAATGCATTCAGATGAAATACCGGCCAATGAGATATACAAAAAATAGTTTTCAATTGATTTTTGGCCGTTTCGGCCATTTCAGACGTCTGGATCTAGATGGGCAAATTTCAAATCACTTTGAAGCTTTTGGAGGGAGAAAGATGGACCAAAAGTGAAAAAATTGCGTTTACAGAATTTTTTGAAAATCAATAATTTTCAGCTATTAGCCGATTTTTGAAAATCACTCTTCTTTAGCCAGTTCTGCACTGAAACCGTGAAAAAAGGTGTCTTTCAGGAACTGGCAAAAAGCTGAAAAACTGAGAACATCCTAAAAATTATGTGAATGCAAAGTTCTCCATCTAGATCTGTTTTACACCCTCCAAAATTTTCAATACGATTGAAAACTTGACAGCCAAGCTACAGACTCCGGAATATGGTCAAAATGACTAAAAATCAACCTAAAAACGATGTTGCACATCTTATTGACCGGGGACTGTAGCTTGAAAGGTGCCAATACGTTTTGTATTAGTTTATTACATACATGTTCTTTTTCAAATAATTCAGGAACAACCATTTGCATTCAATTTCAATTTCAAAATTTTCAACATATGTCGTATATGTTACTAATAAACCCCTTCTTCAGGAAGCTATTGAGAACAAACTAATTTGCGCTGGTAAATTAGCCGACTATGCCGCTTGTCAATGTGATCCATCCGCCGGCGACTACTCGTGCATCAATGCTCAATTTGTGGACGCAAATGTCTTTTTGGATATTTCCACTAATTATAAGTGAGTTTCCTAAATTCATTATACTACGAATTTTGGCTTTTCAGATACATCAAAAGTGTGACATTCCATGGAAACAATTTTCAAGATCTTACGTCTACTCCATTATTTGGTTCGGATTCTCAAAACAGTCTTATCAAGCTAAACCTTTCTGCTAATTACATTGGTAAGCGGATGCCGTTCGGTCAAAACAAGGGATTGAAAAGCTCTTTCCCTTGCTCGCCACCCCATCAATTATTTCCTCCTGCTAAAACCTAAGAGAGATTGAGTCGCCCCTCATTATGGTTGTTTACTTGCAACGGACCAGTGTAGTCTATTAAGTAGGAATCTAGTTGTAGGAAGAGGAAATAGAGAAAAGCAGAGTGGGAAAAATGAGTTTATATTCTTTCTTTCAGTAAACTTGAATAGCAATGCATTACGGAATATGCCGAATCTTCAAGTTTTGGATATTTCAAACAACGAAATTGTATTCAGACCAAGGGACGTCGATTTTTTGACGCATACACCACATTTGACGCAGGTGAGAATTTTTATAGATAAGATTTGAGCACCTGTACGATACCAGGAAACGATAAAAGTTAAAAAGAGACTTTAGTTCTGAAAATATATAATTATATCCAGTTTTTCCCAAAACTGATGTTCAAGGGTACCTTTAAAAACGAATTCAAAGGTACAAAAGTGAACAACCATATTTTTGAGCTTATTTTGAATTTAATTCGCCTATTTTCCAAATTTTTTGACTTTCAATTTTTCGAATTAATACATTTTATAAAAATGAATCTGTATTTTTGTATTTTGCAGTTTTCAGGTCCTCGTAATTTTGAGTTGAAATTTTTTATATTTTCAAAATTTTTTATCAGTGGCCGGAACATAGCATTCTAGAACCATACGCTTGGAAATTTAGATTTTGAATTCAGTAATTTAGGAATTTAGATTTTGAATTTTTGAATTTATAAATTTAGATTTTGAATTGGGAAATACAGAAATTTAGATTTGGAATCTTTGAATTTAGAAATTTAGATTTTGAATATTCAAATTCAGAATTTTAGATTTAGAATTTAGAAATCTAGAAATATAGATTTTTAATTTTTAAAATTTCAAGATTTCCAATTAAAACATTTTGAAGTTCCTATCGGCTTTTTGGTAATTTTTTTCAAAGTTAGTTTGGATTTTTTCAAGTTTTGAGCATTTCTTATTGCACATTGAACGATTAAACCACCTTAAGGTTTTTTAAACTTTTTAATTAAAAAAAATTGAATATTATTTTTTTATGGCATTCAATAAATTTTCAACTAATTTTCAGCTCTACATGCGTCGTGCCTTTACTGTCACCATGAACCGTACTCAACAGTTTGACCTTATGCTAGAAATGTTCCGACAAGCCAAACTCGAGTACCTCCAGGTGAGAGATCCCTCATATTCAATATTTTCATACAACTGATGTTTCAAACTTGTTCCTAACTTGTTTTCAAGTTTTTTATAACCGTTGTGTTTTAGATTTGGAACAAAAATCGTTTTGTTCAAAATCGGCCAAGAAAAAAATTCGTCATTTCATTCATAAAGCGGGGCGATTATTATTTTTTTTGTGGTATGATCAGAATCCCTCGATCCGATTTGCGCTACATTTTACAACTGCGCGTGGGTGTGTGTATACGGTCAAAACTAGGTCCTATTTTTTATGATTTGTAAAGTTTCGTACACGATGTTGACTAGAGTCAAAGATTGTTATGTAGCCCGACCCCTATGTTCGTCTCCATTGAAACATGTTTTCTCGAAATATTGAATGTCGAAGTGTTGCCTGAAACTTCCGATCAAACACGAGAAGACACAAAGTAGCGTTTTAGCGTTTTTATCACATCGGAAGTGAATGTCGAAAACGAAAAGCAGCAGAAAAACCGCTGGTCTTTTCTAGGATTATGATGCTATTCCCTCTCCTAGAGAAGCAACAGCAGAAAAAATTCTTCCCCGTATATTGCAAGGTCTTATGATTGCAAACAGACAGTGTGCTAGAATATATGCCAATGACATCACTTTTAATATACACGTGGTGGTGGAAAAGAACGGCTGCCAGACAGATAGGAACAGATAAAGGAGATGGTTCAAGAGATCAGACGAACCATTGTCCCAGTGATGCAACTGTTTTGAAACTACCCCGACGGGACGATAAGATTGGGTGCGAGAGTTTCTTGTTGCGCAAAAAGGGTCGAAAAACATCTGAGATGAGTTGTGCGAATGACGTGTCATCATTATTAGACAGATTGTTGATGTAGGTGACAGATAGAGGGCTGGTTGGGTTCATGTTGCATAATCCAGGTCCAGAATGTTCCTCTGCTGATAGCATCGTGAAGAAACTTTGAACTTTTCTGGGATTTTTTCAGGTCCTTGACTTATCCTACAACTTCATCCATAACGTTCCATTCGAGATCGGCTGCCCATTCCCGGCACTCCAAACTCTGGATCTCCGTCAGAATTTCTTGAAGAATTTTATCGTCAACGAAACTTGTATCAAGGATGTGAAAACGATCAATCTTAGCAGGTTGGTGTTGTTTTTTTGGTTCTTGAAGAGCACAGTGCACTCAAGTAAATTGAGTTTGCAGTAATTGAAATTAGGTTCGGAATTGAGGATGCAATTTCATTTCCTTTTTTTCGCGTTTTGTTGGAACAATTCAATTTAGAAGAGTGGAGAATGGAAAAAAACAAGAAAAAAGATCTGAAGGGTTGAGAAAGTTTGAAAGAAAAATCGGAAAATCCAAAATTTTTTTGAAATAACTTAAAATGGCAAATAGTGGTTTGAAAATAGCCTTATATGGTTGCGTCGTATATATTGTAGCATCGTTTACATATGGTAGCATCGTTTACATATGGTAGCATCGTAGAATAGCCTGAAATAACCTGAAATTGTAAAAAATGATCTGAAGATTGGCGGAGAAGACCCGAAAAAGTCAAAAATCGACTTTAAAATCCCAAAAATTATACAAAACGATTACAAATCCTCCAATGTCTATAATAACTCCAAATTACAGTAAAAAACACAAAAGCGTTCTAAAATTGTTTGAAAATGATCCGAAATCGGCCAAATGTGTCTGAATTGGGTCAAAAAATAGTCCAATAATTTCCTGAAAATCGGTCTAAACTGGGTTTAAAATAGTCAAAATGGGTCTTCGCATAACTCCAAAATGTCCTGAGTTATTCCTGATTTTGTTCTCAAAATTTCAAATTTCAACTGCAAAATTGAAATTTCGGTCCCACACATCTCCTAACAGTTTGAACTTCGAGCCAATTTATATCGCTTCCCGCGAGAGATATCAAAAATGTGTCAACTGACAAAACAAGCTTGATATTATGATTAAGATTTCTAAGTTCATCACATTTTGATACCTTTCACAGGAAAGGAGATATAGGGGTTCAAATTGGACAGTGTCGAATCTATTACGGTATTTCTGTTTCACATACAACCTTAATACAAATGGAACAATAAAAAACCAAAAATCCAAATTTCACAAACTAATTCAGAAATCAATTCTACGTGATCCCTGACGATTTCCGTGCCCTTGCTAACAAAGCTCAACCCGAAACGTTTTTGCTCCGGAATCAATTTTACTGCGATTGCAACTCCAAAGATTTCATAACTTGGCTACGTTCGACCAAATCGGTAAGTATTATTTGAAGGTACACTGTACCTTCGCTGAGCCCCATGAACTTTTTTTTGTCATTTTTTAAACCTTCTGATCGATCATTGAAACGAGTTTGGACCGCACTTTGAGAATTTCGTGCTCATTTATTGCTCCTTTTTTGTCCAAACATCTAACTACAACTGTATTGCACTGGGTCTAAGTTGTATCGAACATGTTTACCTTCGAAAACCTTACCCAAAAACCCTTTTTTGTCCCTACACGTGACAGACACAATGCGCGGCCCCCGCAGAAATGAAAAGTGGAAGTACTTTTTCCATATATGTACAACAAAAACTTGTATTCGTGGGCGGTTGGTGCGGTTCTCTTGATCCTCTAGACTTAATAAAAATGTTGCAAAAAAGTTGCTCCCTCAAACTGTGTGTACATGGCTCTCGATGGCTCGCTCTTATCGAAAACCTCTTAAAAGTGTCTCGTCCAAAATTTAGAAACAAAAATTTTATGAAATGATTCTAAATATTGGAGTATCAATCAGACCATGTTTACATAGTGTTGAATGTTTGATTCCAGGATTAATTTTGTTTCAGGTACGCGAAAAGAACAGTCTAGTATGCGACCGAGCAAGTCCCAAGATGTATATTGGAGCACGGATCGCAGAAGTGCCATTGAACAAGCTGACCTGCGATGAGCCTCTATTTACAAGCCACGCCTACTCAAATTTTGCAAATTTCCTGATCCTAGCTTTTTGTCTGGTTCAGATCTTTTAAAATTTCTAAAACTTTCGCCACAAATGCTCTTTTTCCTTTTTTTTTTTTTAACTTTTTTCTCGTGTTCCAGCGCCACTGACCGGTCTTTCTGATTTGTTCTTCCTCTCTTCTCTTGCTTCCCTATTTGCCAAAATTCTTCAAAATTATGAATACAACAATTTTTGTTTTTGAAAAAATATTTTCATATATCTTATGCTTTGACAAATAAATGATAGAAATCTTATATAAAGCTTGGGAGGGGAAACAAAAAACAAATTGTGGTGGTATCTTGGGATCAATTTTGAGAGCAAAAATACAGATAAGAAGACAAAATAATGGGAAATCAAATTACCAGTAAAGAATCCTTCAAAAGAAGGAACGAAATGTGGAGTGTGGGGTGGAGATTGCTAGCTGGATTTTTCAAAAAATACAATTATAGCGTAACACAGAGAATTGAGATACATGATAAATGTTATTGAAGATTGAGGACTAGTAAATGGAAGGTAGGACTATCACAATTTTTGAGAGTGTTGTTGGAAGAAATAAATAAAAATTATTGCTTTTTTTTTCTTCATTAAATCTAAACCTAAGTTTTCAAAAAATGAAAACAAAATAGAAAAATAACATGATATTGTCAATTTTTTAACTTTTAACCGTTTTTGAGTATCAGAGTTTTTTTAGGATTTATCAGGGTCCCCTGGCTAACTGATAATTGAACTTTTAAGTGAATGAGGTGTGACGATCATTTTGGAGAATGTGAGACAAAATGTGAATAGATGATCTGATAGAAATCTGGAAGTTTGGGAAAAATAGGAAGATAGACAGAAAAATATAGATTGAATCAGGAGTTAGACTCCACGAATGGATGGATCAACAAGGGCTTTGACTGCAATTCCAATGTCAGTGAACACGCGGCATTGACGACGTTTGGCCATATCCTGTAAATTGAAATATTGATTGAATGATCCTGGTCCCTTCTCAAGATGATTTTCTCCTCAGGTTGGTCTCTTAGATTCCGAGCGGCCCGCCCTATGATGTCATGAGTGTTGTTTTGCCAAAAAATATATGGGCGATCGCCACCGACACTCTCGGAGCATTTTTCTTCTTTTATTCTCTCCCAGGAGGAGAGGGAATATTGTGTAACCTGATCTTAAAACAAACTCTTCTTCTTCTTTCAGAGAATGAGGAGAATCAGGCAAGATCGAATTTTTGCTATCCCCCCTATTCGAAAAATAGTCGAAGAAATGAGCGGGCTGATGTATTCAACACGTCATCACCCTCCTCTACTACTATGTACCTATCTTTAGAAATAGACGAAGCTATTTTCAACTCTACTCCACGAGAAGGAGATTATCAAGCAGGAGGCTAACATCATGTAATCCCCTACTCGGAAATGCGCATCTTTTAGCAAATGTTTCTTTTTTGGAATCGTTTTAAAAATGATGATATGTACCTTCAAATAGCAGAATGCAATCTGGTAGCAATCGTTTCGACGACGACGTGCAGCTCTCGCGTGATCCTTTTCATCTTCCACCATGTCATCTGGACCTTCGAGGATTTGAGAAGTCGCTGGGACACAGACGGTTCCTTCCCAGTTGGTATGACCGAGAATGTAGGCGATCTGGAATTAGAATTTGAAAATTCCAAAAATTGGTTCAACGAGTGTGACATAATGAAGTGATAAACTTGAGAATATTCGAAAAAAACGTGTTTTTCAGTTGATTTTTACCATTTTTAAAAGTGTGGAGCTCGGCTATCAAGTGTCTGATCATTTTGAAAATTTGGGAGGATGTAAAACAGACCTAGGTTAAAAATGCTGCAATCACAGAATATTTTATATTTGCCAATTTGAAAAAAAACCCTTCTTGTACAGAAATTTCGAAAAAAAACAGAAATTCTGTGAATTCGAGAAATTCTGTGAATGCAAAGTTTTCAATTTAGATCTGTTTTACACTTCCAAAGGTTTCAAAGGAATTGGACACTTGATAGCTGTGCTCGAGACCGTTGAAAATGGTCAAAATGGCCGAAAATCAACTGAAAAATACGTTTTTGTGTATCTTATTGATTTATACTGTATATGTTTAGGTATCAATTTAAATGCATTTCCAATTTGAATGATTCTATTTCAAAAATTTCCAATAAACAATTGCAACAATTGTTGTCATTTCTCTACCGCGCTCTCTCTTTCTCTCAAAAGCACCAACTATAAAAAATGAAAACGGGAAGAAACCGAACAGCTGACATAGTTGCTTATGATCGACGCTTTTGATCTTTTAGCAATCACTCTCGCTATTCAAAATTACGTCAGAAATACATATTTAGGATTTTTACGACTCTACTCGATAACGCCAGTTCTCATTGTTTCATGTTGGCAGCACATACACACACGCGCAGGTAGAAACGTAACATGCAGTACTCAGTCTAAAATACGGTCTCTTTTGAACCGCTGGAAGACACCAACACTCACCTCGACCATTCCTGAGAGGAAGGTGGTTGTTGATGGAATGTAGTAGAAGAATTTCTTGTGGTGATGGAACCAAGTACGGAGGCAGTTCATGCGATTGTCCAGCTGGAAGTTTGGGGTGGCCAAGACATACGAGTATGGTGTGCCTTTTCCGCTAAAAAAATATATATAAGGTTATCTCTAATTTTTTGATGGCAACTCACTCTAACGCCGGAGCAGCCAACTCTTGAACCCAGCTGTTATCATCTGGTGAGCTCGAGCAAAGTTCGACAACTGAGCAGTCGATGTTGACCTTGGTCTCTCTGAACAGATAGCTTACTACTATATGAAGACTCAGCTTCGACTTACTGCTTCGGCAAGAAAGAGCTTGGAACAATGAAACTGGATGCTCCCTCATCTGGGAAGTACTGCTCAAAATTTTGCTTTGATCGCCTGCGAACAACAGTTTTAGAGCTGATGGATCCATTAACGTTGGTAGCTTTCATGGTGACTCTTGGAGATGGAATAGCTGGAGTTGCATGGTACATGACTGCCGAAGAATCGGCAATCATTCTCGGGTACCTTTTGCGAAGGGATTGTACTTTGTGAACGACTCCGAAGAATACCACGTTGAGCATCAGAAGTGGGATGAGGATGAAGAAGAGTGGAAGAGCAGGGAAAGCAAAAGAGATGCCAATAAGGACAGCGGTGTCGATGAGTCCGGTGACAAAAGTTTTTGTGGCATAGGTTTTGCACACCTTCAGGGTTTGTGAAGTGAGCCCCTTGATATTTCGAATCGCTCGACGAGCTCGGATCTGGATGTAGGGCAATCGGTTGGTCTTCGATTTCATGGCTTCGAATAAACTTTGACGTCCCAACATCTCCTCCTCAATAAACTCCAAGGCATCAGGGATAGTGTGAAGCATCGGAACTTGATGGCTTTCCAGAATCTTGTCGAGAAGTTGACATGTTCGGTTCCTATCCGGCAGATCGTCAGGGTGTGCTTTCTCGGCCCATTCAGTTTTTCCTAGGAAGACAACAACGAGTTTTGGGGATTTTCTGGCGGCGAAGTAGGCGATTTCTAAAAAGCTGGTGGCGTTCACAGTGGCAGGGTCGATGACAAATAGGAATAGTGATGAGCTCTGGAAATCGGATTTTGTTCTATATCATTTTCTAGTGGATGAAAAATAACTACAACATGACAACATGACAACATGACAAGATGACATATGACATATCTACAAACCAACCTCTTTCGCAATTGACTCCTCGTAGATCATATTTTCACTCCAGAAGCTTCTTTGTGGATCGTAGTAGGTAATCCCTCTCTTCTTGAGGAATGGAATAACCGATTGTCGACGCCACACCGTAGTACCGCATGAGCCTCCGAGGAATACATCATAGGTTTCCCTCGAGCTAGTTGGGGTATCCTCCTTGAGTCCAGTTGGCTTAGGTGGCTTGCAGACACAGTTACCGGCCACTTGGCACTCCGAACCATTCTTACAGCACAATGGGGACACTTTCGACGCCTTCTTGATGTCAATTGGCGATTTGGGACTTTTTCTTCCACTTTTCTCCGTTGTTTCTTCACTGAAAAAAACTTCAAATTAGACACTGAGATCCCCAAAATTAGGTTGTTTTTGGCGTTCACTCTAACCTGACACTAATTTCTCTCGGCGCTGAACATCTAGTCATAATTCTCTGTTTCACGAATAAGGCACTTTCAGTTTTGATGGTGTAGGTGGTGGATCTTAAACGAAGAGTCATGATGGAAGAGTGGTGAATGAATATCACGAATGAATATAAAATAAATGTAGCTGGAGTAGAAGAAGGTGTCGAAAAAAGGGAAAAGAAGAGATGACGATGATGATGATGATGTTGATGAAGATGAGGTGGAAACGAGGGTAACGTGAGAAAATGTGTATTCATGAAAGTAAGAGAAAACTAAAAGTCGCGAAGAAAAAAAATGCAGATCGGGAATTTAGTTTCTAATCGAATCACAGGGTGGAGGGATAAAAACTAACGTGATAGAAGGTGTTGATTTTTCCTTCAGAACTGAATATGATGAGATTTTACGCTTCATGAAGCATTCGGAACCGCCCAATTAATTAGGATTAACAATCCTTGTGATTTGTCTTCGATTGTAGTTTGGAAATGTCCGAAATTGGATGGGGAATAAAAAGAACCGAATCAAAACTAAACGCCAAAAATGGTTTGTGGGGTTGTAGATTGTTAAGCTCTGAATGTTGAAGAGTGACCAGAACATAATTTCAGACTGTTTAAATACTCTTACTGATCTTCCGATCCGTTTCTGTTCTATCTGCCTCATGGAAAAAAAAAGAGAAGAGAGCAATGCACCCAGGTAAACGATGGGCCCCGCCCACTGCCCGAGAGGTGGAGACTATCGTCCAGGGAGGTGGGAAAATAACTGGGGGAGACGGACAGAAAAGAACAAAGAAAAACGATGAGGGTATTGTTTATAGAAGGCGGAGCTTGTTTTAATAGGTTTCCATACTAAATCATTGGGACCGACTGCTACTTGTCGATCGGTATGATGATTTTTGTTCGAGATCATTGATTTTTACGCTCGCTTATCGGCTGGTGATCCTTTTTAAGCCGAAAGAATGAAGCGTGCGGGGGAGAAATCGGGGGCCCGTTTTTATTGATTTCCATACATTTTTATTGGTCGCTTTTATGCACCGATCAAAACCTGACTGGCCCTAATCTAGATCTGGAGATTACGTTGTAGACGGATGAGAAAGAAAAAGTTGATCGGCGAAGAACAGAGGATGATGGTAAAACAAATGGTTGGAACAAAGTCTAACGATGAGAAAATCAAATAAATTGTTTTTTGAGAATTTGAATTAAATGATAAGAAAATCCAGTGAGCTGTCTGGGCAGATCAAAATCATATGATTCGAAAAAAAAAATGGATCATTGCAATAAGCCGTTTACTATGTTATTCAAGTCAAGTTTCGAAAAATCCAAGAGGAACTGAAAGAAGATATAGATTAAAATTCTACTCAAGTCCAAAGGAGGATTAATGACGTTTTTTGAGAAATAGAATATGGAATAAAAATTTTTTTCTGATTGAAATTTGTATGTGTGCGTGCTCTCGTCATTCTATTTTTTGAGGGTTTTTATTTTGATGAGTGTACAAAATGATGAATTAGCTACACAGAAGGGTTAGAATAGAAAATGAGGAATTTTGGATTTTACCGAAAGATGAGGGTTTTTTTGACTGGTAGTGGACACAACGTCATTTCTTTCTGGAAAGGTATCATTATTTGCATTGTATGTCATTAGACTTGAATCTTTGAACGAGACCGTGTATTACTCAACGTTACAATCTGCCAACAATTGCGTAGACGTTTTTTGAACGTCTATCTTTATCAGGAAATGTGCTCAGACGGTTCTGGAACTTTTTCAAAATGTTGCCAGCAAATTTTGATATTTCCTTCCAGCAATCGGTTTTGTTATTCAAATGATGTGGGGGCATATTGTCGCTTATCAGTTTTCTTTTTGGTTTTTCCCGAAAATTCTCACCTCCTTATCAGAATTACTGTTGCTTTTTTCGAGGAGCTAGGAGAAAAAGTGAGAGTGAACAAGAATGTCGAATTCTCACATTTTGCATTTAATGCAGAAAAATTATTACCAATTTTAGAGCTATAGAGTTACAAAGTATGTTACGATTTTATTAGAGGTGAAAGTCTAAATTGAAAAAATACTAGAGGGTACTGTCGTCGGCATCAGAAAAAGACGAAAAAAAAAGAAGAATGGGAGGACACAAACATGGTGAACATGATCACCTGCGTAGCAAAGGCAAAAAGCTTTAATGCAAATATAATTTGAGGATTTGATTTTGATTCAAATCGAATTTAAAGAAGGGGCTCGTGACTTAAATACCCCCAAATACTGATGCGAGGGGGCATCAGAGATTATCGTAAATAAAAATAAAAACAATAGGAATTCCAGAGATTGATTTCATGCTTCTATATATTGATATCAAAAATTTTTTGAGGATGGATTATTATGAACACGAGTGGAGGAACATAACGCAAAAATAACAACATCACGTCATTTTTTGTGCCGCTGTGTTCGGCTTCCCACGGCGACTACAGACGGCTCTAGTAGTAGCCGTTGGCCCTATTTATCATCAAAATCATAATCATCATTATATTACAGTCCCTTTTTTTGACAAACATTTCAAAATTCGCTATTCAAATATTGACTACATAAGAAAAGTAGAGGTAGAATTTGTTCGAGAAGTGATATGGAGAACCGAAAAAAAGGGGATCGCATCTGATCCACGAGTAACTTATAGAATGTTTATTTGCTTTTTGCAAACATTCTCCTCCACGAGATGAAAAGAAACTGTAGGGAAGTGACGGGTATTGGGGAATGTCGGGAGAATCAGAAAATGTGACGATTTTGTACTGTAGTAGCGTTCATTTCGTTTATGTATTTTGAAAGCTAATAAAGGATTTGTGATTCTGACGTCAAAGCAGAACTAAAACAACATCGGAGGAGATGGGAAAAGACGGTATACGTTGAACTCATTGTTCTTGTTTGAGTTTCACGAAACCAGACATCAATGAATGATCATTTAAAGAAGCAGTCAGTCAAGAAACTAAATATATATGCAGCCGGATTTGGTTTCAATGGGTTTTAACTTATTGCTCATCATTTTTTGTTTTCCTTGAGCACAAAACGAAGCACACAATTTTGTGAAGAGAGCTGTTTCGAGACAAAGAGATCAAACCGCCCTAAAAACCGCCCTAAAAAGGGTGTCTTTCAGAAATCGGCAAATATTTGAAAAACTAGGAACTTTCTGAAAATACTGTAGATGCAACACTTTCAATCCTAATTTTTATCACATTTTTCGAAGTTTTCTAAGTGATCGGAAGCTTTACGCTGAGCTTCAGACTTCTGAAAATCAAGAAAATGGCCGAAAATCAATTGAAAAATACATTTTCGTGAATCTCATTGACCAGTACTGTAACTGATATCAGAAAATTCTAGAACTTGACCACATTTCTGATTCCTCTGATCTCTTTCTCAAAATAGGAAGTCTAGCATCAAGGCATATAATTATTTAAAATGACGAAAGCCACTGATATGTATGTCAATACCACTAATGATAGCTTGCAATGATCATTTGGTTTAGGAAATGTAGTAAATAATCTATGAATTAGTTTATTTGCATTTCTAGAAGATTAGAGAAGGTGTTGATTGTAATAGATTAAGAATAGCTGACCAGAAGATTACGGAAGTTTCTAAGAATGTATCTAAATTGAGTCAGGGACCGACGTCTCCAACTTAACACCTGCAAGAGGGTTTCTGGAATGAAAAGAAAAAATGACTGATGTAGCTGTGAAAAAAAGCAAACACCGAGATTCTGCTGTGAGGGTGGAAATGAGAAGAAGGTGGCTGGATGGCTGGGTAAGTGGTGGAGAATCAGAGAAATTCTTCTAAATCCCCGCTCTCTCGGGCTACATTTTCTTCAATTTTAACACCAAACGCTGTTACGTATTTGGAGAATGACGAAGCAATTGAAGAAGAAGCAGGTGATGTCAAATTGAATGCCGTTGGATATATTATACATCGGAAGAACAGAATTTAGTGTTAGAGGCGCGTTTAATTTCCGGTAAATTGGCTCAAACTGATTCGATTTGAAGAGAAATAAAATTGTTTGGATTTTTTTCGGGGAAATGACAAATTGTTTGAAACATAATACATTTGGTATAAGGTTAAAACACATAGAGTGAATGTAATCTATGATAAGAAGGTGTCAGAATGAAAAAATCAGGAGATGAGAGTAGAAAGTGCTCCTTGACATTTTAGCACAAAAATTATCGTAGTTTTAAACCTTTTGGGGATTACTGTATTCACACATTCCTCTCAATTCCTTTGTTTTTCGAATCATTATTATTTAGAAAAAATTTTCAAGCTTTTGTATTATCCTTTTTTGAACCATAATAATCTGGAAAGAAGGAATATGATGTTCCAAAAAATTGAAAAAAACGTGTTCTTCTGAAATGAGGATCAGTGCAAAAGATTCTCCCGTCTGAGCTGCTGGTTTCGATTCAATTTAATTAATTTAAAATGAACTAAAAGGAGCACACACATTTCGACGCGACCCGTTGTAAAACACAAATGGAAGAAAAAACCGGGAGCACAGAAGATGCGCGCGGGAACTTAAGAAGATTAGAATCCTTTTGATGACGTTTTATTGTGAGTTGTTCGAAAGACTGAATTTTTGATGAGTTTTCAGGAAAACCCGGATAGGGTGAATTTAGAAATAACAAAGGAGTTTGATCACTTCCTTATTTTTGAGCAGGAAATTGAGTTTTTTCCGAGAATGGACAAGAATAAACATCTGAACTTTTCAAACGCCAAAGGTTATCATATCAGATGAATCAATAATCTTAACAACTCAAAAAGAATTATGAATTATGAATTATATCATCACCGCAATTAAACTAGAAACATTCAAGCCTCGATTAAAAATAGTGTCAGGTTATGAAAAAATGAATCTGGAAAATTTAGAAAACGTCAAAACCCACTTGTTAGTTGCACAGAGTTGAGACGTGAAGGAGACAATGTTCATATCGAGAATCTGGTTCTGCTCGCCGCCGTCATTGTCTGAAAATGAGAAAAACGTGTGGGTAAGAGTGAAAAGAAAGAAAAACATCAGGTGGACTGATAAGACCGCCCCATATAAAAAATGACAATTTTCTTTTCTTTCTGTCTCGCCACCTGGAAAAAATAATGAATGAGAGACAACAGTACGCTCACGAGAGATGGATGACCAAGATCATTCTAGAAAGTGCGAAAAGAAAGAGGAAAAAAAAACAAATTTCGTTCACAATGAAACATGTTAAGTGAGCTGGATAGCGCTAGAGAGTATATGAGAAGAAGAGACCGAGAGAAAGGGTGTCTGAAAATAAATTGAAAAAATCTCGTAAGAGAGAAAAAAAGAAGAAAAAAGAAAACAGGAGAGAAGAATAGAATGGAAAAGCCCCGAGTGATGACATCAATTTGTAAACATGCCCTTACAGTCATTTTTTCGGCCCCTTCTTCAAGGCCTTCTTCTTCTTCTTCTCGTGTTTTCCATTTTTGCTCTTCCGGTTTTCTCCTTTCTTCACCTTCTAGAAGCTTCGACTACCTACGATTACCTATGTCATTTAAAATCAGGCTGACATATTCAATGCATTTGAAAATGGGGAGGTCCACCATGAATAGAAAAACCCCATTTTTGGGAAAATTTATTTTATAATGCAAGTAATGATGTACAGTGCGGGCCATAAATGGTGATAAACAATCTCAGATTCGTCTAGCAACGAAAATTTTGTGGTTTTGGATCTCAAAAAGTACAATATATTTGAAACTATCGGGTACTGTAACAAGCAACGACAAATATTCAATATCGGTCAGTTAAAAAAGTGTTTTTCAGTTGATTTGGATTATTTTCAGGAGTATGGCGCTCGGTTATCAAGTGTCGGACCCCTTTAAAATTTCTGGAGGTTATGAAACAGACCGAGATTGAAAACTTTGCATTCACATAACTTTTTGAAAATTCCTAGTTTTTCAGTTATTTGCCGATTTCTGAAAGACACCTTTTTCCGATTTTTGTACCGAAAACGTGAAAAAAAAACAGATGTCCTTCAGAAATCAGCAAATAATTGAAAAACTAGGAATTCTCTAGAATTCTGTGAATGCAAAGTTTTGAATCTAGGCATCCAGGGACACCGTCCAACGTTTTAAAAGTGATCGGAGACTTGACAGCCAAGCTCTATGCTCCTGATAATGGTCAAAATCAACTGAGAAACACGTTTTTTCATATATTTCTGGCCAACACTGTAGCTCAAAAATTAAACAAAATTCATAAAAGAATTAAGATACCAAATGCAAGCTAAATAAAGTTTGTCTTCGACACGCTGCTAGGAATAAGAATAAGAAATGAATAAAATCCTCCTCTTCCCTATGAATACTATGCAAATAGGCTATGTATGCCCATATACACATATCCTATTCCTGGATATGATTGCATCAAGTGACGTGTTTAGCTTGTTGTGAGGCGCTTTGGACTTGAAGCTCCTCCGTAGCTCCTCACGTGAGATATGATGAGCGAGAACAAGCGAGAGAGAGAGAGGGAGGGAAAGGCTGAAGTGTGAATTAAGCGGATTACTACTGATCCTTTTTCTCGGATTTTTAATAATACATTCATCCCTAATGCCACCCTCACCAACAAATCCGTTTGATGTCTTACAGGTAGAGCTAATACTTCTTTAAGACGGGGGCTAGAACGTAATGCAAAAATAATACAAAAAAAAGATAACATATTATGTGTGTTGTGTCTACCTCTATCTGTTATCATCAATTAATAAAAACCAGTATTGAAAATAAGGAAGAATATAGCAGGGAGAATTGTTGATTAAAAAAAAGATAGATGAAAAAGTAACTTATTGTCCCGAAAAACCTATCATTCAGGTTTTGTACTTTCATCTCGATTGGGCTTCTTAAAATAGAAAATTGCAAATAAAAATTACTAAATTTAAAAAAAATGAAAAAAAATCATATGATGATATGTAAACATTGTATTTTTAATGACGACATTATTTTCTCATGAAGGAAAAGAGTTATTCTAATTAGATAAAAAAGTGAGAGAAGAGAAAAAAATAGATGAAAGAATTTTTTGAAATAGCAGAGAACAAATTGGTGATGTGATGAGAAAATGGAATTGAAAATAACCTAGTGGGAACATTATAAAATCTATGTTTCAACATTCTAGAGTTGATAAGAGAATATCGATGGTTGTATCTGAAATTCCAAAATATTATTATTCCTCATATGGAATTTTGATAAGGATTTGCTTATCTCTTGTTTTGAGGAAACAAAACTCCGTTTTTTCGCTTCCGTCTTCCTCTTCTCGGACAAAATGACGAGTTTGTTATTTTTCATTATTTTTATAGTTCCGATTAGAAAGATCTTTGTGCATTTCTAAAAGTTTGAATCAAAAATGTCTACTTCGTCCTGTATAATGCTCGAATTCCTTTACAGTATTCATCGTCCTTTATGCATAATTTTGATTTTTGTTATTCAAAATGCATCACAGTGTACAATATTTTGATTTTTGTGACTTAATATTTGCTTGTCAGTACATCAGACTCGATTCTTTTCCGAAACATCAGACGCCGAATCCCGATAACGTGTCTAATCACTTATAAAGATAATGAAAGAAGGAAATGTATAACACAAGGTGTGGTCAATAAAGATCAGAAAACTGTGAAAATCTGTGATACTGATTTTAGACTTGATTTACAAATTCAGGGGTAGGGGCGAGGAAGTGAGAGTACTTGGCAAGGCGCCAAGCATTGCTCAGCGGGAGAGAAAAAAAAGCGGGGCCGTTTGGCAACATATTGGCCAGTGATGTCATATGACGTAGCCCCGCTCGGACCTCCAGAAGACCGCCATTACACAAGTAGGAGGGTCCAGAGTGTGGGACTGCTGGTGTGTCGGTGAATAGCTTGTCACGACTAGAAAAGAAGAAGGACTGGGACAAAAATAAGAAGGAGAAGAAGAAAGTAAGGAGAATTCCAATGGATAAATAGAAGAAAAAAAGAAGAAGCATCTCCTCTTTTCTTCTTCTACCCTTTTTCGATGAGACATCATAAGAGCTTTGGAGAGAAGACGGAGTTGTTGCATCTTTTTCCATCTTTCTGTTTCATTTTGGCAACATTCCGAAAGGCATTCCAAACGAGAGGCGAAGTCAGTAAAGAAGTGCGTGGTGCGAAAGTTTCCTTTTTTTCTTCTTCTCCTTATTTCCTCTTCTTTTCCTGGGTTTTCTTATTTTCTATCGTTATATTTTTTTGCTTTTTTGAAGACTTGTCAATCCCTCCTCGGTGGTCTTGCTTCTGAACAATGAGAAACGGAAAATAGGAGCAAAACTATGTATATGAATAGAAAATGTCGCGGAAAGCGGAGCGGAAGGTTTGGAAATGAAGTTTACGAAAACTTCTCGTCAAAAGATCATCGATGCGGAAAAAAACAGCATTTCGAAAGATTTCAAAGTCATATCATCATTAGTAGAATTTCAGGTGCCGAGCAGCGGACTAGCTTTTTCACGAGGATTTCATATAAAAATTGCCTTTGAAAATATCGAAAAATTATGATTTTTTCAATGCCACGTGGTCATAAGAAATCCACAAGAGTCTAAGATGTGAAAACTCAAAAAAATGCAAAAAATACTGAAAGTCCTAACGACTTATTCTAATTGATCTAGTGATTCATAAGTAGTTCTAGATGAATAACAAGGATCGGATTAATTTTTAGTGAGAAGAGTTGATGAAGCTGTATAACAATTTGCGGATAATCTTGTTGATTGTTTGTTGTATTTTTTTAGAAAAACTAGATCAAGCAATTTTTTGTCAAAATATCTTATTCAAACGAAAATACAATTCGAAAAACCATTTTTCTTGATAACCTGTGATTTTTTTTTCAAATTAAATAGAAGCTATCACAAAAACCTTCTATTACAGGTTTTACGGCGAATTATTTTTTAAAATAATGTTTGCTAGAATAGACAGAATTTGAAATCAATTACGATCTGACAAATTTCTCGCAGCATGAGTGAATAATTTTCCCATAAACTCATTAGTTTCCCTATATGGAATAGTTGGGAACTATTTTCAGAAAACGTAATTTTTCCTTGTTTCTGAGAACATAGATTTTTCAAAAACTGCTCTTTAATGTTGAACTCAAAAACTCAAATTAATTTAATTACCGTAAACACTCTAACAGCAAGCCATCCAAACCGCCAACTTCAAACCTGTATATCTCGTTTCCTTTATAGGCAACAAGAAAGTAGTCAACTGATAAATTATTTATCATAATATTAAAAAAATTCTATCAGTCGTCCATTTTTTTATATCTGTAACAGAAATGTAAGCTCAAAGTTAATGGTTTCGGTGGCCTTCTTCTATGGTAAACCCCTCATATTTTAGGCAATAAAGGACTTTTGGAAAATCATTAATTCTTTAAAAATAGACAAATCTATCAATTATTCTGCGTACGGCTGATATTTGGTGAGTTGAAGGAAAATGAAATTGGGGAAATATTTGACACGGATCTTAAATTTAATTTCTCTATTTTCTTACCCTGAATTTCTCAGTGGATATTATAAAAAAATTATGAGCAAGCCGTCATACACGCTTAGTCAGTCAGCTATATTAAGAAAAGAGGAGACGACTGTACTTACTGGAAGTCAAAATTTGAGATTCAGAAGGAATCAAGAATTGAAAAATGACGTTTTCTTCGTGTGTTCGATTGTTCTGTCATTCCGACGTAAATCGGCCAAGAACCAAAACAACAGCGAGAAAAAAAAACAAGCTAAATTCAATTATCTGCTGCTATTGCTCGAGGGTTCAAACTTTTTCTCTCTAGTATTTTCTTAGTTTTTTCTTTGTGCAGTTTTTTATCCTATTATTCTATCTATTCCCTTTTTCTCTTCTCTTTTTGATTCATTTTTTCTGCTGATGAGAATCACGATATGATAATCGAGTTAGTGTTTTGCACGGAACAAAACGAGAGCCACGCAAATAGATAGCAAAAAGTATAAAATGATGCGAGAAGTCAGTCAGGAAATGAGAGTTCCCTTGAATAAACTGAACAGAAAAAGATAGAAATTCGAGACTTAGTGCCTATGACATTTTGTTATTTTGTCATTCTGGAGAGAAAAACATGTCAACTCAAAGGGACAAAATGACGTGTATGTGACAATGCTGATGACAAACACCGGGTAGAACACGTTCTACTCTGAGAAATAAACGCTTTTCTGTCTGGCTGATCATTAACAATGCAAGAGGAAAATCGGAGAAGAACAGCAAACGGGCGAACGCTTCAGGAACCCTCCAGAAGCTTTGTAAATGGCTTGGAATAAACGTGGAAATCTTGAGATCCCCTGATTTCCAACATTGAGCCAATTTATCTCAGTTCTTGTCAAAGATATGAAAGTGTTTTCAGCTGAAAATTGTTTATCACAAAATCACAAACATTTTTCCAGTTGACACCTTTCTTTTGTATATCTATTACAGGGACAGAGGGGGATCAGCTTATATTTGATAGTTAAGGGGACCTTCTATCTCAGGTTTTAAGTAATTGAAGATAATTAAAATGTTCTAGAACAAGTTGATCTCAGAAAATCAGAAAAAAAATATGGAAAAGGAAATTTCTAAATTAAAACAAATGTTTGCAACAGTTCATCAGTTTTTAAAATATTCTCCGAACAGTTTAAATAATTTTCAAAGTTAAAAATCAGGAAATATAAAAAAAACTTGAGTCCGTATATCTCGGTTTTTGTGGCAGATATCAAAAAGTGGTAAACTGATAAAGTGTTGATATTTAATGATGAACAGTTTATCAGTTGAGAGCTATTCTATATTTTCGACGTGAATTGAGAGATATTGGCTCAAAGCTAAAAGTCAGGTGGACCTACCGTTACACGTCTTACGGTATTTTTGATTTAGAGCAGTAAAATGCTGTCAAACAGATTCTAAAAAATCTTAGACAGAAATTTATTTTTGTTTTTAGGAAAATTGTGATATGATTTTGAAAATTTTCTAAATATGAGAAATGTGTTGCTACAAATCAGCCAATTCCAAAACAAAACTGCCAACCGATCGTTGCTTGCTCATTTCAAACTGCAAACCTGGTCCGGTTGGAAGTTTTTTTGTGTCTCGTCTCCACCCAAACCAATTCATTCTGAATTTTTTAGACCGACACGGGGAAAGAAGACAAAACTGAGGAAACGAAAAAAAAAGAAAGAAAAGACAAAATGAATGTCACGTCACTTTTTGAAAGAAAAGAAGAACTCTTGAAATAGCTCTTGAAAGTCAGTCAAAAGACATGAATCCGTCGCCCAGACAAGTGGTCTGCTCTTTAGCGGGCTCTCATCAGAATCATATTTCAAGATTTCCTCTTCTTCCTCCTCCTCAAATTTTTTTTCAGAAAATCGGCCTACTTAACGGTGACTTGTTGTGATAAAAACGTCACAAGAGGAGCACAATAGGTGGCATCATGTTTTTCGTTAACTTTTCTTTTCCCTGAGCTTTTTTTGTTTTGTTTTTTCAAAAAAAAAAAATCAGAAAATCAGAGGGTTTGTGTCACATTGATCACTGTGTTATGATGAAGATAGAAAACAATAGAAAACACTGGAAAGCTGATCGCAAATCGCAGATCTGTCTGGCAAACAATTTGAGGTTTTGGATGTAAAGAAATATTCTACAAGTTGTTTGAGAAATGTGCAGTACCTGTCAATGAGATATACAAAAACGTGTTTTTAGGCGGATTTTTGGCCATTTTCAGGCGCCGAGAGATCGGTTGTCGAGTTTCAGATCGCTTGGAAAATTTTGAAAGGTCTAAAACAGACCTAGATTGAAAACTTTGCATTCACTGAATTTTTCAAAAATTCTTAGCTTTCAAGTATTTGCCTATTTCAAAAAAAAACCCTTTTTGGTCTCTTTTTAAACTGGAAACGTGAAAAACAGGTGTCTTTCAGAAATCGCTCAATAGTTGAAAAACTAGGAATTTTCATAAAGTATTGCGAATTTAAAGTTTTCATTCTGGGTCTGTTTTACACTTTCCAAAAAGTTTCGAAATGATTGGAAACTTGACAGCCGAGCTCCAGACTCCTGAAAATGCCAACAATCAACCGAAAAATACGTGGTCGTATATCTTATAACATTTACCGGTACTGTATTGAACGAAGTAAGATACTGTAACAAGCAATACCAAAAATTGGGTAATAGATCAAAAAGTTATGATTCCTAAAGCTTCTTGGGTTTTTCATCTTGCATGCCACACATTTTCAAGCCACCTATTAAATTTTTCCGTGTTCTTGAATATTCATAGTTTTGCTCACCGAGCCGTTAAGAGTGCTACGTGTAATAGACAAAAAAAGAAGACAAAACTCTTTTGCCTTTTGACCCCTTTCCCAGTCACTTCTGGGACAAACTTGACTTTGGAATTGTTAAGCACGTTTTCGCCGATTTCTGACCGATTAGCTCAGCGGAAACAGAAATGGAGAAATGGAAAAATATTAAAAGGCAGAAAATGTATCTTACATAGAAAGAAAAAAAAAAGTTTCCAGTAAAAAATGTAGTCGCAAATCGAATGAGATCCGGGAATGAGATTGTGCGAGAGAAAAAGGGTGAAGGACGATTTCTCGGAATTCTGACTAAAAGACATTTTTATCTAGATAGAATAAGTTGAAGAGTACAATTTTGTTTCTGGGAGGTTACGGTAGCTACACTACAAGAAAAACAAATGCATTATTTTGCAACTGATCACATCTACATAGTTTGGATTCAAATACACAGGAGCAGGTGAAAACTAGTGTTTCAGATCACATTATTTAGATTTTCTCAGTTTTAAAAGAGGTTTTTTTGTCAATCTACGAAAAAACTGGCTAGCTCATTTGTGGGATCACAAATAAAGTTTAGAAAATGTGTCAAAAATATGAGTCTGCGTTTGAATCCGGGGGAGGATGAAGACAAGTTTTTCCCAGCTTTCTTCTATTTTAGACATGCCGCAAAACGGCTAGAAGCGCCGATAAAAACGTCATTTTCACACGCTCAAGCCCTTCGACATCTTCTTTTTTCTTCATCTTCGGGTTGTGCTTCTTCATGCTTTCAGAGGTCCTAAGAAGCACAGCATGACGTGGTGCTCCGCTTCTTTTTCTAAAAGAAATAACAAAAGGAAACATGCTCAGCATGCTCGTATCTTCATTTGTTGCAGATCCTGTTACCTAGAGGCTAACAAAGCTAATGGATCGTAGACAAACAGCGGAAAAGGTTATTTTGTTGAAGAACTGGAAATTAGCTTTGTTGAGGGGACCTTTAGATTTCAAATTGTTTGAAAGGAGATTATGAAAATTCATGAAACTCAAAAAGCCTTAGCCAGTGTTGTTTTTAGAATTAGAACAATTACAGAGGAATGACGTGGGCTCAATATATCTTTCAAGTCGTTTAGAGCTACCGTAACCCTCAATCAACGAAACGTGAGTTATGATGAGTGATTTGATTAAAGAAAATTAGAGATGTAGAATAAGTAGAAATTTAAACTTTTGTAAAAAATATCTACAGTCTACAATTAATGAAAACTGGAAAATTATGTTCAAAACGCAAGTATAAGGTAACTCTATTCTTGAAATTCATGTATTGTAAAACCTGTAGCCAAACCGCTTGGAGTTCCTCTCTAATCAACGCTTTTTGTAATAAAAAGACCTTTTAAAGGTTAGGGCCGGCCTTTCTAAGACAAATTTTACGATACATTAATAGGGAAACAAATCAACTGATAGTCAGATAAATGACAATCAATATGGTTCACCCCAATTTCAAATTCCCATAGTTTTCTAAAATCAGATTCCGTCACAACTGATCCTGAAAACCCATGTGAAACTTACTTCTTCCGAATCCCATAAAGTTAATGAATCGACGAAGCACATTGATGAAAATTTCCCACAACATGGCTGTTCCTTTTTTACCGAGGGCTTTCTGCACTGCTTTATATACCCATAATATAGACGGTGGTTTATCAAAGCTGAAGTACCGTAGATGTTTCAAGTACGGAAATAGTGGGAGAATGACTTCTTGAAATTTCAAGAATGATTGATTTGAAAGAGACGCTGAAAAGGAGGCGGAACAAAACGATGAAATCATCGACTACAACATTCCTAACTACGGTAGCATTGGAAATCTGTCAGAAGACTTTATTTCTGCAAAATACGACGTCATATCGAAGAATCCGAGTGGAATCAATAAGAGATTTGTCGGTAGATATACCTTTTTCCGACCTTGCAACCTCCATATCATCTATCTCAAGTGCCAGATAGTTCCCACAGCTGTTGGCCCTCAAATAGTTCGGTTCTCTTATTTTATTTTTTGCAGGACGAAAAATGACGTCAAGTTGTGCAAAGAAAAGATGCTCCCGAACAATGGTGTCCGCGTTTGACATACTTTTTTTTCGGAATGTCATGGTGGAGTCGCTGCGGAGGTTTTTAGAATTTTTAAAAAGGTATATTTTGCAAATCGGAAGCAGGTTGAAATACATACAAAGTGATATTCAAAATCTGAGGATTCTGATTTTGCTTCCGTCATCCTATAAACGAAAACACAAATTATTTAGCCGTCTATATTTATCTCATAAACAATGATGATTCCCAAACAAGATCACAATGATAAAAATGATTTCAATTTGAGTCGTTCAAAATATCTATCGCATATTTTCAAAATAAAATTGTGTAATCTATCTCAGAAGCGAGGTCTTATGATGGGACCACCAAAGTGTACTTCTGGTCACATGGATCTTGAAAGAAGCCTTGTTTTTTCGACCATGGTCCCATCGACCGAGTCACAGTACCATCTCCAACATCACGATCTTGGTGAATTACCATTTAAATTGTTTTTCATTCTAAAAAAATGTTCAGGAAAAGTTACCCCATGATTTAGGGAATAGGATCGTAATTCAAATAGGGCTGTGATATGCAGGATAAGGCCAGTACAGGTTGATGAGACCATTGTTAGAGTGATCGGACCGGATGACCTCTTTGGGACCGAGGGTCCCATCATGGGCCCCACGAGTCAAACCTAGGACCTCTCTTCTACGATTAATGCATGGGCGAGCACAAATTATTTGTTCCAACACGCGAATTAGATCATTTTAAACAGTAATATTGAATCAACCAATTTCACAAACAGTTACCGTAAACTCTCCAATAGGGTCGCCATAAAATTAAAAACATTTTGTCTGATGACCACTTTTTGATATCCTTTACAGGAATCGAGCTACATTGGCTCAAAGTGCAAGTATAGGGTGGTTTTCTGTTAGAGAATTTTACCGGTATGTATCTCATAAATCAACCAACTTCGAAAAAAAATTACTGTAGGCGCTCTAATAAAATGCTGCCCTATACTTGCATTTTGAGCCTATATTTTTTAGTACCTGTAAGATATTTCAAAAAATAGTCAACGGAAAAAAATGCTCATTATTATAATATCAAAAACATTTTTCAGTTGACCACTTTTTGATACCTTTTCCGGTAACCGAGATAAAATGGCTCAAAAAACAAGAGCAGCTTGGCTTTTTATTGAAGCGTTTACGGTAGCTCAACCGAAATATCTTCACTCCATACTCTCCGATTATTCCCTATCATTTTATCACAAAAGATATCTCTGAAAAATAACTATAAACTTAGCAACGCGATAAAGGAGCTTCTGTGCGAGCATTTGTCAGAAATATTTCCAGGGATTATCCGAATTATTGTACTTTTAGCAAGCAGAAGCTGTCACCAAATGCATGACATCTAAGACGTATATGGTAAGTCCCGAAACCCCCTCGAACCACTACTGAAAAAATTCGAACTGCGTAACAACTTTATCACAACAAGGCTTTGTTGTCTATTACATCTGACTGATAAATGATAGAACTACCGGAAGTATGGATAAGCTTCTATCGAATTTCCTGTTTCCGGACCTGCCGAGCTTTTTGATTTTCCACGTTTAAGAGTTCGAACTCTGTTTTTATTAGAACCTTAGTTTAGAATCCTTCCGTAAGTAGCTGGACTCGTTAGCTAGTAGCTAAACCCCTATTTTGGTTCATTTTTGAGTTTACAATGACTGTTCTCTGCACTTTCGTGCCATGAACCCAAATACGTCACTTTTAAAACAGCCATCAGCTAGTGTCATTGGTCCCAACGGTGAAATTTCCATATTCCCCCCCCCCCCCCCCACCATGTATGGGCTCTTCTTTTTTTGTTAGAGTTAGTGTATGGGTTTTTGAGAAATATAGGAAACAAAAGAAATGCCTCTTCTTCTTCTTCCCCGGGTTTTTATGCTCCTAACGTTTAGCAGTTTCGGGCGACGGCGCCAAGTGACTCCTGGGGGAATCGGACGATCTCGTAGGTGAAAACAAGAACAGAAGCAAAAAAGAATTATTCTTCTGACTACAGGAACAAGAGAAAAATAAAACCAATTAAAAAAAACCAATAAAAACCTATATATCTAGTGCATACTTACCAGACAGTCCCACTGGTGACAACACTGGACTTCCGATGACGAAGGAGGCCATGGAAAGGCAGAAAAAGTGGGAGAAGCTGAAACCTTGCAAAGTGAGAGGAATAGAACTGATATGGATCTAGATAAGAGCAAGCGATGCTCTCTCGATTATGGGAGGGCAAAGAAGGGGCGACGGATCCCAGAATGTGTCAAAGAGGCGGCGGTGGAAATGGGCGGAGACCACAGAAGAAAATTCTCCAATTGTGGAATAAAACAATTTGGATTATAACACATTTCGGGTAGGGCATTATGTATTCACACGCAATGTTATGCGCGAGACACAAAAAATGAAACGAAAGACCGATTGGAGCCCCCTTATCCATCATTCGCCGCATTTCACTATAGTTACTGGCTCCGAGAATCATACGGATTGTGGGCAGTGATGTCGACGTCGGTGAACTGAATTTGGTTTTTTTGAACGGGAACAAGCTTGATTGGAAATATGAAAAAAAAAAAAGAAATTGAGATATTTAGGGGCTGAAGAGTTGAAGAGGTGAGAAAAGTAAGAACCTGGAAAAGTAGAAACAGGAAAAATCCATATTTAAGGCATCCATCAGGGATGTTGACATATTTGCAAAATTCTGAAAATTACGAAAAAATTTAGAAAATGCCAACAATTTTAAAAACGAAATACCGACCAGCATTTTTCAGAAAAAAATGTGATTGAAATTCAAGTAGGAATTTTTTTTCCGGAGGATTTTTCAGGAATTGGAAATTTTCGGAATGTGGTATGTCTCAATTGCCGCGAAAAACTTGCTCTGGAAAAAATTCAGACATACTAAATTCTTAACAATCTAAACATTCCGAAAATCCGAAATTTTAAAGATTGGGATATTCCGACAATCCGAATACTCGAATTTAGAAATTTCAGAGTTTCAGATTTTTGGATTATCGGAACTTTAAATTTTAAAGATTTCGGAAGTTCAAACTGTCGAAAATTTGGAATTTCAAAATTTCAGAATTGCGGAATTTCGGATAATAGGATTTTAAGATTCCGCAGTTTGGGTATTCCGGAATATCGGAATATTTCAATTCTTGGATTCGAGATTTTCGGAATATTCCAATTTTAAGATTCCCGAAATCCGGAATATTAGAACATCCGGATTTTCAAAATTTGGAAATATCGGAATTTCGGAATGTTAGATTCTTAAATTTCGAACTTTAGGAATATCGGAATATTCCTTTTTTCAAACTTCCGTAAATTTCGAATCTAGAATATTCCTGAATGAATTTCGAATAGGTAAAAATCTGCATATTCCAAAATTCTGATATTCTGAAACTTTGAGAAGTGGAATATTCCGAAATTCAGAAATTTCGAACTTTCAAAAATCTAAGTGTTCCGAAGATTCCGAAATTTTTAAAATCGGAATATTTCGGAATTCCGAAATTCCGAAATTTAGAAAACGATATATTTCAAAAAAATTTTAAAAATAGGAAAAAATTCCGAAATTCTGAAAAAAAACCGAATAGTCCGAAATTAAAAAAACTGAATGTTAGAATATGCCGAAGTACCGAATTTCCGAAATTTTCAAATTTGAAATATTCCGAAACCCCAAAATTCTAAAAAGTTTTCGAAAATTTCAAAAAAAAATTTTCGAAAATAAAAAATTCGAAAATTTCAAAATAGGATATTCCGAAAAATACCGAAAGGCCATTTCCAACTTTTTTAGGATTCACACTCTTTGTTGGTGATCTCTATGACGTATGCAAAACATTTCAGCTATCTAGAAATAGAACAAAAATTGAAGAAGCTCCTCTGAAAATAGATTTGAACTCAAGTAAATTCCCTCTGCTTTCTTTCTTCATTCATGAATTGCTGTAAATTGAGGATGTCGTCAAATTCTGAGAAAAACACATCCCCACTCTATTCATCTTGCTCTTTACTTCCATTTTCTTGGATTTCAAAATTTTATTAGACATTTTTATGCATTTTTAAAAACAGATGACGGTGAACATAGTATAAAGCTATAAGCTTTAATTTTAGAGCTAGGGGTGATACGGCGGTGTCGTTAGATCTCCAAAATAGTTCTTTAGCACTGGACAACACAGACAAAATGACAGTTCGGGGGGTACAGTAAGAATTACAGAAAAATGAGAGAAGTATGGTCGAAAAATGAAGAAGAGAGAAAGGAAGGAAGGGGTTACACGTCTGATACAGTTTTTTAGGGATTACAAAAAATTGGGTCAACCTGCAATTGAAGGTCCCCATTACTTGGGAACACCACGAGCAAGCTTCTTGATCGACAGGAAGAAAAAAAGGTTAACAAATACAAAAACCCGTTATTATTGAAATAAACCACTGTCACTTATGCAGTCAGTTTTTTGCCGGAAAACAAAGGGAAATGGGGGAAGTTACAGAAGCGGGAAAAAGGGGCGGGGAAAGACATCAGAAATACTGAAAAGCGTGTGTGTGTGTTTGGTGGGAGTTTTTTGTGTGTGGTGGGTATGTCTCTGTGGATAGGATAAGAAGTAGAAGATGTAGCGAACACGAAACAAAGAAAAAATAAACGGGAGTTTGTGCTGCTGCTGCTGGGAACAAGAAGGACTGGGAAGTAGATGAGACAGAGTTTTGAAGAGATATTGTATCAAAAAACATATGAGATATGGAACAGATAAATTATACAAAAGAACACAAAAAATCAGCTGATCATTGTCTGCTTTGCAATTCAGATCAACCGCTCCTCCTTTGCAATATGGGACATGGGCATCGCGTAGGCGGCTGATAGGTTGTGCTCCTCGCGAGCCGGATTGTACTTTCCGTGTAGTTTCCTCGACTGTCGAATGTAGCGGAGAACGAATAAGCTGGTGGCAAGAAGCAGTGAGCCGAGTACTGAAAATGGGTAAAAATTGGTTAGAGATAGAGATAAGTGGAGAAAAAGAAAAAATTATAGGACAGGGTAAAAAGTTATACCGATCAAAGCGATGGTGGCAATGATCCAGCTGGCTACAGCGCTTGATTGCTTTCCACTAGATGTGTGATGGTGTGTGATGTCTGACGGTGTAGTTGGTTCCATATTCTTCGGGATAATCTCTTCGTTGGATTCTGCAAATATGAAATGTAGATTGTAGAATACAATCTCTGTAAAGCACGAGAACTACAAAAAGCTCACCTGTCGTCCTCTCCTCCTCACTCTCGATTCCTTCCGTGCTAGTCTCCATTTTTTCTTCTGGCTGTGGATGTGGCATAATGATCATTGGTGTCGGACTGGCAACAATATCTGGCATCTTGATAGCTATGGTAGTCATCCAGAATGGCAAACTTGTCTGTGTGGTTGTAGATATGGCTTCTTCTGATTCGATCTCTTCTTGCTCGGTCGTCTCCTCCTCTTCCATTGTCGTAGTTGGCGCCTCAGTGGTAAAAGTTGTACTACTTGGTTGGATGAACACTGTAGTAGATGGTTGAGTGGAGCTATCGGTCACTTCTTCGGTCATATCTTCCTCCTCATCTGTCTCCTCCATATCTGTAGTTGTTGGGAAGGTGGAGGTGAAGAATTCGGATCTGATTGAGGAATCGGTGGCAACTTGCATAGTGCTTGGAGTTGGGAACGTTTCCTCTGTCTCATCCGTCGTCTCATCCTCTTCCTCCTCTTCATTCTCATCTGGCATGTTTGGAGACACAAATTTGTGGACTGTAGCTCCTGTTGTTGGGGGGAATGTGGTGGTTTCAGGGGTTTGTGGGAAGATGAAGGTTGTCATGGTTTGAGCTGGCACTGGAACCTCCGATGGTTGTTGAGGCTGTTGACTGCTCCATGTTGGTTGCTCTCCAGCAGTGATAATGTGTTGTTGGAACGGTGGTGGGAGAGTGGTAGTGGTTGTGGCTTCGAATGGTCGCAGTGGTTCGCGTGTAACAGTGAAACCAACTGAAAAAATATATGTACAGTAACGGTCAATAAAAATTCTTTTGACTTTTAGAAAATTTGACTATTTTCGGAAGCCTGGAGCTTGGCTATTGAGGGTCAGAAATTTAAAAACATCGAATTATGTAAATCAGACCTAGATTAAACATTTTGCATTTACATAACTTTTTGGAAATCCCTATTTTTCAGCTATCAACCAATTTTTGAACAATACCATTTTTACTGAAAACGTGAAAAAAACAGGCGTCTTTCAGAAATTGGCAAGAAAAGAATTTTCAAGAAGTTTCTGTGAACGCAAAGTTTTAAATCTATGTCTGATTTTTATGATCCATCATAATCCAAATTAATTCAACACTTGAGAACCAAGCCTCAAACTTCCAAAAATGACTAAAAATTAACTGAAAAATACGTTTTTGCATGTATTATTGATCAGTATCATTTAAAGTTTTCTACTTACCAAATGGCTCTGATGGCACTTGCTGAGTAGTTGGCAATGTCTGAACAACAGGTACAGCTGGTTGAGTAGCGACTGAAGTTGTAGAAGTTGCAGTGAATGTTTTTGGAGCACCTTAAATTCAACTTTTGACTGCTTTTAAACAATAAGGTCGGTAAGACGTACAAAAACGTGTTTCTCAATTTACTAAGACCATTTTCAAGTCTGGCGGTTCTGACAAGTTTCCGATCACTTTGGAAATTTTTGAGGGTATAAAACAGAACTAGATCAAAAACATTGCTTCAACAAAATTTTGAGATAGTTCCTAGTTTTCAGTTGTTGTGCTGATTTTTAATGACAACTGTTTTATTACCAAAACTAGTCAAAAGGGGGTGTCTTTTAAAAATCGAACAAAGGCTCAAAAACTAGGGATTTTCTAAAAATTCTGAAAATTCTAATACTCATACTAGGTTTATGTTATACCCTCCAAAATTATCAATGTGATGGGAAACCTGAAATTGGTCAAAACGACCGAAAGTCAATAAAACATGCGTTTCTTTGTATATCTAATACTGTAGTCCCAATTATGAAATTTACCTGTTGGCACTTGTGAAATCTCAAGCACTGGGAACGATGGCGTCACATTGTTGATGACCACGGCTGGTTCGGATGGTTGAACGCTTGTAGCAGATGGTGCATGAAGTTGCATGCAGTCGACAAATTCTGGAAACAGGTATCGAATGTTGAGATAATCGACGTTGATGATGAAACATACGTCCATGAATTGGATGTGGGCAAAGACAATCATACGTTCCATTGATCAATGAAGCACTGGACATTTTATCCATGTTGTCATCGAGAACGCACTTGGCTGATGGGCCGAACATCGAACAGGCGGCATCTCTGAAATTTTTTTAATTGTTTTAGTTTTATTGGTCAAATTGAAGTTATCTTTCCCCATCAAATCGTTCAACTAGATAAAAAACTTATCCGATTTGAAAATCGTTAACCCTTTAGTATTAATTATCGGAACAACAACAAGGGTGTGTCCCTTTTCTGTGTCCTCGTCACATTCCATTGTTCATCCTCATCATTCCCTTTTTCGTTTTTTTTTTCTCGAAAAGCGATTATCTTCCTCTTCGTCTCCCACCCCTAATTAATCCGATCATCAAATGAGTTTTTCTATTCCCTCCAGTCCGTTTTCCGTGAATTTCCGGTATAACTGATGACGAGATGATGACCCAAGACGAGAAAAGAAATGACACGATCGGATTGCGCTTAAGAAAATTGAGCAGCAGGAGCCAAGACCACGCGAGGAATGAAGAGATGAAGAAGAAAAAGTTTTGAAATGAGAGCAAATAAAAGTGACCATAGACACAGAGAGAGCAGCCAGCGGACAGGTCATTGTCGTGTGCGCACAGAGCGCTTACCGTTTTTCTATAACCCCTACGACAACCTCTCCGGATTCATCAGGTTGTGTAATCAGCTCTTTTGCAATTGAGAGGAGGAGCAGCTAGAAGGCAGGAGTGCGGCAAAAAGCAGTGTGCTCGCGCTTGTGTCTACTTGGAATTTGCGCCGCCAGTTTTTCTTCGGAAAACAGCTTTTGGTCTCAGGTTCGAATTTTGAGGAGGATTGTAACATTATACCGTATAATCAAATAGTCGAGTCTGGAGATTCAAAATGGAAAATTGAGTCTAGGACGCTGAGATTGAAATTAATCCCAATTCAAAAAGTATGCAAGTCTAACATTTAACTTTGAGACAGTTTTTCTCGGTTCCTGTCGACATTACAGAAAGGTTGTCAACGGATAAATTGTTCAGCATGATATTAGAAATTCTTGTCAATTGACACATTTTTGATATCTTTCATAGGAACCGAGATAAAGTGGCTCGAAGTTGAAAGTTGAGGGGCCTCTCTATTAGATGTTTAACGGTAGTGGGAATGACATCGAATTAATTATTTTGCCTTCAAATAATTTTTAAAAAGTCAAGTCCGGAGATCCCAAGTGGAAAATTGAGTCCAGGAAGATCACATTGAAATTGATCGCGATTTCATAGAAAACAGGAAATGTGGATTACGTAATACCTGTTATAGTAGGACCTTCACACCGTCAAGTTTGAGCTAAGTTATCTTAATTTTCAGGCAAGATATCGAAAAGTGGTCAACTGAGTGGTCACCTGACTTATCATAATATCAGAATTATTTAATCAGTTGACACATTTTGATATCTTTAATGTGAACCGAGATATCTTGGCTCAAAGTCAAAAATTAAAGGGTTTAAAGGGAATTAAAGGGAAAATTAAAGGGATTCAGCAAAATTGCTGGTTTTTCTTTATGCAGAGGGCAGAAAAATCAGCAATTTTGTTTGCTTCTTCTCTGAATAACCCCATAAGAGATATCAAAATGTGTTAACTGGCAAAATACTTCTAGCATTGTGATAAACAATTTATCAGTTAGCAACTTTTTCTATCTTTGACAAAAACCGAGAAAAACTGGCTCAGCGTTGATTATAAAGAAACCCTTTTATTACAGATTTCAAAGTATTTCATGTTTAACCTCATTAGCGCTTTCTTTTCAACTTTTTCACCCTTAACCCGACTCTAGCTGACCACAAATACTCCTCACCTGTCGCGACAAAACCGTGCAACGTTCCAGACTTTCTAATTCTCGCGCTTACGTCTAATATATCTCATTTGTAAATCGTTTTAGAAACTAACGCGCGCGCAAGCTTCGAAATACCCACGGCGAGGGTCAATGAACAAACATCTCAAGTTGTCACACTGGGGTCGACTCAAGCTCACGGTCGACAAATTGGGAGAAGAGAAAAGAGATAGACTCTTCAAGATCTCTAATGAGTGAAGAGGAGCGAACGGCTTGACAGTTCAATCTTTTTCGAATATCATTCCCAAAGTTTGTTTTGAAATTCCAAAAATGTGCACACACACATACCCGAGGCACACGTCAAGTACGTTGCAGTTGGCGCCGGTGAAGCCTTGACGACACTCGCATTGAGGTTGACCATCCTTGAGCACACATTGACCATTTGAGCATTCTGGATTACAGATTGGAGCTGCCGATTCGTCAGTGTGAGCCTGAAAAAATTACATGGCAAAAGTTATGGCGGAGTAAATTTGCCAAAATAAATATATAAACAGGTCTAATGCTAAGAAACAAGATTATACATAATAGAGAGTTATTACGCAACTCTCTATTTATCTATCATTACAAAACTAACACGTACCGATTCACAGAGCAGTCCGGAAAATGCTGGTGGGCATTCACAATAGGCAATGCCATTATTCGATCGACAAACTCCTCCATTTTGGCATGGCACCGCAGAGCACACATCCAACTCGCAACGATCACCGGTAAATCCATTACGGCAAAGACACATGGCAGCGCCTTCTTGGGACACTAAGCAAGTTCCATTGTTGTGACACTCGTGGTTGGCACATGGTGATGGTGGAAGAGTTGGAGGGTTGGCACTTCCAAGAACTGATGGATCGACAACCTGAAGAAAACTATTAATCTTTTTTTTATTCCCATCTGGCGACTTTTAGTGAACAAAGTTGAATATGCAAATATAAATAAACGAAAGTCTCAAATTACTAGTCTAACCCTCTAAACCCTGTCCGCTTTGAGATAATTTGTAAATGCATAAGAATCTAAACAAACCTTGAACAATGGGAATTGAGGCGAGTTGGCCAACATGTCGACATCCTCATTTTCTGAAAAAAAAGTGTTCATTTTATTTTAGGGTCAGTTCCCTCTCATGCGGATCATGCATGGAGCCGGAAAACATGGTCATGGAGAGAGACATGATTTGCGCACCAAAGTGGCCTACTCGAGTGCAAAAAGTGAATGTGTGTCCGTTTCACACTTATTTATTTATCAAATAATAATATGTCCTCCTCCTTTTTTCTGTGTCTCCCCGAAAAACAAACAGCGGATTTTAAAAGTGCTACTTTGGGTTACTGTAGAAATATCTTACCAGTCTCTCCATCCTCATTAGCCGCATCCAAATAGGGACACGAACAGTTGAGAGCGTTGGCGGTGAACGAGTTTCGCGAAAGATGTGGTGGACATCCGGTGGCTTGTTCGGTTTGCACGACAACGTCTCGAAGACAAGCGGGTCCAGTGACTGAAATCAAAATTTTCCTTTATGTTGAAATTTTTCTAGAGATTCAATTGGATATATGGTGTGCGAGAGGGCAAAGAAAAAGCCAGCAAGGCCGAGAGTCGTTTTGGAAAGTTTTTGGAAAAGATCCACTTGAAGAACAACAAAAACATTTTTCTCTTTCTCTGCGAACAGAAAATCCATCCAAAAACATATTTGTGTGTGTGTGTGTTGTTGTGTTCAATGCAAATATCATGGTATCGGACTGCGAGAATTTTTTGGAAACGAGAAAACACACAGAAAAGAGCTTCTGAGATTAGTGTCAACATTGACCTTGGCATTTTTTTACTATCTTATTGGAATCGGGCAAAAACAAAACTCACTTGATTGAATACGAATCGAGAACGTGCGTGGATTCTGGCTACGGTCAAACTCGACACGCGTCGCGGCGCCTTGCTCAAACTGGCAGTCGAGCCCGGAAGCGGTCAGCTCCCAGCTGAACTTTTCCCATCGTTTCGAGAAATTTCCGGTGGCATCTGAAACTTTTTTTTCAAAAATTGAATTCGTTTTTTAAGGATACCTTGTGGAGCAACACATTGACCTAAAGTTACACCTGTAGAACTATCAACAATCGAGAGTAATGTGGTTGGCATTCCGGAGATTGACCTGAAACTTTAACTAGGGAATCTTTGTACTTTGGTGTAAGGTTTCTAGTTTCTGGCTTCTAAATTTTCATCTTATTTTATTTTATTTTAGTAGTCTAGTGGTAGTAGCAAATGGCGAACGTTGCGTATTACCTTACGACTTCCCCATTTCCGGAGTAATTTCCGCTTTTTACGCTGGGACTTGCGTTCAAAAAGGTGCTTAGACTAGTAAAAAGAAACTAACCTTAAAAACTGATAACCACCGGTCCATGGTAAACTAGATTCGTCTAGTATCCAGACGGCGTTGCCTTGCGACGGGTTCGTAAAATGAAAAACGTCGTCTTCGACTGATTGCGCGCAACTAACTGCCACATAAATACCTGGAAAATGAGAATGGGGAAAAAAGCGTTCAGGAAACATTGGTCTACCAAATATTAGCAACACTCGACAGAACGTAGTCATTATTTTGATATGGTAGGGTATTAGGATGAATAAGTGATGCTGCTTTCGCAACTCCAGAGCGTATGTGTATCTTCTCCGTTTATTCAGTGGAGTTCTTCGTCAGTCTGGAAAATTGAAAATTGAAAAATTGAGAATTTTTTTTAGAGAGGTAAATGAGGGGTTGAGAAGGCAAAAAGATTTTCTCCTCAAAAAAGGGAAGAGACAGACATAAAACATGTGTGAAGGTTAGCAGCAGCCTTCCGTTAAGAGAATTGAGATCGGACAAGTAGATGAGGATGGTAGGAAAATGAAATGGAAGATGTACAACAATTTGTTCGACCTATTTGTTTTGTTTTTTGGGAGTTACTATCATTATAGCTACCAATATAGTTTTTTAAGTGGGCAATCATGGACCAAAAATAACAAAAAAGAAATCATGAGAAAAGTGACCATTTAAGTGGTGGTGGTCTAGACTGGTACCCTCGGTCGCCGTGAACAAAAATGAGTTTGTGTTTGAGAGAAAAGAAAAGACATTGAAAATCGGAATGAGGTGAGTGAGCTGTCAAAACTGCGTAAAAAACAAACTTGACCATTCAGCACCCATAACCGTCGCACCCCCGATGAGGATGAGGCGACGGGTAAAACACCTCCTAAGGTCCCATAGTTGGGTCGCCGGCGCCGCCGCTGCGCTGTTCGGTTCGTGCGAGTGCGCACGCGGGGGGAGACGCGGACAGAAGAAGGTTAGGAAGCGATTGGAAGAAGGAGGTGGGATCGGAAAGGCGGGCCAGCAGCGCGCGGACAAATAGCAAAACTCGCCGATGAGGCAACCCAAGAGAAATCTGATGGTGAGCAGGGGGCACGAGGCGAGCGGAAGAGTGGAACCCCCCAGGTAGCTCAGGGGCGTTCTCCGATTCTTCCGCAGATTGATTGTGAAAGAGGTGTATAATGGGAAAAAGTGAAAAAGGGGATGAAAGTGATACAAAGGCTTATCAGATTAGGTTTGAATTTAGTACTCATTAATCTCTAAAACGTGTTTTTGACCAGTTCCAATACCGGAAGCGTAGATGGTATCAAATTTGATAGGGTGACTTAGTAAACCTGAATTTTCATGAACAGAAGAGGTGTTTAAATAGAAAATTAGAAATACCTGAAATTAAGGTTTTTCAGCAAATGTTTTAGGTCGAGAATTGAGATTTCAGGTAGTTTATGATCGGGATATACCGTACCGGTCAGTAAGACATACAAAACCGTATTTTTCAATAAATGTTTGGAACCTTCAGAAGCCTAGAGCTCGGCTGACAAGTTTCCAATCACTTTGAAATTTCTGGAGGGTGTAAAACAGACATAGATTGAAGACTTTGCATTCACAGAGTTTTCGATAATTACTAGTTTTTCAGCTATTCGCCGATAATCGGAAAATATCTTTAAAATTAAGAATTTTCGCAAAATTTTTTGAATTAAAAGTTATCAATGTAGGCCTATTTTACACTCTCTAAAATTTTCGAAGTGATCGGACACTTGAAAATCGAGCCCCAGCTCCGGACCTCCAATCTCTACTCCAAAATACAGTACTCAAAAACTATACCTAGTTGTGACCTTCAGCCTACACCCGAGATCTAAGAGATCAACCAACTTCCTACAGTCTTCAAAACTTGACCATGCGGAAAAATTGGTATTATCCAGAATCAAAAACGACACAGGATAAAAACCGTTAGACAAACCGACGACAGAAAAGTTCTGAAGAGAGGAAAAATACAAATCTAAGGAATCTGAGGGACACACACACAAAATAACGAGAGGCGACAATTCGATCATGTGGAAATAAAGTGGCGAAATTTGAAATTTTTAAATGCTGCTTTTTCCTATAAACAATTTTTGTAAACATTTCTGAAAAACTATAGCTTGGATGAAAAAAATGCTCAAAAAACGAAGTGATCAGAAATGGAGTGCCCTTGGCTCCATGACGGTGCTCACAGCAATAACCATCTAGAAGCTAAAAAACCGAAGTGACCAGCAGCGACCCAGTCACCGGAAAGCAAGCTTCAACTGGAGCAGGAAAAAATTTGAGGGTGGGTAAACACAAAGGAGCAGCGCCCAGGCGCTACGGTCAGTAAGAGAGACAGACTTTCGAAAAAGACAAGGCTCATTTTAAGGGTAGAGGGAGGAGGGACGCCGAGACTAATCCTAAAATAGCAAGTTGTGTAGTGCACTGAACTGGGCCCCCATCAGTCGCCACTTGAGCAGATTATCAACAGGGTAGTGCTTGACAAGCAAAAAAAAACAAGGAATGTTTTTTCAAGTGATGATGAATGATGATGGTGGTGGTTTTGGCGGTTGTGTGATGAAAACAGAACCAGAAAACGGTGACTGATTGGGTCACTTATGAAATATTGGGAAAGTGAGTGAAACGGGCGGGTAGTGTGTCTGGAATAAGGGTTCGAAAGTGTAATCAGGGAAAAGTGGGAAAGGGAAAAGTACAGTAACCCTCGTTGACTAAATTTATGAAACTCAATGTGTGATTAGCCCCAAAAACTAAAAACGAACTGAAGTTTTTGGTATTATTGGAAAACCTGAAAGTAATTTTGTTCAAAATAGACTCATCGTGTTAGTAAAAAATTCCAAATATTCAAAATGGAGCTATTTTCTATCTGTGGGGTCCTGATAAATTGTTTATCATAATATTACAAACATTTTATCAGTTAACCATTTCTTGATATCTTTCACAGAACGTGAGATACATGAGCTCAAAGTTGACAGATTGGGTTGGCCTCAACAATTTCCAACTTTGAACTGATATATCTCGGTTCCTGTGAAAGAAATCAAAAAGTTGTCAACTGATGAATTGTTTATCACTGTATCACAAACAAATTATTAGTTGACTGCTCGTTGATATCTTTAACAGCAAATGAAATATATAAGCTCAAGCATGACAGTGTAGGATATGAAGGACCATGACACTAAATACCGTAAACTTTAATATAATGAACAACTTCAAACTTGTTAGAGCTGATTTACCTTGGCTCCTGTGAAAGATCTAAAAAAGTTGTCAACTGATAAATTGTACATCATAATATCAAAACTATTTTATCAGTTGACACATTTTTTATATCTTTCATACAAAATGAGATATGCAATCTCAAAGTTTACGGTTTCGGTGGCATAGTGTTAACCGTTACTGCGTTTATTCATTTTTGATTCAAATTATCATTATTTAATTTTATAAAATAAAAACTAGCAAAGTTTGGCAAACTAATTCTTGAAAATGCTGTATCTTTGAATTTATTGACTAAATTACCGTGAACACTAAAATAGAACGCCACCCAAGCCGTAAACTTTGACCTAGTTTATATCGGTTATTGTAAAATTTATCATAAAGTGGTCAACTGAAGAATATCTATCATGATATCAGTAACATTTTATCAGATAACTTCTATTTGATATCTTTTTCAAAAAATAAGATGAATGAGCTCAAAGTTGATGTTTTGCTGGCGTTTTATTAGAGACCATGGTATTTCTTAATTCCGGATTTTTTATTAATGTCAAAATTTATCTGTTTATACCGGACTCCAATAAATCATTTTATCAAATTGCTTATTTGAATCAAATGCAAAAAACATAAGTCGCTATCCCTCCTCCCGACATATCAATAACCCAGATTTCTCCTATTGGAAATTATATGTATTCTTAATGGGTTTTGAGAATAAATTAGTTTCCAATTCCATGTTGCACCCAGTTTTCTCTATCTTCCTTTAAAACCCAAATGTATGTTTATGTTTTTCGATCGCAATGAATAAGAAAATAAGAAAACGAGACCAATTCCCGAGTCTTGATTGATCGTCAATGTTTCGGCCAATTTGGTAATGAGAGGAACAGGAGAAACAAAAGGAAAATGGAGGAATGGAACTAGAAATCGAAATAAAATGTCAAAAACACAATGTTTCAAGTTAGAAACGATTGTTTTGTTGGTGGGGGGAATAGATCAAAAGAAAAGGAGGAGGAGGCCGTAATTTTCCTCACTTTTCTCTAAAACTAGTAGTCATCATCACAGTTTCCCAAGAAATCTTTTTGGTCTATTGGTGGTGATGTAAGTTATTATTTTTATTATCTTAACCATACACAAAGACAACTAAATCTGACCGTTGTGAACTAAGTGGATCGTAATTACCAAACGGAAAAATCTAGAAAAACAAAGAAATGCGAAAAAAAAAGTTCTAAATAGAAAGAATGACTAATAACCAGAGGATACATAGACAACAAGAGGAAAAAAGAATTTTGAAAAATACATCATCTGGTATATTGATTGGATCAGACACACGCTAACGCATGCAGAACAAAAAACCGCTGCCAACGCAACAACCCAAATCGTATTCTCATCATTTTCTGCCGAGAAATCGCGGTCTCACCCCTTCAGACACAATTGCAGAAACTAACGCAAAGAAGAGGAACAGCTGAACGTCATGTAAGTGTTCTGAGATGCCCTACGTGTACTATTCTCTATCTCTTTTCCAGCTGTTCAAAGTTCAATCAAGTGGAAAAATGAAGGAATATAAGGTTTGAAGTAGCATACGATACTTAGACATTGGAGGTCTTTTGGCAAAGTAAGGTCAATTGTTCAAAACGAAAACTCAAAAGGACAGATTTTATGAATCCTGTTATATAAAATATGGAAAATATCAATCTAGAAAAGTGCAAAAAAACGAACAACTCAATTTTTTAAAAGGGTCCAACGGACCCATAAAAAATGAAGGAATTGGGCAGACATAAGGCAGGAGGATTCCAATACACACTACCAAAGGGGGGAACAGAAGATATATGAGGATATATAAAAAACGAGAGAACTAAGATGGCAGATGCACAGGTCAACAAACGGTGTATACAAATGGTAGGCAGTGGTGTTGGTGGATGGCGGAGGAGGGAGGGGANTTATTCAAAATTGATCATGTCATTGATCGCTGGACACTGGAATCGGTCTCTAGTTCTGATGAACGAGCCGGAGAAGAGTCGAGGTCTTGCCATATTCTCCCAGCCTTGACGAGGGTCTTTTGATTTGAACTCTAATGACTCTCCGTTGGATTTCAAGCAATTCATGTTTACGTTTCCGACATTTAACACATTATAAAACTCCTCGTCAACACCATTGCTTCAGTC
>NC_013491.2:17816661-17925845 GCF_000004555.2 Caenorhabditis briggsae
GGTTAACACTATGCCACCGAAACCGTAAACTTTGAGATTGCATATCTCATTTTGTATGAAAGATATAAAAAATGTGTCAACTGATAAAATAGTTTTGATATTATGATGTACAATTTATCAGTTGACAACTTTTTTAGATCTTTCACAGGAGCCAAGGTAAATCAGCTCTAACAAGTTTGAAGTTGTTCATTATATTAAAGTTTACGGTATTTAGTGTCATGGTCCTTCATATCCTACACTGTCATGCCCCCCCTCATTTTCGCTATTTGTGCGCGGGCGGCACCTCATAACGGGGTTGTGGGAAAGGTCGCTTTTTTCACGCTCATCCTCTCTGGAGAAATTTCTTGACATATATAAATTCTAGTTGTTATCGTTTTTCGGTAACAGTCGGAACGGTTTTGGGATTGTTTTCAACCTAGAGGTGAACAGGTTTTCTTCTTCTTCATCCTAATTTCTCAATGCCAAACACAAAACACTCTCTCAACATCAGCAGTAATTACTCACTTCGAAAAAAATACCCAGAAACCGATTGATCTGAAGGCCTTGAAGAGATGGTTACCTGAACATCAAAGATTGCGATAAAAACGTTGAAATTATAATTTGCGTGAAAATAGATAAACCCAAAATTGGATAAAGGACAAAACCCTAGGACAGCTGTCAAACGGTAAATTACGAGATAGGAGCTCGCACGCAATATCGGTCACTTTTTGACATGTGTGCTCAAATATTATAGGTATAGATAAATCAAATGGATAGACCCACCCGCCCGTAAATGGGAATATCACGATTTGAGGAGTTGCAAGAAGAAGTCTTACAATTAGAGGACACCAAAGCACATACAAAAAAACTAAAAAGGCGTTTACTCCAACAAAAACCGTTTTGAGATTTCCGGCAGGACAGGACAGCCCATAGGAGATTAGGATGGGATTTGTTGGGATTCTTAACCCGGATAGGAATAGCAATTAGGTATATAACAAGGAGGCTAACGAAGGGATATGGTCATGGAATACAACCAGTACGAAACAGTGATTTGGTTAGATAATCCAGAAAATAGGAATTATGAAAAAAAAACGAAATTTGTTTTCCGGAAAATGAAACCAATATCCAAAGATGCGTTGAAAATATAGAAAAACGTCTTTTTCTGTCGATTTCAGCATTTTCAGGAGTCTGGAGCTTGACTGTCAAGTTCTAAACCACTTTGACATTTTTGTAAAGTTTGAAGCAAACCTAGATTGAATATTTTGCATCTACAAAATTGTTTTAGTGAAAAACAAGTGAAAATGGTGTCCTTCAGAAATCGGCAATTAGCTGGAAAACTAAGAAATTTTTGAGAATTTCCTGTGAATGCCAAGTTTTTTATCTAGATCTGTTTTAAACGCTCCAAAATTTTCGAAAAGATTGAAAACTTGAAAAACGAGCTTCAGACTCCTGAAAATACTAAAAACCAACTGATGAATGGGTTTTTGTATACTGCAAAACCTATACTAAAAGGGCTTCCACACTGTCAAGTTTGAGCTTAATTATCTCAGCTCTTATAAAAGATATCAAAACTGTGTCAACTGATACAATGTTTGTGATATTATGATAAACAATTTATCCGTTGACAACTTTCTGATATTTTCGACAAGAATCGAGATAAATTGACTTAAAGTCTTAAGTTAGAGGCCCTCCTATAACAGGTATTATGGTATTCCTATTTTTATCTGTTTTCTGAAAGCCATTTTCCCTTCAAAATGCAACTTGATTATTTTCGAAAAAGAAAATGGGAGCGTGAAAATGTGCTGAACGCTTTTCAAATAATTTTTCAATTTGCAGAGTCAAAAAATGACTTTTAAACTAAATTTTCTCAAAAACTACGAAATGAAAAATCTTCATTTTTGATTACAGTACTCCAAATTTTAAGCTCTGTTCATTAATACTAAAAAACATTGTTTTTAAGTTGAAGAACTACAAGTTTTGAGTTAAAAATTGAATTATAATGCACTTGTGATACTATACTGTCATCATACTACTATTCTATAATAAGGAAATTTGAAAAATTTAGTGTATCCAGGAAATTGAATAAGTATGTCTGTTTAATAAGAACAGAAAGATTTTCTGAAAGACAACAATTTTCCAAAAAAAATTTTTCCGAATATGGCCTCTGAAGTAAAACTACCAGAATAAATGCATTCTACATACGTAAAAATTGGAAAAACGAGATACTGGTAGTACAAATATTCCAATTATACCATTTTTCTGTCCTGGCCAGTACGCTGATTCATATTCACACCTTAGAACAGAACAACAAGAAATAAGATAAAGGGAAAAAACGAAAATGAAATGGTAGACGCCTGAGGTAAAGTGGACAGTGTGCCCGGTATTCAAGATGTAACAAGCGGATGAAGTGAAAGAAACTAGTTCCTTTTTTTCTGTGTGGATAGCCTCAATTCCCTTCATTGCAAAAAAAACGTGAGGGCAATTTTCTTTTCATATATTTTTATTCTCGCCTCTGTCAATGAGTCTAGTTTTTTATAGGATGTTTTGTCAACTTGATGTATTGACATCATGGATTAGACAAAAGTTACCAGGAAAATACTTAAAAGTCATAACAATAATACTTTGAAAAAAACACGGAAAGCATCATGAGCTCAGGTATTTCCGCGTGAATGTTTAATTCTGGAGAGCATGTCAAGCACTCTTCATAATAAACCGATCGGCAAACAAGGCAACCCCGTCGGACCATCTGTCAAGAATACCACCACACCTTTCTTCTCTTCCTACCTTCCTACGTCAGATTGTATCTCTATTTGAATTTGCTCCCCCTCTGTTTACCACAGTCAAGGCCGTGTGTTGCAAATGCGCCCCGTCGCACCTCTGCAAACCTTCCCTCTCGACGAGTGTCGCGTTGGCCGCAATATCTCCTTTTTCCCTGGTTTTTTGTGCCCTTTGTTCTCCTAAAATCGATGACTATTGTGTTGCAGAGCGAATGTTTTGAGTAATACGTTAGAAAAACTCAAGTTATCGATTTTCAACATTTTTTAAAAATTTAAATTGCTTGTACACGTCACTGAATCCTCGTACCATGCACATTATCGATTTTTATTTTTATTTTTGCAGGGTAATTTCTTCAAAATGTGGGTGAAATCTTGCATCCTTCTGTCTCTCCTCGCCGTCGCCACCTATGGTCAGGCTCATTTGAAATACACGAAAGAAGCGAACGATCCAGAGTACGTTGAGCGTCATGTGCATAGTCAGGGACACGGACACGCTCATGGAGGACATGGACATGCTCATGACGCTGATGGAGGTTGCCCATACGCCAAAGGTGAGGGATTTTATGTTTCAGAAGGCGGGAAATAGAGAAAATGCGGGTGATTCGATGGTTCTCACCCTAGGATTTTCTATTAGCTAACGATCACCTCTTGCTATCAACTTTCAGCTGCCGCTGCTGAAGCCGCCGCTGCTGCTGCTCATGGACATGCCCACGACCACGATCACGGACACGCTCACGACCATGGACATGCTCATGATCATGGTCACGCTCACGATCATCATGGACACTCTCAGTAAGTACCAAGCCGAAGAGCTGATGCGGGCCTGCATCAGCCTGATAACTCGTTTCAAAACTGAAATTGTGGCGAAAGATCATATCAAATGAACTAAAGCGCGGTGAGCTCCACATTCTTCAATAAGAATGAGCCGGTTTCAAAAATGGTAAAATGGTCCGAACCGGCATTTTATAGCCGAGCCGACAATTTTTGCCTGTTCGAAGCCGGTTTATTTTTATTAGAGTTTGCAGAGCTTGCCGAATTCTGTATTTTGGTAAGTTAACTTGCTCAAAATTTCAATTTTGAAGCAACTTGACAACCGCCCCGTGTCGGCCCGGAATTGATTTATCGGCAAGTATGCCTGTGAGGACACTGGCAAAATTATACACTTTTCAGTGATGAAGAAGACATCCACGACCACGACCACGGACACGCTCACGAGCACCATGGACACTCTCATGGAGATCACGGACATTTTCAGTGAGTTCGCAACACAGAACAACTTTTACACAAATAGAGACTTTTATACAAATTATTTTCAGCGGAGCCGAGCAAACCAGGAAAGCCGCTAAGCAAGTTGCCTCTGAGTACCAATACACTGGAGCTCTCTCCTTCCTCAACGACGCCAAGACCAGACTCTGGGTGTACGGAATCTCTGCCACACTCCTTATCTCTGCCGCTCCATGCTTCATTCTTATGTTCATTCCAATTCAAGCCAACACCTCAGAGTCTGGCCCCCTTCTCAAGGTTCTTCTCGCTTTCGGATCCGGAGGACTTCTCGGAGACGCTTTCCTCCATCTGATTCCTCACGCCACTCCAGCTGGAGACGGACATGGACACTCGCATTCTCATGGACATTCTCATGGAGGAGCTGGAGGACACTCTCATGGAGCTCATGACATGAGCGTTGGAGGATGGGTTCTTGCAGGTAAGATTTTTCTATAGGATTAAGGCGTCCATTCGGCCACAAAATTTAGTCAACCGACCGACCGAAGACGCCATGACGAAGTTAACTATACCTTTTTCAGGAATCATCGCATTCTTAACGGTCGAGAAGCTGGTTCGTATTTTGAGAGGAGGAGAGGGTCACGGACATTCTCACGGACATTCCCATGGTGGGGAGAAGAAGGAGACTAAGGAGACCAAGGATAAGGATTCCAAGGATAAGGACTCCAAGAAGGAAAAGGAATGCAAGAAGGACGAGCAAACTATTAAAGTCACCGCTTATCTCAACCTTGCCGCCGATTTCGCCCACAACTTCACTGATGGACTTGCCATCGGAGCTTCTTTCATTGCTGGAACCACAGTTGGAGTCGTCACCATGATCACTGTTCTCGTCCACGAGGTTCCCCATGAGATTGGAGATTTCGCAATCCTCATTCAATCCGGATACTCAAAGAAGAAGGCTATGCTCATTCAACTTGTCACTGCTCTTGGAGCCCTCTCTGGATGTGTAATCTCTCTCCTCGCCACTGACGCTGACGCTCTTGCCGATGCTGCCGCCAGCTCCTGGGTTCTTCCATTCACTGCCGGAGGATTCATCTATATCGCCACTGTCTCTGTGATCCCAGAACTTTTGGAGAACAGCTCCTTCTTCCAGACAATCAAGGAGATCTTTGCGCTTCTTACTGGAATCTTCCTCATGTATCTTATCGCTATTTATGAATAATTGTTTTTTGTCCGAATGTTGTCTTCCTAGTCACTTTTCTTGGTTTATTGACTTTGTAATGTATTTAAAGTATTTATTTTAAAGAAACTCATTGATGAAATGATATCATTCTTTATTTCGTCATTCTCATTTTTGCACTGGTTCTTTTAATGAAGGTGTTGGATGTACGAGATTCGTTGTTGTGGTGGCTGTGGTGGTTTTTTTCAACGACTTTGACAGTCGAAGTGTTTCCGCAGATAGAAAATAATGCCCATTTTCTCGCCGACTCTTCCGAAGAAGTGCAGTCTGATGCATCAATCTTTCAGCAGGACATGTTTGAATCTATAAGATTGAAGGAATTCTGGTCGACTATCAAACAAGACAAAGTTCCTCACCAGCTTCTGACGTTTTCCTATTTCCAGCTCCTGAAACAAATTGCGATATGTGGTTTGCGTCTCGATCGGCACGTTTGATCTGTAAGATTGACCTGTGACAAGACGTTTTAATGAAACATTTTTCAATTACGTGGGAAGAGCTGTTGTTTTTCTTGAAAGGCGTGTCCGTTGGACGGTTGGATCCAATGGCTGATATTGGCTTCGATGCGTTGTTTCAGAATAAAAAGGGATTTTTTTAGCTTCGCCAAGCTCAGATTCAGTCGTTTCTCTGTAATTTGTAATGCGTTGCGTGTCAGGCGTGTGCGGGATAAACTTTTATCGAATTTTTGACATGAAAAATGGTTTAATCTCTAGATAAAAACAAAAACTAGTTTCAGGCGGTTTTAAGGATACTGTAATCTTTTTTTTACCTTTTTTTTTTGAAAAGTTCTTAGAAATTTCAATTTTTACGCAAATTTTTCTTTTTGCACGAGTTTTTTTCGCATAGTTATTATTATTTTTCATGTCAAACGGTCATTCAGCGGCTAATTAGTCATCTAGGAAACTTCATTTTTAGAGATCCTCTGATTTAGGGCGCTCCGCTAACCTCTCAAAGGTCAAGCTCGCTTTGTTGCAGGTACCTTTAACAGCTGAAAATGCTTTGAACGGATAATTTGAGTTTTACACAGGCAAAAAACACTATCAGCTCACACAAAACAAGCTTAGCACCCTAAACGAGGTAATTAATGGGAAAAAATTCATTTGGAAGTCTAATTTGCTCATAAAAACACTTCCAGCTTTGAACAATTGCGTAAAACTTGATATTTTCAGAAGCACCTCCCACTCTTGGTGAATTAATATATTTTTTCCGAAAATTGAGTGAGCTTGATTTTAAGAGGATCTAGTAGTTTTTTATAATAGGATCTAGAGTTTTCCTATTCATATTTCCTTTTTTTGCAATTCCCTTTCTTCTCCTGTTTCTGACATACACACCGTCCAGAACCCTGAAAAATGTCACCGACACACTCTTTTTCAATCACCTCTTTTCTCTTCCGTGTGGCACTTTCCAAGTGTACTCGGCTCTATTCGTAGTGCCGCTATAAAATGGAACCGACTGCGTCACCGGGTATTCAGTATCTTCGAGACGGTGTGGGAGACTAACTGAAAAAGTTTTACTCGTTTAAGGCAGTTCATGGTGTGAAAAGGAATAAAAATAGCGTCATTCTGCGTATTTTTTTTTCTTCCTTTTTTCTTTTGCTTTACAGTTTAACTCACTTTCTTCAGTTTCTACTGTCATACGATCTTCGTGGTCATTGTGGTAGTCGCCGGCTCCAGGTGAATAAAGGTAAGGTTCTTCTTCTTCCTCTTCATAATAGTAGTCGTATAAACTCTCCAGTTCTGGAAGGTTATGAAGTTTAATTTATCTTTTTGTAAAATTAGAAACCGACCTCTGTTTGCCATTGCTATACGATTTCAGAACAAATGAAGTGTGCAAACGCCGCCGCTCTCCTCTTCTTTGTCCTATGCGACATTGGGGTCCATGGTGGCGAGGTAACTATGACAATGAATACATACATCCCTTTCGCGAACAAAATTTTTTTAGATTGTTGCGGAACTCTTGCACTCAAATGTCACTGTCAAATGGCAAACGGATTATGAACGGCAAACGGTGGACTTCTCGATTTGGTTCGGAGCAAAGACCCCTGATCTTTTGTTCCTTGGATTTTCAGACTTTGGAGACATGAATAGCTCGGATGTTCTGATGTATGACAATGTAAAAAGAGAAATTATGGTGTGAAGTGATTTCCGAAAAAAAAATCATGCGAAAACTTTAGGACTCCTATACAAATCGCGACTACAAAATTATCCCTGATCTTTCGCAAGACTTCCAACAACTCCGCAGAAGAAAGGATCATTTCGTGGTTCGGAGAAAGTTGACGACTTGTGATTCCAGAGACTACGCTTTTCAGGTATAAACCACAAAACAGTATGAGTTTAACAAAATCAATTTTTTTAGCGTGGAACCACCCAATTCTATATCGCCGCATCGTTTGGATACAGAAACTTGGTTGATATTAGGGACAAGAAATGGATTTTGGTATGCCCACTAACTTACAGTACCGGTCAACGTACTTTTCAGTTTCTTTTCGGCTCTTTATTCTGGAGACTGGAGCTCGGCTATCAAGTTTCCGATCAATTGTCTTTGTACTGGAAATTTTAAAAAACAGGTGTATTTTTGAAATCGACAAGTAACTGAAAAATGAGGGATTTTAAATAAATTCTGTGAACGCAAAGCTTTCAATCTAGGTCTGCTTCACACCATCCAAAGCTTCCGAAGTGATCGAAAACTTGACAGCTCAGTGACAGACTTCTGAAAATGGTCAAAATTATCAAAAACCAACTGAGAAATACGTGTTTTGTATATCTAATTTCCAGTATCATCGCTGTCTGAGAAAAACAAGGTTTAGAGCGAAATATCTTGTTAAACTTAAAGGCGCAAATGCGCAAACCACCGTACTGCGAGGCTATTTTGAGCATTATTCTCCAATTTAACCAATTTCTCGACAATTTTCATAATTTTTCCAACTATTTTCAGTGTTTCAAATCATTTTTTGTTGATGTATCAGGCTGGTAAAAAGTAATGCGTATTTAGTACTAGCTTTTTTGAATTACATCCGGTGTATTTCTCCAAGAGAACCTATTACAACGGAAAAACGGTGAAAATTGTCAAAAATTGAGAGAAAAAGGAAAATAATATTCAAGATAACTTTAAAGTACGGTGGCCTCCGCTCTTGCGCTTTCAAGAAAAATTGAACAAAGTATTTAGCTCTCAACCTTGATTTTCTCAGACAACGATAATACTGAAAATGAAAATGTATATTTTACAGGACAAGAAGTTTGGAAAAGTGATCGAGGGACCTACTGATCAGCCAAGTACTGATGAAGGTGTATCCTCTCTGGAAAGAGATGTTCAATTGGTGATTGTCAACAGCAATAGTCCTGATCCAGTGCCAAATGTAGAAACAACTTACGAATGTATCATTCGCAAAATGCCATTTGACACTGTTCATAAAACTTATCACATTGTCCGAATGGAACCATACATCACACCTGGAAATGAGCATCTGGTCCACCACATGGAGGTCTTCCTCTGCCGAGATGAAGTGGAGGAGTGGAGTGGGAACTGCAATGACCCAAAGAAACCGAAAAAGTCAAAGTCGTGTAGTCATGTTATTGCTGCATGGGCAATGGGAGAAGGACCAATTCATTACCCCAGAGAAGCCGGACTTCCAATTGGAGGAAAGGGAAAGAATGAGTATGTGATGGTGGAGATTCACTATAACAATCCAGAACTTCACAAAGGAGTTATGGATACATCTGGATTTCAATTTTATGTTACTGGATTGCTCAGGTACCGTTTTTATTTTGGTTACGGCTATTTTAAACTATAAAATTCAGAATATATGACGCTGGAATTATGGAGCTTGGATTGATCTACTCTGATGCCAACTCAGTACCACCAAATCAGAAAGCATGGGCTATGAATGGATATTGTCCATCTCAATGCACGCAGAATGTAATTTCAAAAATCTCCTAACAACTCTAACAGACACTTTCAGCTTCCCGAAGAAGGCATCAATATCTTCGCCAGTCAAATGCACGCTCATCTAACTGGAAGAAAGCTCTGGACCTCTCAATACCGTGATGGTGTCCAAATTGGAGATGTCAACAGAGATGAGCACTACTCTCCCCATTGGCAACATCTTCAGCAGCTCCGTCCAATGGTCCGTGTCATGCCAGGAGACACTTTGGTCACTACTTGTGTCTATGACACCAGAAGACGCTCGAATGTCACTTTTGGAGGTTACGGAATCACTGATGAAATGTGCGTCAACTATATTTATTACTACCCAGCATCAGAAGTTGAAGTTTGCAAGTCGGCGATTTCCAACAGCACATTGAGAGCTTATTTTTCGCAAAGGTAATTTTTAAAAAATTTTCGTAACTGTGAACCGGACCTTTGTCGGGTCTTCGCGGGCCCTGTCATAATTTTTTTTTGGAATCAATTGAAATACCTATGGGTAATTCTGACAAATACTACAAAACGATATTAATTGGAAAACTGTATCTTGTTTATAGACAAAATTACAGACGAAACGGTTAGGGCCGGTTAGGGCCGGTATTAGCAGGTTTATGGCTTCTAACTTTGTTCCTAGACAGGATACAGGTTTCCAAATAACATCATCTTGTAGTACTTGTTGAGTTCTATCATGTCAGTTAGTCCAAAAATATAGTTTCAAAAGAAACTATAGCAAGGCCTGCGAAGCCCCGGCAAAGACCCAGTTCACAAGTATGCGAATTTTCATTGAATAAGGTTTTCAGACATGGTATGGATGGCAAAACAATGAAAATCTCTGATATGTACAACGGCGTCAAAGACTGGAGCAATGGTGTTGACGAGGAGTTTTATAATGTGTTGAATGTCGGAAACGTAAACATGAATTGCTTGAAATCCAACGGAGAGTCATTCGAGTTCAAATCAAAAGACCCTCGTCAAGGCTGGGAGAATATGGCAAGACCTCGACTCTTCTCCGGCTCGTTCATCAGAACTAGAGACCGATTCCAGTGTCCAGCGATCAATGACATGATCAATTTTGAATAACTTGTCACTTTTTTGAAAAACACTTCGCTAAATGAAAACTTTTATTCGAATACCAATATCAACTATCACATTTCTATCGTAACCACATTATTTGAACATAAGGCAAGTATTCACTGGTATGTAATACAGAAAACGTAAGTAGAAAAATAGGAGCCGAACTGAACTAGAGATCTGACTATAAAGGAATGTTTGAGGAAACTCAAGAAAATCTAACTATCAGAAATTCAGCCCGACGCGTTACAAAATACTCTAGTCCTTTACAATAATTGGAACACGGTGCCATGCATTGTGGATCAGGCCACGAACATTCCAGATACCACTAGCGGTCTCTGGTTGAGTATTATAGGATCTGTCAACTGCCTTGGCAATGATATTGAACTCCTTGACTCCTGGCGGAATCTTCACTTCAGTTCGGAACAGTGTCCACGCGTACATGTGCTCCTTGTCTTGCTTCTCTTCTTGCTCCATCTCGCAACTACTCCATGTCTCTCCACCATCAACACTGATCTCGATTCGGATGATACCACGGCCACCACCACTCCATGCGTATCCGGAAATGTCGACAGTTCCATCGTCACGATCAACTTTGGTGTTAGGAGCTGGTGTGCAGATAGCGCATTGAACAGGATACTCTTGGATGGATGGTACGGTGTCCCATTTCAGCTCGTCACCGATGTTGACAGCAGGAGAGAAGGCTCTGAAAGTAATTTTCTTTTGTGTACCATAAGATGTACAATACTGGTCACAAAATACAAAAACGTTTTTTTTTCAGCTTAAATTTGCCAATTTTCATGAGTTTGGAATTCGATTTTCTAGTTTCCGATCACATTGAAAATTCTGGAGGGTGTAAAACAAACCTGAATTGAGAATGTTGCATTAACAGAACGTTTTGAAAGCTATTAGTTTTTCAGCTATTGGCCGTTTTCTTGAAGACGCCTAGTTTGGCCTGTTTTTGTACCGAGAACGTAAAAAATTAGTGTCCTTCAATAATCAACAAATAGCTGAAAAACCAGACATTTTCCAAAAACTCTGTGAATGCAAAGTTTTTGATCTCGGTTCGTTTTACACCTTACAACATTTTAAAAATAGTCTTAAACTTGATAACGGAGCTCCAGACCCCTTAAAATGGGGAGAATAGTCAACAATTGAATGAAAATACGTTTTTGTGTACCTGTAATCTTTCTGCTGCCAATGACTATCGCTCTCTTTCTCACTGACAATAATTTTGCGGAGCCATTTCACTTGACGAGCTCCCACATTTCCTGGCACAATGACTCTTAATGGTGCTCCATGGTCTCTTGGAATATCCACACCATTCATATGATAAGCTACAATAACTTCGTTCCCTCTAGCCTTTTCCATTGGAATAGATGCTCCATACGGTGTGCCAGTCGGGTCCACATCGCAACCTTCGAAGTGCACATGTTTGATTTTCTCATCGAACACATCGATTCCAGCGTCGGCAAGGATATCCTGATACAAGAATTTCGTTGTGAAAATTGGATTATGCTGACTTACTCTTAATCGAACACCAGTCCACTCTGCATTACTGATGGCTGTACCCTCCCACATCAATCCTTGCACTTTCTTGTACTGATTCATGTCGGCTCTTCTGTTTCCAGCACATTGAATAACGCTACCAATCGTGTAAGACTTATATTTCTTCTTTAACTCATCCACAGACAAATCGATTGTCTTCCCATTCATCGTTTCGATGGTGAGACGATGATCTTCGGTTTTAATCTGCAAAACGTTAGTATTGTTACGATTGTCTCCTTTTTTTCGAAATACATCTGGAACTGGAAGGTGATTGCGGACAAAGAACAGTTCATTAGGTGTATAGAAGTGATCGGTGAGAAGGGATGGAGGGGATTCGGCATTGAATGGCTTGGCATTACGCACCAGTAGAGCTGGATGGCGTTCCGGGTCGTTTGAGAACGCATCCGGTTCTGCCTGCAAAACGAATACAAACATGGGTAAGGTTTGACGAGCGGGTAGATTATACTATACATTATCGACCATGAAGATTTATATAAACGTATCTTCCAGTCAGATTTTGGCCACTTTAGCCGTTTTATGAGGGCCTAAATAAAAACATTGCATTCACTAATATTCTGAATATTTCTATTTTTCTGACTTTTTGCCGGTTTTTGAAAAAAAACCGATTTTTTTCACAAAAGCAGGTCAAAAAGAAATCTTTTAAAAATCAGCGGAATGCTGAAAAACTAGAAATTTTCGAAAAATTCTGTGAATACAAAGTTTTTATTCTAGGTCGGTTTTATACTCTCTAAAGTTTTCAAAGTGATCGGAAACTTGAAGGCCGAGCTTCCAACTTTTGAAAATAAAAATAGTCAAAAATTAACTGGAATGTACGTTTTTCATCTTTTTGAGCGGTACTGTAGATTTGTTTTGTAATCCAATGGTTCTAATTCAAACTTACAAATTTAAATGGATCAAGATAGTCCTGTAATGTGATTTTTCCCGTTTTGAGCAAAACCAGTTCCAAATCAAACAAAAACTCACTTTTGGAACATCTTTCACATCCAATCTTCCGATTCGATACCCTTCCAAAATCTCCAACACTTCAGCTGTCTTGTGTTGACTGTAGAGCGCCCAGAATGGATCTACTGCTGCCCCAGCAGCCAGGAGAATCTTATCACCTCCAGGATGCATTGAAATGAAGTCGGTCACATCGTAGACACCCTGAAATATTAGGTTGGCGGGAAAGTCTTTGTCACTTTTTCAATAGTTTATTTCTCAAAGAAAAAATAACCGAATAATTAATTATATTGTCCATCATTATCAACAACATGTCTCCAACGTTCCCTCAATTTATGGATTCCATTGCGGTAGAATCCAGCCGGGCGTGAGGCAAAGTATTGTTTGAGTGCCGCTTCGACCGCTCCACGGGAATTGAAGCTTCTTCCTTCGAAGGCACGTGTCATATCGCCAAATAACCAATAGTCGGAAGGAGCAAGATCAGGAGAATACGGGGGGTGAGGGAGAACATTCCATCCATATCCCATCAGCTCCTGCTTCACTTGTTTCGAAACATGTGGGCGAGCGTTATCATGTTGATAGTACACTTTCTTGTCTTTCAGGGCCGAACGGTCGACTGCTTTCTTGAGGTTTCGTAGTTGAGTAGTGTAGAGGTCTCCAGTTATTGTTTTGCCCTCGGGCAGAAGTTCCCAGTAGATGGGGCCGTCCACTCCCCACCACACAGAGAGCATAACTTTTTTCGGATGAAGGTCGGGTTGGGGACATCCTGTGGGCTCTCTCCTTCTCCAACCCACTGGGATTTCCTGTGGTGATTATCGTAGAAGACCCACTTCTCATCTCCGGTTATTAGCCGGTCCAGCCATCGATCGCCCGCGTGGAGAGTGAGAAGAGTAATCGAATCGTCGACTCGGCGGTCAAGGTTGGCTTGAGTCAGGTGATGAGGTATGAATCGACCAAAAAGTTTTCTCATTCCAAGAGACTTCAAACCTTCAAGGACTGTGCTATGGTGAACTCCGAATGTGACAGCTAGTTCACGGCTAGATTGAAATGGATCCGATTGCAATGCGTGCTTCAGCTTGTCCAAATCCAACTCACGGGGTCTCCCAGAGCGATCCTTTTCATTGAGCGAGAAGTCATCTTTTTCGAAACGATGGAACCAATTGCGAATAGTATTGTAGTGAGGGGCATGTGTGTTGTACACATTCTTCAAGAAAGTTTCCGAATCCTTCATCGTGGTGTGAGATAGGAAGAGGTAAATCAAAACATGTCTGATGTGAATAGCAGTGGGAACAAACATATCGTTTCAATTACAGATGAGGAGCAGGGAAGGAGATGGGGACTTGTTTATATGGAAGGTTCTTATCACCTTGTTATTCACTAAAGTCGATATCATACACAGCCTCCATATACGAGAACAGTGATTAAACAAACAGAGTGACAAAGACTTTCCCGCCAACCTAATATCTTACTCACAAAGTTTGAAAAGTGGAAAATGAGCCTTACGTCTTTATAAGTGACCCAAATTCTGTCAGCATCTTTTCCATGCTTTTTGACTTCTTCTTGTGCGTACATTGGAAGATTTGCCAGCTTCTTAAGATTCTTTTCCTCTTTTGCATGATCCAATTTCGCGGTTCTCATGAATTGTTGAACTCCGAGCATTCCAACAGCGGCTGCACCGGCGATATATGCGTACTTGTCTGCAAACTTCTTGTTTTTCAATAGCTTCTTATTTGTGGGTCCTACAGTAAGACTGTTCATGATCTTCACGACTATATTCTGATCCGGTGCAAGCTAGACTATTGAAATGACGTTTGTGCTTCCAAAAACGCCCAACGGCTGCCGCTCGCTGGCCCAACATGCTGGAAAAATGGAATTTCTCACTTCAACAAATTTAATAACTCAAATAGTTTCCCTGAACAGCACGACACAAACTTAAGTCCAGTAAAAAAACAAAAATCATCAATTTAAAAAAATTTATGACCAGCTATACAAAAAAAATAAAATAGACTGCGACAACACATGTTGGAGAGAAGGGGGAAGGGGGAATCAAAATTGAAAAAGAAATGCAAAACCCGACTAGAGTTATTAAAATTATATAAGGGACGACGAGGTAAATGAAAACTAGGAAAACCTATGGCGACTAAATGGGAGATTGTTTGAAAAATGATAAAGAAGTATAATAAAAAACGAAATTCGTAGAGAAATTGAACCCCAGAAAAGTCACGTGGTCAAATCAGGTAAATAAGAACACAGAAAGAGATTGGAAAAGAAAAAACTGTTGGACGTGCAGAGAGGGACAGTGGGAGAGTATGGGGTGTATTGGAGACACAGAGAAAACGACGGGGCAGGTTTGGAAGGTTGCAGACTGCGTGGACGGCCAGTCATCGATCGTAAACGGCGATAAGGATTAGGCGGTTGACCAGGGAGGAGGATGGTAGTTGACAAACAACCAGTTCTCCATCAAACATCAAATTTTGAAAAATTGAAAAGCAGTTTTTCAAGCGTTCTGGGTCAATTCAATGATAATTTGGGCGAAGGCGGCATGGGCGACATCAGGGCAGGAAATGAAGCAGGTACGTGAGCTATCTCCGACTATTTTGTTAATGGTGCTTTGAATTTCCTTGTTAACGTTGACGAACAAAGCACGAACTTGCTGAAAGAATAACATTTGACGACAATCCCAAAAAATAAACTCACTGTTGGATTCTCCTGGGCTGCCTTTTGAAGCATTGGAAGGTCACTCGTGGTATCTCCAGCAACACATACTTTTCCAAGCTTCAAGGAGTCCTTGTTAAACTCAACGAGAGCTGCAACTCCGTCTCCTTTGTTCCAAATGGCTCCTGGAAACCAATAGCTTTATGTATAAGCCACATAACTGCATTAATACCTGATGAATGAACACAAACTTCGATCTCGAGTGGTGAGCAATTTTCCAGAATAAGATATTGGCTGTTGGGGTCCACACGATGAATTCGTTCTTTGACTGCATCGATATATTTGGCGGAAAGCTCTTTTGGAACTTGTCCGAACACGGTTTGTACTCCAAGAGTGAGTCGATCAACTTTCTTCTGAACTCCGCTTCCAACCAAAGCAAATTGAACGAATTCTCCTTCATGAAGAATCTCTTCGAGCTGTTCGTAAAGTTGTCCAATGGCTACACTTCCTTCCTCAGGGATTCCATCATCGTGAACCACTCGACGTCCTCCAAGCCACCATTCACGTCCCCAGGACCCACTGAACATGACTGGTCCGTCGATTGGAAGAGAAGTCAAGTCGAGAATTCCAGGGTGACGGAGTGGGCCAGCAGTGAGGACAGCAAAGGCGCGAGTAAAGTTTCTTGCGAATACTCCCATGACAATAGCACTGTAGGCTGGCTGGAAATAGGATTTATTAGATTCCTGGTTTTTATATTACAACTACCGTGAAACAATAGGAAGGCCCCCTAACTTTTATCTTTGAGCTGATTCATCACGGTTCTTGTGAAAAATATAAAAATGATGTTAACGGATAAATTGCCTGTTATAATATCACAAACATTGTATTAGTTGATGCATTTTTGATATTTTGCAGAGGAGCAAAGAGAAATTAGCTTAATCTTGACAGTGCGGGAGCCCTTCTATTGCAGGTTTTAAAGTAATCTGGACTCACCTGCAAGTTAGTGGCGTACTGAGAGCAATAATCTTTCATGGTTCCATCCCAGTCGGTGATAAAAAGTGGCTTAATTCCATCAGACTCAATCGTGATCAAATCCATCAAGAATTCTTTACATTTTGCAACCTCCTCTGCGAATCCATTCATGAGACGAATATCGATCTGATTATTGGATAACAATCCTGGCAGGTCACACAGCTTTAGTCTATTCGTAAACGATTCTTCGCTTTCACACTCTGACGCAAAGTTCTCCAAGAACAAAAAATCCTTCTTAAGTCCCAAAATCTCATCTCTGATGTTAATGGCAAATGTGGCTCCCCTTGAGTGAATGTGTCGAATGTAGAAGTCTGTTGTCCGCTCGTCTTGCATTTCCTGAAATTCAAAATAAACGGATATATAGTGATCCAAGCGATTACCTCTAGTGTTCTCTTTAGAATTTGTATCTCTGCCGAAGTGATTTTCCCAGTTGCCAGCAACTGCATGGTCAACAACTTCCGCGTCTCTTGCATCTAAAATTTTTTTTGTTCTCAATTATTGTTGATGTTTGGTAACTTCGATCATTTTCAGAAGCCTAGAGCTTGGCTATCGAGTTTCCGATCATTTTGAAAATTTGGAAGGGTATAAAACAGATCTAGATTAAAAATTACCATTTATAGAATTTTCCAAAGATTCCTAGTTTTTCAATTATTCGCGTTTTCTAGAAGACGCCTGCTTATTCACCTTCACAGTGCAGAAATGCGTGTCTTTCAGAAATCTGCTAATAGCTCAAAATTAGGAATTTAAAAAAAATATTGAGCATGCAAAATTTTCAAACTAGGTTCGTTTTACATCCGTTGAAAATTTCAAAGTTATCGGAAAGTTTACAGCCGAGCACTAGACACTTGAAAATTGTCAAAATGGCCAAAAATTAGCTGAAAAGGACGTTTTTCTAATCTTATTGACACTACTGTATGTTAAAAATTTTGAAAAAAAGAGAATGAACTCACGTGATATAAACATTCTTTGAATTCTTCAATGGACTGACTGGCAACCGTCATGTTTTGTGGTTCTGAAAACGACCATAGAGAGTTCTCAGGAGACGATAGAAGTGCACGAAGACATCAATCGGTGCGATAAGACTGATAAGACCGAGATGACGGGTGTTATTTATTCTTGTCAACACGTGACACAGTTTTGAATACGGGGGATTTCGAGTTTTGCTTCTTTTTTATCTTATCTTAAAAGGATTTCAATGTCTATAAAGATTGCCAAGTGGTTTTGATTCTTCAAATAAAACTAACTTTCTCATCTGACCTTCTTGTAGAAATTGAAATCATGAATAATATCTGACGTAGCGTACATATAGATTAAAGATCATGACAAACAACTGATCAATAGGCGTATTGACAAAACGTGCCAAACAGCAAAGAGCGTTTGAAACCCACAGGTCAACAGGTGGTTATGCGGACTAGGAACAAAGTTTATTCTTTTCTTCCGAAGATTTCAAAACGAAATTTCAAACTTGTGGTTGTTGTTGACTTTGACTATTCGGGATAATATATCCATTTATCCCTCTCTATAATGACCCCGCGTGATAGACCGTACCTGTTTTGCCATTCATAGGGGGGCAGTCCGGACGGGAGCCAGCACGGCCCGGAAGAAAAACGGGGACAAGTTTGAGTGAAGATACAACCTGAAAAAAAAGGAAAAATAAAAATAGATATACAGTTGGAGAAACGGATCAATAATAGTTGAGCGATAGAGAATCGAATGTAAACACAATCTTCTCGCTCAGCGAGTGGGCTGAACAGAGAGCGGGAGGAGAGGTCTGAAAAATCAATAAAAATAATAACAAGATGGTGGAGAGACAAAGAAAAATGAATGATGTTGATTATTAGAGCCGGTTTTTCATAAGGTCAGGCTTTTTTCACTGGCGAAGGTTATAAGACTAGAAAGAAACATGTTTTGAAATGAACATTGAATAGTTCAAAACCCTAATTTCAGATTTTAATACTTTTTCAAAGGGGTTTGCAGAAAAAAATAAAGAGTTCCTGCTAGAGAAAACAATCTAAACTACCGAAACATCCTTTTTCAAGTTCTCAGAAATCTTCAGATCACTTGTGAAACCAAGACGGTATCAACTAAAGCAGTTTTCAAGCAAAATCACCCACCAAAAGCAATAAAAAACGCGTAAAAGTGGCAAAAAAGCGTTGGATCAACAGATAAGGTGCGAAAGGATCGTCGCCGAAAAGGAATAGAGGAAGGACAAAAGAGACATTATAAATTATTCGACAAAAGAAAATGTTTGTTGAAATAGGAAAATAAAACGCGTCACAAGAATGGAAACTACTGATGAGAAAGAAAAAAGGAGGGTGTTTGGTTTATTTGCGTTCCGCTTTCTGACATTTTAATGCTGTTCTACTTTTAGTTTTTGACGAATTTTGCCATAGTCAGCGGAAAATAGACAAGGGGATGGAGGGCTCATGTGTTTGCGCCGCGAGATGTGCAAAGTGCGGCGGTTGACGCACATCTCGTGCATATGCGTAGTGTGCGGAGCAAAATCAGTTTATCTGATTTTCTCCATCTGTTGTTGATCGAATAGAAACAAATTATATATTTTTAGAATCAGCAAAAAATTTGCAATTGTTCGGTACTAAAAACTAGCGTAAATGCTCATTTTTCAGATTTCGTTAAATTTCTCAATAGGGTTTTTAAATGAAAATTGTGATTTGAAGGTTTGGAAAGCAATTTTTAGGAATAATATTAATTTACATTGTAGAAAATAATTTATTATAATCTTTTCTGATAATTATAAAAAACAATATACAGTACCAATGAATAAGAAATACAGAAACGTATTTTTTCGGCGGATTGTTGGTCATTTTGACCACTTTGAGGAAATTAATGCTCGGCTATCTAAAACATACTTGGGTTGAAATCTTTGCATTCACAGAATTTTTCGAAAAATTCTATTTTTTCAGATATTGCCGTTTTCGTGTAATTTTCAGTGCAAAACAGACCGAAAACACATGCCAGCAAATATCTGGAAAACTAGGATTTTTAAAAAAATTCTATGTATTTGAAGTTTTCAAACTAGGTCTGTTATACATTCTCCAAAAATTTCAAAGTCATCAGAAACTTGACAGCGGAGCTCAAGACTTCTGAAAATGACCGTAAATCCATCTTTATATCTTATCAACTAGTAATTGATACGAACGTTGTAAAAGTTAATTTTTTTACATTTTCAAAAAAACTACTTTTTTATAAAAAAAAGAATTAAGAATTTCCAGTTAATAAGAAATCACCTATATTGAAATGGAATCAAAATTCAATTCTCGTAGAAAAAACTGAAATTCAATTATACCTTTTTTCTCTCAAAATTACATTTGGAAATCGAAATTTGAATTCTCATCAGATTTTTGATCTACATTTTTAATTGGAATTCCTAGAAATCATATTTTCCAAAGTTTATTGAATTGACAATATACATACAAAAAAACATGTAAAAAAGTAGAGCAACCGCGATAGGAAACAAGAAAAGAAAACATTATTATTAAAGTAAATCAAATTGAGATCATCTGAGGGGGAAAAACGTCGCAAATCGGCTATCGAATCTTTGGATAAAGAAGTATACCACGGGGGAATTGGCACACAACACACACTGACAGACGGATGAGAGAGAGAAAGAGAGGAGAGGAAAATGCTGGTCATTTTTAACATTGCAATGCATCGACGAGACGCTGCTCTTTCTTGTCAAAGAAAACATGATCATCAGCTCCACCGATCGAATGCAACACATTTCTGCAATTGTTTGTGTTTGTTTTTTCAAAGTTTGCAAATCCTCTTCCCCATCTAAGGTTTCTGAGATATTCGAATAAGTTTTTTTCGGACAAGCAACCAGAAATCTGTGAGTGAACGAACTGTAGTCGGGAAAAGCTAATCTATGATTTGCAATCGTTATCAGTAAACATATGATATCATTAAGAACGCCAAAGAAAAGATAAGGAACGGTTGTTCATTGTACATTAATTTCGAAAAAATCACAGACTATCAGTGCCTGGTAACTCACCTAACCACTGGGAAGTATCTACCAGTTACGAACGTCTCCATTCCAACCACGGCTCTGAAAAAAGCAAGAAATTCACAAAAGAAATTTATCCGGAATCTACCTCAACGCTTCAGCTTGCCTAACAACATCGTCAAATGAGAATCCATCAGTGACGACTACGACCTGTACAGGTCGGTTTTTCTGAAGAACATATTGTGTTGTAACCGAGATGGCTGCTCCGGCGGCGGTGACTCCTCGCAAGAAGCGTGCTTCTGGAATGAGAGATTTTTGGTAATATGAGGTTACAATTCTTTAGTAATGAGCATAATTTCGTCAGCTTGTTCTAAATATTTATTTATGAATGTTCTAGTAAAATAATGGCTCTAATAGAACGTAAAATTATACCTGCACTTTGAACTCGAATATCTAATTTCTTATCAAAGACATCAACTATTACTAATTTGAAGAATGCTGTTAATATTATAACAGATATTTTAATTGTTAACAAAACGTTGATATTTCTCATAGGACAGAAGATAACGTAAGCAGGCTGACAGATGATCCCCTAAACTTTCAACTTTGAGATAATTTATCATAACTCCTGCAAAGATATTGAAAAGTTGTCAGCTATTTAAATGTTCATCATATTGTGGCTAATGTTTTATTAGTTCACAACTTCTAGATATCGTTTACGGAAGATCAGGTAAATAGGCTCAAATTTGACGGTCTGGAGGGCATTGTAATAAAATGACCCTTCAACTTTTAGCATTGAGCAGATGTATCTCTATTCCTTTATGAGATATCTAAAAATTGTCAGCTAATAGAACATTTTTAAAGTAGTGATCAAAATTTTATCATCTGACAACTTTTCAATATCGTCTACAGGAAAGGGCTCAATGTTAAAACAAAACATGAATAACTGATATTTGACAAAATGGCATTTCCATCTAAACAAAAATGAACTAACACGTTATGTGTCAGTTATATTTATCCTACATAAACTACCGTAGTTGCTCTTAAAGAAGCTCAACCAAATCGTCAAAGATTCGTGTGAAAGATGTCAAAAGGTGTTAACTGATAAAATGTCGGTGATATTATTACAAACATTTTAATATTTTTTACATATATCTTTTACACGAAATGAGATATATTGGGTCAAAGTTGACGGGTTGGGTTGTCTTGTCATTCTATTAACGTCCAGCAAATACTGATGTATCAAAAAAATCTATTTTTTCTCAATTTTTCCTCTTCAGGAGTTCTAAAAATTATTGTTTTCAATATTTTTCCGGTCATATTTTTCAAAAAAAATGTCACTACTAAATCATATCAGCTTGATTCCAAAAAAGTGCAGAAAACTGTGTACTAATCCAATAATGTGTTTTGATCATCATCAAAAACGTAGTATTTTGCAAAGTGATTTTCCAAAATACAGTTTTCCGTATTCCACCCCTTTCTTAAACCAACTTCTCAATTTCTCGACGAATTTGCTTCCGTTTGGTGCCTCTGGTAGCGGAACCACAATCTTCTGCCGTGTTCTGCCGGCAAACGTGATCAAGGCCATCTGAATAAAAAAATAATAAATCTCGAATTAGTCATCGTCATTCGAGGAAAACTAAACATTTCCCCTTCCTGGTTCAAAAATACTAACTCGACGAGGGTGTTCCGCTTCCAATTGGTGAACAATTTCTTCGATATACTTCTTTTGTTTCTCGTATTGCTGCACCACGTTTCCGCTCGAGTCCAACAAGAAGAGAATGTCTTTGCATTCTAGAAACGAAAAATGATTGAAAAGAACTTGATTTGTAATTTCTAATCACTTGGGGGGACAAACAAACATGTGTGGTTTCCAGTATGTGTAACATATTTGGAAATCAAATCGCCTACATTTCACACCTCCCTTTTTGAATTTCTAGCCTTCACCCACCTTTTGTTGGCCGCAACTTAGTCGTGTTGCTGATATCCAATTTCAATTTAGGTGCCTTTGTCACTTCTTCATCCCGAATTGTTGCTGATGTGGATGATGATGAGGTCGTGGTAGGAAGTGTGGTAGTAGTTGTAGTAGAAGATGAGGTTGTAGAAGAAGTGATTGGTTCAGTTACGGGTTTCTCAGTTGTTGTTGATGATTCAGATGTAGTAGAAGAAGAAGTAGAAGAAGAAGCAGAAGAAGTCATTGTTTTAGTTGTAGAGGTGGTAAATGACACCGACGTCGTAGACGAGGTGGTCGTTGTCTCCAGAGTGGACATCAACTCTGGTTCGTTGTCTCCACTACCTTCCACAGATTTCTCGGAATTCACTCGAAGGACTTCTTCAGAATCGCTGATGTTATCAGCTTTTGTAATATCTTCAAAAACTGGAGACAGAATTTTTAGAACTCCCTGTTCTGGCTTCTCGGTTTGAATGTTAGTAGCTGTTACACCAAGAGTCATGAGTTCTTCGGTGCTTGTAGGAGCTGTTGAATTCTGAACTGAAGCATCTTCATCTTGTTCAGAGCTTGATGGAAGTCCAGAAGCCTCCACGGAAGACGGTGGAGGTGCAGGAGGATGGGGACCATTGCTAGAAACTTCTGCCAAAGATAACGTCGGTGAAGATGTTCCAGGTGGCATGGGAAGAGAATTCGTTGGGGCTACTGGTGTTGTAGTGATTGGATTCGTACCTGGAGACTGATGGGGTCTCGCAGTTCGGAAATGCGAAATATCTACTCCTGCTAGTTTCCATGGTGGCATTACGGTAGGGAGATTTGATGGGTACCATCGCTCAGCAATGAAACTTTCAGGTGGGACTATTCCAGGAGCACCGAAACCTGTAAAATGTGGATTACTGTAGCAAAGTCATTTAGAGAACTCTTGAATGAAAATAGCTCCTTCAGAGAGCTCTGCTCATATAACATCGGTCAATAGGACTTTGACTATTTTCAGAAGCCTGGAGCTAATTTCTGATAACTTTGAAATTTTCAGATGCTGTAGAACAGATGTAGATCAAAAACTTTGCATTTACAGACTTTTTTTTGAAAATTCCCAGTTTTTCAGGTATTTATCGATTTCTAAAAGACATCTGCTTTTAATTCAAAGTTCTTAATCTAAATTTGTTTTACACCCTCCAAAATTTTCAAAATGATCGGAAACTTGGTAGCCTACCTCCAGACTTCTGAAAATGGTCAAATTTGCTGAAAATTAACTGAAATGTTTTTGTATGTCTCATTGACCGGAACTGTACATTCATGAAACAAAAAATGTTTCAATCACCGACTATCTGTTCCTAGAAGCAAGATAATGGTACTGTATATGAAGAATAGCTTACCGGAAACTCCAACTGCGAATAATGCTGCGAATAATAAAAGAAACGGAATCATGAGAAAACGGAATTCTGAAAAACGGAAAGCTTGAATGAGGTGAAAAACTTAGAATGACGTCTTGGGAAGAAAAAACAAGAAAGTGAGTTAGTGATGAGTGACCAAATGAAAAATTAGTATAAAATGTTGCTAATCAGACAAGTTTTGTGTCAAATTCCTTTTGCTTTCAAACCCTTGCTTGACCCATTTGGGAAAAAGAAAAAGTGGAAAAAAAATACAAGAATATGGACGACCTGTATACTGTAGTTGGTGGAAAAAAGGTGGACATCGCCAGTAATCGGAAATCAGGAAAGTGTGAAAGTAGAAACTGAGAATGGTTATGGTTTGTTGCCTAACACTTACACGCTAACAAAGATACACCAAAATGGGAAGAAAAAGGAAGGAGGAGGAGGAAAAAAGAAGAAAGACACTGCTTCTGGATACTTTTCCGCTGACAATGAAAAAAAAACGAACTTTGAGGTTGGTGAGAGAACAAACAAATGATGATCATGGATTGTTAGACATCGTCTGATGAGGATAGGAGAGAGACAGGGATTCCATCTCGTTAGCGATCATGCTTGTTTCATTTGATATGAGCCTTATCGCCCAGGTACCCCAGAGGTAGGCATCATCACATCGGAGGGTATAGATGGAAAAAGAGGAACAGGAACAACTTCTATTGTGTCGTTGGCGGGAAGCAAAGGCAGAAAGAGAGATGAAGAAAAGGCGGAGAAGAGGGGTAATGCAAACGAAACGAGAAATTGAAGCGAGGAAAATGCTGCCACCTTTTTGGGAAGAACCGATTGGCCAGGCCAACGAAGAATTTTGAAGTCAACTTATATGGGAGGTGGGGGAAGATGGATAGACTAATAGACGGGATAATGATGATGATTCGGGCGATGATAAACTTAGCCGTTTTTCGTTTTGCGCAATAACGATAAATAGTCGGAGAGAGAGAGAGAGAGAGAGAGAGAGAGAGATAAAATCATTGTTACGCTAATCGTAGATGATGGTCACACCTTGATGAATCTAGAGAAATTCCAAGAGTAAAATTTCCAAGTTCAATTGTTAATGTTTCAATACACAAGATACGATATTTTCAGATGTCATACAAGTAGGCTTGAAAATCAACTCAAACATTCCTTCTTTTTTTAAAATTTCGCTATCAATCATCAGGTAGTTCCAACTTTCAAAAAAAAAAGCCTTAAATCCTCTAACAGAAGCTCACCTCACAAGTGCACTTTAAGCTCAATTATCTCCGTTCCTTCGAAAGATATCAAAAATCTGTAGACTGAGAAAATTTTTTCGATATTATGCTGACCATATTTTCAGTTGACAACTTTTCAATATATTTAACAGTAATCGAGATAAATGTGTTCAAAGTTAAGAAATAGGGTGCTTCCTATTACAGGCTTCGCACTAATCATCAATCGGTTCCAATTACCATAATTAGTAAGAAATTCTGAGAAAAAAGTGTTGGGACTGTTGGAACCTCGAAAATCAAGAATTAAAAATGTTTGATAAAGTTTCCTGTTTACTCAAGTTTTATAATAGTCTCTAAGAACTTCAATTAGACTCTTTTGAAGTTAAAAATTCCTTTAAAGTTTAGATGTTTCTTCAATTTAGAAATTTTAAAAAACTAGAAAATCTATAAGAGAAGGGCTTCCTAACTGTTAACTTTAAGCATTTTTTTCTCGGCTCCTGTCAAAGATATGAAAAACGTCAACTGATAAAATTATTCATGAGAATATCACAAACATTCTATCAATTGACACATTTCTGATGTCTTTCAAAAGAAACGAGAACATAAAGCCTAAATTTGACGGTTTGGGTAAGCTTCTAGAAGTATTTTCTAGTTTTTAACTTCGAGCCAATATATCTCGGTTCCCGTCAAAGATATAAATAAGGTGTCAACTTATAAACTGTTCAGCATAATATCACAACCATTTTATCAGTTGACACATTTTTGATATCTCTCACAGGAATCAAGATAATCGAACTCAAAGTTTACGATTTTCGTGAGCTCTTACTAGAGGATATACGGGTGTTCAACTTTTTCAGGATACCAACACACTTCAAGAGGGATTTTAAAAAAAATTGTGCTTTATGAATCAGTTCAGCTGAAAACAGTGAAATTCTTTTCAAATATCTAGAACTACCATGCTCCTGACTGTCGGAAAATAATAAAACGCGAAAAGCTTTTTTAACATGCCTGCTCAGCCCGAGCATGCATGTTCATGACTGAAGAACATAAGAACATCGTTTTCGGGAGAAAACAAGCGCCGCTTCTCGAAATCCTTATCTTTTTTCCGGAAGTTGTTTAGCGGCAAGTACGCCTCATAAAATATAAAGATAAACAATAAGTTAAGAGGAGAGGCGCGCACTTCATAAAGATCAAGCATGATGAACGCAAACCTGACCACCATTAGGCATTCAAGATCAAAAATACATAAGTTTATTTTTTGTTTCAAATGTATGGAATAGTTCAAAAATATAGTATCGAGTAAAGCTAAATAATGAGTCGTGAAAAATGTGAAAAAAAAAACATTTCAAAATTAGTTCAAGTCCCAAAAAGATCAAGATATGGAGCAAGTCTTTGAATTCTTCTGTGTGGTCTTGTTGATGACATCGTCAACGTAGCCTTCACGCAGTTCATTGTATCCATCGATGCTGTTGCAATTCTCATCTGAAAAGTGTCAAGATGATTATCTCATTTTTTTTTTCTCACACCCAATTTTCATGGCATGTGTCGATAGAAATAACCTCTTCTGCGGTCGATGATCTCCCAAATTGATCTCTTGAAGCTGCGCAGCAAAAAGTATGTATTCATCTCGCCCTTTCCCTTGATTTGAACCTTGCCACGCGGTTCGAATTCGAACCGACCGGTACTTTCAGCGCACTTTTTCGCATTCTCCGAACAATGGATTCGTCCAATTGGACTATGACTCTCCATTCGAGATGCAGTATTCACGGTATCACCGAACAGGCAGTATCTGTAATTGGTGAACAAGGGTGGGAGAGAGAAAAGGCAAATGACTCATTATTATCATAATTGTCTATGTTCTTCTTCTTTTGTAGTCATTATGTAGGCATTACCTTGGCATTTTTGCGCCGACAACACCTGCTACAACAGGCCCTGAATGAATTCCAGCACGAATATGCAACGGGGTGCTGGTGATAGGGTCGCAAACTGTGCGAGCTTCCATGACCATTCCCAGAGCCAAATGGCAGATAACTTCACAATGATCATCTACAGTATCCGGGATTCCGCCAACCGACATGTAGCTGTCTCCAACTGTTTCAACTTTATAGGCTTTTTGAATACCAATCAAGCGGTCGAATTTGGTGAAGAGCTCATTGAGCAAATGAACTATGTCTTTGGGTTGACAAAGAGGAACAATCTGTTGGAACGTTGGGACATCCGTAAACATTACAGTAGCCTCTTCGTATTCTCCTGAAATAATAAATTAGAACATGAAGTCGTTAGAACATGAAAGTTAGAACATGAATGTCAATGTGTGTTTTTTGTGGACTTTGACCATTTTCAGGAGCCTGGAGCCCGGCAGTCAAGTGTACCATCACTTTGAAAACTCTGGAGGGTGTAAAACAGGACTAAATTAATAACTTTGCATTCACAAAATTTTTTGAATATTACTAGTTTTTCAGCTATCAGCCGATTTTCAAAAGACGCCTTATTTATCCACATTTTCCTTACAAAAACATGAGAAAAAGGTGTCCTTCGAAAATCGGCAAAGAACAAGGAACTTTTACAAAAATTATGTGAATGCAAAGTTTTCAATCTAGTTTTGTTTTACATCCTCCATAATTTTTAAAGCGTTCGGACACTTTAAAGCTGAGCCCTAGACTCTTGAAAATGATTGAAAGCAACTGAAAAACACGTTTTTTGTATATATTATTGATCGGTACTGTATATAGACTCAAAAGTAGACGCTAAACTTACTTGCATCTACACTGAGTCCCTGTTTCAATTGTTGAGCGACAGATGGTGGAAGCATTTCACGCAATAATGCATCTGTTTTACCCTTCTCCACCTCCAGATCCTTTGCCATGTTTTCCAATTGCTCATTGTTAGCTTCGAGTTGTAAACTAAAGAATCCATAAATATTTTCAACGGTAACTTTCCCTCTCACTTCATTTCCACATCTGAAAGTCTTTGCTGATTCAACAGAATCAAATCCCGAGTTGCGTCATGCAACGGCATAGCAGTCAACCGTAGTCCATATTGAAGTAGTTCAGGAATAGAGGTGACATATGGTGAGCAGAGGTACATAATATGCCCTCCGGAAGTCATCAACATCATCTGACCCTTCAACTTCAAATGTTGACTCTGACTAAGAGTAGCCACGGCACTATTGCCGTCTTCCGGAGCATTACTGTAACAGGAATACAAAAATTTGTAAAGATATCAACGTTTCCTACTCAAACCCATCAGTTATCTGTCCAGCACGTTTATTGGCGTTACGTTGAAACTCCATTGGAGTAGTTTTAACTTGCAGAACAAAAACCGCATTGATGAAATTGCAAATACTGTCAAAATCAAGTGGGATTTGAGGACGAGTAACTTCGAATATTCTCATTAGTGGAGTGCCAACTGCGAGGAGATCCTTGGGAATGTGATTACTGAAACTCAAACAGTTGAGAAATCTAAAATGAATCATCCCTACTAAAGTTCTCGTCCGACTTGAACGATCTTGCAGTCCTGATCAACAACCATATGATATGGGAAAGTTGTGACAAAATCCATATGGGTGAGGCGGATTTTGTAGTTGTTGCTGTGTTGAACCACTGCTGTTCCAAGGGCGTCTTCATTTGATTGATCAGTATTTTGAGTCTAAAAAGCCAATCATACTATTTTTTCCTAACTTGGAAACTGTGTAAATCAGGTATGAAGTTATGACATATGACCTATATCATTGAAAAACTGAGAAACGTGTTTTACGAATATTGTATCAAAATTTGCATATAAGGCCGACGGTTCTGAGGAAAACAAATCTAAACTCCGGATTGTCTACTTTTCTTCTTAATTTTAAAGCAAATTTTGAATCGCGTGAATACTAAATACATAAGTCGCAAAGCTCTATTCAAATTTAAAGGACAAGGAGAAAACCCAGAGTTTTTGACCGAATTGTTTCAGATCTATGGATTTCAAAGCAAGGTTTGCTATCATAGTCGTAAATGACGTTTTCTCAGCTTTCAAGTAATATAGGTCATGTGTCATAACACCTGACCCGATTTACAGTATCCTAGTATCCTAGTAAGTTAACCACAATACCTTAATGAGAAAAATGACATGCTCCTCAATTCTCTCCCCAGTTGCCATTTGCACACTTCTTTGTGTTCTTCCTGAAAAATTCCAAAACTTTCTACTTTCAAAGGTTCAACTTCATAAACGGCTCAAATACCTGTGATAGACATGGATACATCCAACTTGAAAACTCTCTTTGCTGCTTCACGAAGTACTCCTTTCACGATAGGATACAAGCCTGGACGGCCAGTATAGTAATGCAATGTGATAGTTCCATCCGGATTGTCCTCACATCTGAAATCAATCAATTAGAAGGCTAGAATTAGCTTTGAAATAATATACCGGAAAGATGGTCCTCGAAGATTTGCCTTGTAGACCACATGATCAATGAAGTAGTGAAGAGAATCAAGGTTGTCCAAGAATCCTTTGAGATTTGGACTCATCGATCTGATCAAATCATCCCATCCAGTTTCCATAGTATACTGGATAAGGAAACAACCATACATCTCCCATACTTGTTCTCGAGTGACTTCTAAAAATTATAAATTTGTATTATCACAGAAAAATAGAAGTTCAACTCACTCAGGATGACACTGACTGCATCTATCAGGGTGTATGTGTCTTGATCGGAATAATAGTGATTGATAATATTTTCTTTTCCAGCTTCAAACCCAGCACGCTCTAATACTTTAGCCCAGAATGACTCTCCATATGTTCTTATCATCAACTGTCGAACGGATTCGTGAATAAAACCAAACTAAAACAATGTATTACTACTGAAAACCTTTGAAAAATAAACCACAACTCACCATGGTAGTCTCCGTTTGAAATTTCAGTTTATCATCAACCACAGATAGCAATACGTAGTCTAGGAAGTTACGAAATAAGAAAAGGGAAGATGGGAAGATTACCAAAAAGGTGAAATGAGGCAAAATAGTATCCTCCTCACTTGAGCCCAGGTGTCATCAATAATTAATAGACACGCGATTTCATAGCTCGTCTGTTATAAACATTACCCTATTTCGTGTGTCGATGTCATCAAAAACATTATCCACCTCACCGGAGAAGAAGCTGCTTCTGGTCTATGTTGAGAAGAAAGCAAAGTAGAGGGAAAGTTAGAAAGAAGTTTGAGCTTGTTGATGTTTTTTTAATCTTTGTGAAGCTTATACGATTTTGAAAAGATAAAACAACTTTTTCCAGTTGAGTGAAGAAAGTTTCAGGCGGCAGAATAGATATAAAATTTTATTGTAAAAATCTTATGGGTTTTAAAAATTAATATTTGACATGACGCATTGGACCGGAATCGTGGATATCATCCAGAGAGCAGTGAATGATAGAACAACGGCAGGATCTTAAAACAAGTCATATTCAAAAATTAATCTGAAAAGCGACAGTACATATTCTCTGCTGAAAAAACAAAGCTATCTTATTATTTTAGTGATCATATCCAGTTCTACGAAATTTTGCCTATCACATCAAGAACGGTTGTTCACAAAGGCTGGTCCCGGATAATTCTAGAAGGCTTTCATCGAAGTAACGAAAAACTCTTACCTCACATTACTACGCAGCACTTGGTTGGTCTCTTTGTAGTCTTCTCCTCCATGTTGTCCGTCGCCTTCTTCGCATTTATAGCTGCAGCCCTCTGAAATGTATAAATCTCAGAATATTGCTCATGTTCACTTTAAATAATCTAAAAGACACCACTTTCTTCTTGGAAACCTCTGAAAACTTATTTCATTTCCTTTAGAAAATACTATGAAGAAAAGACGCGGTACTTCTAATATTTTTATCTCAAAAAGGGTAGAAAATCAAAGCATATTTTTTGTTGAAAGGTTCAATAACGCACCTTTCTGCACTTCCTGATTACCAAGAATGCAGCAAGTCTTCCTTCGATGGTCTGTTGAACAATTTCTTTTCGGACATTCGATCCTTTCTTGGAAAAAGATAGTTCTTTTTTAACGAAAGCGCTGTAAAGCTCGGAAAATTCGGCGGTCGATTGAGGCAGAGTTTGGGACATCACTGGAAATTAATTTTTCAACACGTTGAACTACTTCATCCATGGAAAAACGAAAAATAACAAACAAATGATTAGAACGAATTCGAGAACATCGGTTACGTATCGAGATGTAAGAAAACGGCTAGTAGAAAAAAAGACGCAACACGGATTGCGTATACACGTTGCGGACCCTAACTTGTTCCGCACCAGACATGAATGAATTTATTCACCCTATTTTCATGTTTCAAGACAAAAACGAATTGATAGACTAAACATTGAGATCATCACAAAAATTGATATTGTTTTAAAAAGATAGATAAATTTAAAGAATTGCACAGCATGAAGCTTGATTGGTGATCGGTAGTGGTGGTTCTTTGGAAGTTTCAGTTTGAGTTTGTTTGGAGGCAACACGAAGTTGTTCGAGTTCCTTAAAATTGATAAGTGATCTGAAAATTATTATTTACATTTTAATATTTAACAAGAAATAATTGAACTAGCGTAAGTATTAAGTTGGTACAAAAGTTTCGGTAATACAAATTTCTGAAGTAATAAAAATGATACATAAAAAAATAAAATACATCTAGAGAAATGTGTTAGAGAAAGGTAAACTCACCCGAATCATTCTTCGTTGAGCTCTGACCTGGTCGACTCGCCAACTGGCATATTTTTCAATATTGGCTTCAACATTACGCTGCAGAACATATCTTCGTAAATCCTTGATTTCTTCCACTTTTTTATGTTTTTCCAAAGCAGCTATTACGGCACTTACGAAGTTTTCCGTGGATTCATCGAATTCTTGCAGCATGACTCTGAAGTAATATTCCAAATGTGTTTATGTATATATGGTCATGTGACTTTTCACTTTTCGAATCAGTGAAGCAAAAAGAATGTGCTTCTGAAAAAAGTGAGACACTGATAAGATGAACTCAAAAAGTCAACACCGGTAGAGCCTCAAGGAAAAGAATATCAATATTGGAATTCATAGGTGTTAGCTTATTTTCAAAATACCTTTAAAAATTGTCGATATAAAAAAGAAGATAATGATTTTTCTGATGTTTTCAGTGCAATAATGCGGCTTATAGTTTTTTCAAAGAACTATTTTATTTCACAAAATTGATTGTTGAAAATCCAAATCAAGATTCATTGAATGTTATTATTCAAAAAAATCGAAAATTAGTGTAGCTGCTGAAAAGTCAAGTATCCTTTGAGTTTCTGACTTCGCCTGAAAAATTCATTATCCGTTTACACTTCACTGAGGTGGAATGGAAATTTTTAGATTTTCAATTATTCGTTTTATTTTTACTGATGACACGACTTCAATTATATAACTTTCATGGTCTGAAAATTTTTGAACATTTCGCTTTTCCAGTTGATTATCCCCATATTTCATACCTATCTGTGTTTTTCTCTAATATTCAAGCGTTTTCATTAGTTTTCAAGTCCCAAACTTTTGTTTTAAAAAACTGTTGGAACAAAAATCAGTGGCTAAAATCAAGTACACCGGGAAAGACTTATGACGAGTCATGTAAATTTGCATAAAGTGCAGGTTTATGGAAATAAAAACTGTGTCGGTACCTAACTCGGAAAACCAGGAAAACGAGAAAAATACTGTATACACGCAGGCTTGTGCCTGTGTGTGTTTCAAATTCGCAAAGCCTCCGTTTTCTATTCGATCTCTCCCATTTTTAGTAAGACTATGCGATTAAAACGGAGTGCCGTGGTTCTGGCTATTCAATTCGGGTATTCTTCATTTTTATATATTCTCCAAACCGCAAAGGCCGCTTTTGACCGTTTTCCGTTTCTTTTTCCTTTGCTTTTCTGTTATTTACTGTCGATTTCAGTTACTTTTATATTTATGACTGATTAATTAAACTAAACCTAGCAACATGGGTCACAAAACCTCAAAAAATGAGAAAGTGGAAAACCATGTAGCGTTTCCCAATGCAAAAACACTCGCCGATCTACCTAACATTACAATCACGCACCCGACACCCATCTACCAACCGGACACACCTAATCCTTTTACTGTTCCACCACCAACCCCGAGGGATTCTCACAGGTAAACAAAACAATTGAATAAATGTGTTCGTACTCGCTGGAGATTGATTTCAGCCTGAAATCTTTCATCGAAGAGACTCCGATTCTGATAGCATCTGGTAACAATTCGGGGTCCAGTAGTCCTCCCAGGTGCAGTCCACCACCACCTCCGACTATCCCTCCACCGGCGGATCCTGCAAAAGATGCAGTTTTTCATCATGAAGAAACTAGAGTAAGTGCTTTCTAACAAATTACATTATTTTTGTCCGGTGCCGATGATCCTTGTGACCGAAATTTATTTAATGGCGCATCGTCGCTCCTGAAGTGAAAACAGCTACGGTATTTACAAATAAATTCATGCGCGTTTAATGCAGTATTTTGGAATCAATTTAATTGGCCGATTTTTGGATTGTTTTCTATTTCATAAAGAAATTCAGCTGAATATTTATGAAAATCTGGAAAAAAATAAGCTAAAACGAGCGAAAATCTGAGGGAAATGAGCAACAGTAGAATGAATTTATTTCTAGAAACCGTAGCTACTTTTGCTTCAAGACCGGCAATGCGCCTTTAAATAAAACTTTGACCACAAGGTTCATAAGCGCCGGATAAAAATACTACCGGTCAATAGATATACAAAACGCGATTTTCAATTGATGTTACAGAACATTTCGAAAATTTTGGAGTGTTAAAAACAGTCCTAGATGAGAAAATTGCGTTCATAAAGTTTTTTTTTGAAAATTACTAGTTTTTTTCTATTTGCTGATTTCTGAACGACAAACCACTTTGGCACGTTTCAATGAAAACGGGCGAGAATGGATTTCTTTCAGAAATGGGCGAATATCTGGGAACTAGAAATTTTCAAAATCCTCTAAATGCATAGTTTTCGATATAACTTTGTTTCACAGCCTCGAACATTTTCAAAATGATCGGGAACTTGGCAGCCGAGCTCCAGACTCATAAAGAGGTTAAAATGGTCGAAAATCAACTGTAAAACATTGTCATTTGTCTAATGCATCGGTACTCCAATTAGATTTTTGTATTGATTTCAGAAGCACTTTGGAGCATCTGTTCTCACCAGAGGATCTAGTCCATTACCTCCAAAGCCTGACGAATCACATTATGCACCTCCTGTTATCAAACGACCCATATATTATGCAAAAGACAAAATTGAACTGTATGAAGCTCTGAATACAAGAGATAGAAATCCACCAACGTTGCCGCCTATCCAGAAGAAGAAAGAAAAAGAAGAATCCGCTTATGCTGTGGGGACACCTCATGTAAAATTTGATGTTACCAAGAATGAGAAGAAGAAGAACCATGTAGCGGACAATGCATCAGTTTCATCTGTAAAAGTGAGTTTTTGTCTAAAATTTCTAATCAGAAAACTTTTTGAATTCAGACTACCGATGACTATCCAATCTACAATATCCTCGCTGATTATAACTACAGTTCTGGAAAGAACTTTAACAGTGGAGCTTTTCCAATCGATATGAACCGTAAGAACTTTGGATTCTGTGGTCGCAGCGGCTCGGGAAAATCTTGGCTAATCAATTCCCTTCGTGGTTTGAACAACGGAGATCCTCAATCTGCTGGAAGAAGTCATTGTGATAGAATGGAACCATTTCGATTTATAGAAGGAGAATTACAGCAGACTGTGTTATGGGAAATTCCGTATCCAAGAACATTTTCGTCGTCTAGTATAGTTTTTGATGCAAATATGGGATTTGAGAAGTTTTATGAGTAAGTACCGTAACACTTGTATAGAAGGGCCAGTCCTTATATCTTTCCGGTGATGTTTTTACAAATTTTCACCGGAAAATTAAATGAATTTTTGTTCAAAATCTTTCAATTTGAGAGAAATTAAGCAAGTTTTTGAAAAAAACGTGTTTCACCAAATGTGTCAACAATTGTGGACGTTCTGGAATATTTTTCAACAGAAACGCACATACAGTATTTCCTAAATAACAGTTCCTCCCGTGCTGTCCACGTGGAACTGAATTATCTCGATTTCTGTGAAAGATATCGAAATGTTGAGAACTGATAAAGTTTTAGTTTTATTGTAATGAACAATTAATCAGTTGACAAAATTTTGATATCTTTCACCGAAATCGAGATAACATAGCTCAAAGTGAATAAGCTCACTGTAGAGGAAATTGGGAAAGGTCAAATTTAAAGAAAAAAATCTTTTCGAAAAGAGGATTTTCTACAACAGGGTGCTTTAGAGTAAGTACACCTGAAGATGATAATCTCATGGTTTCTTTCAGAAGCCACAAACTGAAACTCTTCAAACGACTGTTCATTCTGATCCCTGACGGCGCCCCAACCGATGAAGACATCACTTTTGCCCGGGTGGCTCTATCCAGGTAAAAACTGTGTTTTCCACACCTCGCGAATTATGTCTTGATTCATTCAGACGCACATCTATTACCTTCCTGATCACAAAAAGCGATGACGACATGGACGCGGAAAACAGAGAAAACGGAACAAAGCTAGACCAGGCAATGAAAAGATCCTATGAGACGTCGGCAAGATTAGTATTCTCACGGTATCTTCTCTCAAAGGCTCAAATACTAAATGACGTCGAGCTTTTGTTTGTAAATGCGCCAACAACAAGGAATTTAGTTAGTGGAACTGTTGGATATCTTCATTATTTAATGAATGAGGAGCGATTATTAGAATTATTGGATCTCAGCACCGGGTGTCACTATGAGTTAGAAGTGAAACTCAGAAGAGAAAGAGAAGAATCAGGGAGACCAGCAAACGGAAATATTGAAACTTATAGACTAGTAAGTCTAAAAATGAGAAAAATACAAATAAAGTGATGGTTTTCAGGAGGAAACTCCTCAAGTTCAAGCTTATGCAGTCAGTAGACCAACTATTTTGGCAGATGCTGGATTTGAAATTTCATTCGGTACCGATGATAGAATTTATCAATCTCTAGAGCCTAAAACTATGGTTAGAAGAGCCGGAAAAGTTAGTGGATTGTCGGAAAAGTTGAAAAATCTGGAATAATTTGCAGACATGTTTCAACTATGGGTTTATTGGAGGACGAGGAGTCGGAAAGTCGTCATTGATTGATGCCATGAGAGGAATGTCCTCCAAGAATCCCTTATCAGCAACAAAACTCGGCGTAAGTCCCTTCTAAAAATGTGTAGGTTAACCTTGAAAGTAAGAAAATAAGAATCTCATGTAGTTCCTGTAAATCAAGACGTCATTCCCAATTATTGCATCATTAGAGTTGACGAAGCCAATCATACTTTCGTCCTTAGGTTTTGATGATGATGACATTCCAGGAACTACTATTCACACACATAGACAAATACATCAAAGCACAACTAGGACCAAAAATCGTTTATTCCAGAAGCCCTCGAAAAATGGAAGTTGTGAAAAGTTCGAATTCGATGACACTGTCCTCAAGTACAGTGTCACATTGTATGAGCTCTCCTATCCCAAGAAAATCAGTTCCTATTTCGAATTCGTCGAGTAAGTCAAACACTAATCCAATCAGGAAAGACAACGAATGGTGCATGTGTCCCTAAATTAAAATTCAGTTTATACAACGTCGCTTCCTTCACCGCTCTTTTCATTCTCGTCGACCAAACACCGAGTGAGCAGGATCTGGCTTTTGCTAAAATTGCATATCGAAGGAATGCTACTGTAATTCCTCTATGAATACACAATCAAATTTAGTATGTCATTCAGATATTGTTCTTGATATCGAAATGCGATAAAAAGCTAGCAGCTCGAAGTCGAAGCGATGAAATTCCTGTTTGTGATCTTCTAAAACAACGATACATTGACAAGGCCCTAAACAAATTTGATAGTATTATGGCATCCAAGGCAGCAGAATTACGTGGAAGAGTTAATGTATTCTTCGTTTCGGCTCCGGTGTTCAAAGCTCTCCGGATGGGTGGGTTATTAATTTTTAAACATTTTTTGTATTGTTTCTTGTTTTTGCTTTATTTGCACCAATGTCACTTGTTTTTTTAGGAGACCCGCATGAAAGCCAATTTGTGCTCCATGAGCGTGCAATGTTTGATTTCCTGAAATCGCGGAGAATGATCGCAGACATGTTGGATGATCCGCCAGCAGAGAACGCTTACGCTCAGGTGGACCTTGAGACTGCAGGAGTTCGTTAATTGTCTGATACAGACAAAACCTTATGCTTCTTTTTTTAATTTTTTAATGTCATATATTTTTTAATTGATATATAAAATAGTCTTTATTTGAAGCATAAAACTAGCAAGAAGCAAGAAAAAAAATAAATTCAATGTGAATTACAAAGAAACCCGAAAAACCCAAATTAAGAGGACACACGAGCCACCATCGCCGACAATTGCTGATTTTTCTTGAGGGCGGCACGAAGTAATGAGCTTTTTCGCTTAATGAACATTTGATTGTCCATTTCGGTACTGCATTGGGTTAAGCAATCAAATGTGGATTCTGAAACAAAAAGATAAAATACACATTGCGAAATTCGAAAAATAAGACTGCTGTAAGCACATTTAAGCTTAATTATCTCAATATCAATAAGAGATAACAAAAACTTGTCAATTAGTAAAATGTTTGTATTGAAAAAAATGTTTGTACATTATGTTGCCAGCATTTTACAAGTTGAGACATTTTTTATATCTCCCACAGAAATTGAGATAATTGAGCTCAACGTACAAATATAAGATTGTCCTCTATTAGAGTGTTTACAGTACTCTTTTTTTACTTTAAGCTCAATTATCTCAATTCCTAAAAACGATAAAAAAAAACTTTCAACTGATAAAATGTTTGTCATGATATTGCTAAAATTTAATCAGTTTACACATTTTTGATACCTCTCATAGAAATTAAGATAATTGTGCTCAAAGTGCGAGTATTTCTTGGTTGATACCTGTATTTTTGATACGCATAGGGGAGCCAGGCCCTTCAACAATAATGGCTAGATCGGCAAGAAATGGATCGAATGGGACTTCATTTTCTTCATCGAAGAAGTCGGGATTACATTGGACGGCCTGAAAATCGAATGTTGTGGTTCTATTGGAAGAGTTGGTGATTCAAAAATCAGCTAGCTTGCAGCTAAAAGAAGAAATTTGAAAAAATCAGTGTATGTGCCTGTGTATTTCGAACTCCAATATTGAAAAAAAATTACAAATTCAATTTTTTATCTTTTTCACCGTATTTTCTCCAATAGATGCCCACTCTAAACATCAACTTTGAGCTCAATTATCTCGTTTTCTGTGAAAAATATCCAAAAATTTGTCTACTGATGAAATATTGGCGATATGACGAAAACATTTATCAGTTGACAAATTTTAGATGTCTTCAACAGGAACCAAGATAATTGAGCTTAACGTTGATTGTTTGATTGAGCTTCTATTGGAAGAAAAACAGTAGGTTAGTAAAAGTGGGTTAGTGAATCTAGCTATTTCACAAAAAATGAAAAAAAAATGAAAGAAATAGAAGTGTGGTTGAAAATCACTGCAGACGGTGCTGAATCAGATGGTCTAGTCTAGAACGTCTAGTTATCTAGGACAACTAAAAAAATGAAACGCCAAAAAACTGCAAAAACTTTCTTTCTCAATCATCAGAAAAAAAAACCATACATGCAAGGAGAAGAACTATATCGGTGGAAATGGGGACAACACAGCAATTAGGATCCGAGGTGTTAGTATACCTTAACACGACATATCGCCTATTTCACAAGTTTCGAGTGCCTGAAATCAATATAGAGAGATATATACAAGATAGATATGATGATTTGGGGTGCTTTTGAACAGAGTTATAACGGTTATAACATAGGCAGAGGGGAAGACGTCCAGAGTTATAACATTGAGTGGTGTTACGGTCCTGAGCTGAATCTTGCATTTTAGTTCAACCCACCTTGTCTTTCGTTTTCACTCCTCGATCCTCCGGAAGACTAGAGACCAGAGTTCCGTTGGTGGAACACAAAACAACCGATTGACTGAAAGAGGTGATGTAGTTATTTCCCTATTCATTTTTGTCCCAAACCAGACAAAGCATTTCATTCTTCAGAAAATTTCCTTACCGTTTATCGTCACTGTGATCATTGACTCCTTGGACCAATTGCAATGTCGTTGAATTATCCTTATCACGGATAGCATGAGTGAGCATTTTGCCAGTGAACATCTGTCTGACGACGTCTCGGAATTGTTGGGACATTCCACAATAGATTGCGAATCGGAATGGATAGGAAACCACAATTAGGACATTTCTGGAAATTCGTTATTAGATGCAATCTACAGTACCGCTTGATGAGAGATACAAAAACGGGGGTTTCAACGGGTTTTCGGTATTTTCAGAAGACTGGAGCTCTGGAAATCACGTTGAAAGTTTTAAAGGGTGTGAAACAGATCTGGATTCAGAATTTTGCATTTACATAATTTTTTTAAAGTCTGGTTTTAAAGCTATTTCCCGATTTCTGAAAAACACCCTTTTTGTCCTGTATTTGCAATGCAAACGTGTCTTCCAGAAATCGGTCAATAGCTGAAAACTTGGAGATTTTCATAACATTCTGTAGATGCTAATTTTTCAATCTAGTTCTGTTTTTCACCTTCTCAAATTTTCAAAGTTATCGGAAACTTGACAGCCAAGCTCCAGACTTCTGAAAATGGACGAGATAGCTAAAAAGTACTACATATAGAAAACTTTTGATAATTACCTGACAATGAGAAGAATGTTCAAAAACTGATAATCCACAAAACTAAACTTGAGAGAAACCGATAAAACATGGATGGTGAAAATGAAGGCAGCTGGGATCTCAGTGATCAAAAACAATAAAATCACCACCACCAACATCCTTGTGTTCTGCAAAAAATTTTTTATATGACTCATTTCTTCTTAATTTGTCTCGAGTACCTGCTTCAATCCATGAGCTCGTCGAGGTTCGTTACCCACACTGACGCTATCGCGCTGCTTGAACAACCGAATTAGCTTATTTTCGGTTTCCGAAGAACTCGTCAGCTCGGAGAACTTTCGTCGCGTCGAACGAGTGTTGGTTGAATACTTGGAGAGAAGATTGGCGTGACGACGGTCGGCGATTCTAATGGCGCCCACTAGTTTCCACGTGAAAATGACTAACAGCACGGAGGGTATCAAATGAACTGCAATTGTTTGAGTGGTAAACATAACTTTGTAGTAGATGTCTTCTCCGATTTTCGCCATGAATGGGGCTTTGTGTCGGTAGCAAAGCGTAAGCGTTCCTGGAAATTAATTATTCGCACAAATTTCAGCCAAGAAATCTCAACACCATGTAATCCAATTTCTATGAAATTTTCAGGATAGGTTCGAAAGAACTTATTTAGACACTTCTTTGAGTCTGCTCGCCATTTTCAGCCAAGTTATGTGTCAGTTTCAGTACCAAAAACTGCGTTTTCAGTGCAAAACAGCGATTTTCAAAAGCGTTATCATAAATTTCTAGGGTGTTTCGAAAAATGAAATGTATTGTATTTCACTTAGAATTGAATACAATTTCATATTTAAGACATTTTATCAAAAAGTTACTTTTTCCAATTTTCGATTAAATCGTGAAAAAATTCGAAATTTTAAAAAATTGAGAAAATGGATGAAATAGGAAATTATTTGATTTTTTTTTTATATAACCCAACAAATTTAAAGTTTTGAAATACTACAAAAATTGAAAAAATTGTTTCTGAAAATTGCAATTTCCCCCACTGATAATCCAATTTTTCCACTGATAACCCGATTTTTGGTACTGAAAATGGTAAAACTCGACTGAGACTGGTAAGTGAATTTTAAAATTTTTACAAGTGTCTAAATAGACTATGCTTAGATATCCTGAAAGTTTTATAAAAATCTGGGTTTACGAGGTGTTGTAGTATGAAATCTTACGGTTATATCTGTTGTCATAAACTTCATGGCTCTCATTATGGAACGCCATCAGATCCGGTGTGTACATGACCGTAGCAACGGAGATAATGAAGAATATGACCTAAAAAACCACGTTCTCTTCAATACTCTGTCAAATCGACTAACTTGTTTACTCCGATGAATAGTGCAAAACTTCCTAACCAAAGATGGAACACAAATATAAATGTATCGCTGGATAGCAAGATATACTGTTAGCCAGATAGCCATTGTGTGGAAAATCGATGGTAGGAACGCCGCCATATACGGTATCATGTCACACCAGAAACTAGGTAGACCTGTTTGCATATCTTGTTTGTAACCTGAAAACTTTATTTTCTTTGGATGATTTCATATCTTTCTTAATGTTTTTTTGGGGAGATCCCAAAAGGAGAAAAAGACAGATTTCTCTTCCAGTCACTAATTCAATTGACCAAGTGTTTGGGGAGGAAGTCGAAATGCCCTTTTCCGCCAGATTGGGCACTTTCTATCCCCTAACCCCAAAAAATGAGAGCCAAAAATTCAAAGATCATACCATTCTTTTATGGTTTTTTTCAGCTGCTCTAAACCTACCTGACAAGGTGTAATAATATGTGAACCATGGAAGGCATGAAAGCCCGGTTAGCAATTCTGTAACCGCCATTGCCAGAAGCACATAATTTGTTGGAGTTCGTAAATATTTATGGGAGAGAACAACCACAATAAAACTGTTGGTGGCTATTGTAAGTGTGACGATAAATGGCATCATATACCCGTACATTGGAACAGCCCAATCCACTGGCACCTAAAATGATTTGTCATGATTGTTCTTTCAAAAAAAAAAAGTTCCTAAAAATTTAGTTTGTCTACTGCAAATGTTTCGAAAACCTTTCTTACGTCACTCACTTAGACGAAGGTCGAGATTGGATTTATTTCAGTAGTTTCAGTTCGTTTGTTCCTAACCCAATTTGGTGGACTAGGTAGGACCAACCAACAAGAAAAAAGTAGCAGTAATGCACTCTTTTTTTATGGGGTTGTCTAAAAGATCTCTGGTTCTCAAAACTTACCATGTTCCCAATGAACACCGGACGACAAGTGTAATTGTTATAACATGATGGATGAACGAGTGGTGATGGTGGTGGTGTTGGTGGTGGTTGCGCCGCCATTTTTGAGCTCCTGCAGTGGATAGGAAGCAAAGAACTTAGAAAACTTAGTGATGTATAAGAATGTGTTTATGGATGGAAATAGCAACGAGACACCTGAAAAATTGAAACTGAATGGGAAAAATGTGAATGAATAGAGCCAGATTTAGAATGAAAGAGTGACTTTAAAAACTGGAAGAAAATAACAAATAAGGTAAAATACAAAGATCGAGAATTTGAAGGCAAAGATTGACATTAAAAATTACTGCTCTTTTATAAATTATTTACATGTAGAGTACCCGAAAAAAAAATGAAGACAAGTACTGTACCGGTCAATAAGATAATATAAAAAATGTAATTTTCTGTTGATTTTTGGCATTTTCAGAAGTCTGAAGCTTGGCTGTTTAGATTCCGATCACTTTGAAAATTTTAGCAAATGTAAAACATACCTAGATTAAAAACTTTGCACTCACAGAATTTTTGAAAATCCATAATTTTTCAACTTTTTGCCGATTTCTGAAAGTACTGAAAAGTACTATTTGAAAGTACTTTTTGTACTGAAAACGTGAAAAAAATCAGGTGCCACTCAGAAATCGGCAATTATCTGAAAAACTAGAAATTTCCAAAAAATCTGTAAATTCAATGTTTCTGGGTCCGTTTTACACATTTCAAAATTTCCAAAGGGATCGGACACTCGAAATTCGAGTTACAGACCTAGGAAAATTCCAAAAATCGACTTTAAAAAACTTTCTTTTAGACAGATACTGTATAATTGGTAAATTTGGGTATAGAAAACGGAGTCTGAATAAAATTTGATGGATTATTTTTGAAAACAAATATTCAAAAAATTTAACCTCAATAACGGAAAAATTGTATCCGATTACTCAAGAATACAAAAAAAGTTATCAAAAATGAATCAGAATCCCCCAAAAAATATCAGTTGACGAGAAATTGAAAAAACCAAAGATTAGAATGTGCTAAGTTGGTGGACGTAATTTTCAGCAGTCTTAGAGAAAATAAAACCGAACAAGAATGCCAACTCGCTCACACGAGACGAACGGAACGCGCACAAAGGAATATAATAATAGATTCTTCCATTCTTCTCCGAACCGACCCAACATCATCTCAGCAGCTCCTGCTTATTGGAGAGAGAAGGTGTTTCGGTATCTTCTTTGTGCAAAAAAGCTGTTTTTGAGGTTCGGGGACCAATTTCTAAACTTTTGGAATCTTATCGGATCTTATTGGATCCGTTTGATACATTGCCACAAAACAATTTTTTTATTAGTTAAATATTAGAATGCCAAAATTGGAAGTCAGCTAGTCTATAAAATCATTTTGTGCACTTCAAAACCAATTCTAAAGACTCCCGGAAGCTTATTAGCAATCAAGACAACTTTTCAGTAATTAGAGCCCGTCAACCATTTTTTTTGGACGTGGGTTGATAGAGAGAGAGAGAGAAAGGGACTTTTAGAAATTAGGGAGAGAAAGAAGCAAAGTAGCGTTAGAGGGATGTCTCATCGCTTTTCCTTCCTGTGCCCCTCCCGCCTTTTTCAGCTCCGCCCCCCTTTACTCACATGCTCTCGCTTTCCGGTAGTCCGTGCTGGTCCTGTGAACTTTTTAAAAGGGAAAATTTTGGATCAGAAAGAAGAAGAGAGGGAAGGGAAGCAAAAAGAAAAAACAAAACCGGAAGCGGAATCGAAGTTTTGAGTTCTGAACGTGTTCATGTGGAAGGGCTAGTCTAAGAAATGTGAAGATCACTAAACCAGTAAAATATTGAACGTTCAACAAAATAGACATCATTTCAACAGACTGATGAGCGCCATAAATCTCCGAATTAGTTTTTCATAGATGCGTGAATTAGTTTCGTCAAAAACATTCCAACTTTTTTTTTGAGAAAATCTTTCTAGCACACCAGACAAATATTCTAATCATCAAGTATCACTTTGACAGATCGGAATAAAAAATTTTGAATAAATTCTGGAAGAAACTTTTAACAAAGGAACCCAGATGTTGCTGAAAATATCACGATAGGTTGAAAATAATCTATCCAGGCACCCCTAAAAATTTTTATCCGCTAGCCAGGTTCAGTTTTAGTGCTAAAAATCGTGTTTTTAGTGGAAATTTTTAAAGATGATTTTCTCAACTTCTAGGTCGTATTAGAACATGATATTGTTGTATTATATTCAGAATTAAAACGAATGTCCTATGTCAAACACTTTCTGGAACAAAAAATGTTATGTCCACAACTTTCCAGATTACCTGAAACACTTATAGATAACCACTCAAACCGTCAACTTTGAGCCCGCACCTTCTTTTTCTGTGAAAGATTTGAAAAAAATAGTCAACTGACAAAATATTTTCGTTATTATGCTAAAAATTTTGTCATTTGACGACGTTTTGATACCTTTCATAAAAACAGAGATATATCGGCTCTATTAGAGTGTTCACGGTAAACGGCCTACAATTCGAGAAAATCGTGTTCGAAAAATGCGGCTTTTTTCTGGAAACGCAATTTTCAGTACTGAAGCTGATATAACTCGGCTGAAATATGGCGAGAGGAGGTATTTAGATAGGCTATGCTCTACATTTCCTGAGGATTTCATCAAAATCTGGGTTCGCAAAGTGTTTAGGTTCTCTTGTGACAGATTGAAATTCAAAAAAAATTAGAAAACTTCAAAAAAGACAACAAACCGCTAGTTTTTCAAATCGCTTTCCTTCTTCTGTTTTTTCAGACACCACTTTTTTCTATTGTTTTCACTGGTTCCTTTTGTGTTGAGCCACTTTTTTTTAAAAATTTCAGATTTCTCAAGTAAACGACTAAACAAGAAATAATGAGAAAATGTCTAGCTTTCTTATTTTTTTAGTCACTAGAAAAGAGGCAGCCTCTTTCTAGACTCTGAAATTTTGGGAGAAGGAGGAGCAAAATGAATAATGATGATGATGACAGACTGCTCATTGTCCAGAAAAAAAAGAAGGCTCTGCTCATTTTAGACAAAAAAAAAGAACCAAAACCGAAACTCATCTAGTTGAGCGGACGGAAGGAGAAACCAAACGGAAAAAGACGACGAAAAAAATGAGAAAGGAGAAGGAGATTTTAAAGGGACATGGAAAACACACAAAAAAAGCAACAAGCAAATTTTTTTCCGTTTTTGTTCGAATGAAAAAGAGTAAAATAAACATTTTAGAGCATGGAAAACTATAATTTAGGTCTATTCAATAACGGGGTAGTGGAACTTGTTTTTTTTTCGTGATTTTTTGGAGTTTCTTTTTTACCTGACTCATAGTAAGTGATATCATTTGATTGATAGGGTGGTTTGATTGATTAAAAAGTGATATGAGTTTAAAAAATTGAAATATAATTTTAAAGCATCTAGATGATGCACAGTATCCGAAAATTCAAGACAAATACAGCACCGGTCAATAAGGTGTACAAAAACGTATATTTCTGTAAATTTTCTGTAATTTACAGCATTTTCAAGAGTCGGCAGCTAGGTTGTCATAATTTCGGTTTTTTTTTTGGAAATTTTGGAGGGTATAAAACAGCTATAGATTGAAAATTTTGCATTTACAGAATTATAAGACATTTTCTAGTTTTGTAGCTATTTCCCGATTTCTGAAAGTCATCCCTTTTTGGCCCGTTCGTACTAAAAACGGGAAAAAACAGGTGTCTTTCAGAAATCTTTGAATAGCTGACAAACTAGGAACTTTAAGAAAAGTCTGTGACTGCAAAACTCATCATCATGGCCTGTTTTACGTCTTCCAGGATTTTTAAAGTGATCCGACAATTGACAGCCGAGCTACAGACTTCTGAAAGTGGTGTAAATGAGAAAAAACTGAAAAAAAAAGTTTTATTGTACATTTTATTGACCAACACTGTAAATTCACAACCATTTTCTTCTGGGTTTTACAGTATCCTGACATTTTGCCCGGGCGAATTTGTTAAAGGAATCTTTAAAAAAAACAATGAGACAGAACGGAAGATTACAGAAAACTGAAAATCTTGATAAAATTGGTCTTCGAAAGAAATCTCGAAAGTACAACTAGCTGAAAATTGGGTAACGATGAACCTTTTATATCCGTTTCCAGTTTTTCGGCTTACTGCATGTGGTTCGATTTTCATAACAAACCAAAGTCATGCGTAATCACCACATGCGTTATCAGAAGACGCGTTATCTTCAAAAAACCCTAAAAATAAATGAAGATCAAGAAACAATCAAAACACAAAAAAGAGCCAATTTCCATTGACGATTTCTAATCCTTCAAACTAACAGGGTCTCTAGGACCCCGCCCAGTTTGACGTCTCCCAAATCATATTTCAAAGAAGACAGACACGGAGAAAAAAATAACATGGACAGCAAAAAAAAAACAGAGGTCACTGAGCGCGGGGTAGAATAATATTGAAAGAAAAGAGAAGACAAAGGAAAAAGAAACCGAACGGAAAGCCAGGGTTGTTCTAGTAGTAGCTGTTGTAGTTTCTTCTGTTTTTCCTGATAGTTTTTGACTTTCGGTTCTTTTTTCTTCGAAATAGCTCTCTGATCTTTACATTTACCGAAAAATCGAAACAAATGAATCCAAAAGCTATATGTAACTTCTTTTTGAAGTAAAGTGACTAGTAGAATAGAAGAGCAATTTCTGAGATATACATATATGAATACATGTGTTGCCCATCCGAGATGAGGTATTAGGACTTCTTCTCGCTCATTGCATGCGGGGCGTGAGTATTATAACAAAACTAATTTAGGTTCGATCCGCAGCACACACTTCTATGCCTTCTACTTTTCTTTTCCTAGAATTATCCCCGCCCTAAAAGACACGTCTCATCATTTTCTGAGGATAATAGATTGGGCAAATATTTTAGATGATTTAGGAAAGGAAGACATTTTTTGTTCAATGCATTTTCAATGCGTTTCGAAGACACTACAATGTTAATTGCTGTCTTTGGAAGGACAATGAACTTTTTTGGAACGAGTCATGGACAGAAAACCAACCTCCCTGTTATTCCCGATGGAATTTTGTGAAAACTTTGGAAAAAATATGTTCTGAAAAAAGAGCAAAGGGCAGAAACAGGTGTCTAACGTAATAAGAGCAAGAAAAAAATATCAAACCTGTTGCAAAAAAATGGCGAGAAAATTAGTTAGTGTTTGCCTGAGTGACTGACCAAGAAGCTCTATGCACCTAGAATTTGGATTAATTCACATTTTTGACGTTAAGATTTCATGAAAACAACACAAAATGATATCAGATTGAATACATATATAGTTTCTAAAGGCAACTGACTATACATTTATTCTTCAGTAGCAGGTGCAACAAAAAATGTAGACAATCTATTTTTGAACCTTCCCCTATATGCACAACTCTATTTCCGTTGCCTACTATTTCTGTTTTCTTTCCGGTACATATAAATTTCCAAGTGATTTTTTTCAGAATAAGTAACAGCCAAGGAGTGCAATAACATCTAGAGTCTTCTATTCATGTCTTGAGTAGTCTACTAATAAGATTAAAGAAAAAAAGGTTTTCACCTGTTAATATTAATGAGAAAATTCGAGCGGTATATAGATTTGATTTTGGGATCAATTCTGATGTATGGAGAGTTTTTACCAAGAGATCAAGAGAATAACAATCATACTAGATATTTTCAGACTTGCAAAAGGTCGGGCTTTTAGCGGCTTAGCCCGGGGTTTTAGCAATTTTTTTCCTCAAAAAAGATCGATTTCAAAAGAATGTAAACAAAATGTCAATCTAATAAGAAATTGCAGAAAAAACGAATAATTTTTTTTCAATAAAAGTGTTTCTAATTTTCTGGAGTTTAAGACATTATCTTAAGTTTTAAAAATCCAGGCTCCATAGAGCCGGTCAGATTTTTTGAATTTCAAAATTTATTTAATATCAATGAATTACAATACCGGTTAATAAATTCTACGAAAACCCATTTCAAAGTTAATTTTCAACCATTTTAACAATTTTCAGGAGCTCGGCTGTCAAGTTTCCAGTCGATTCGAAAATTTTGAAGAGTGTGAAACAGAACAAGATTGACAACTTTGCATTCACATAACTTTTCAGAAATTCCTAGTTTTTCAGCTATATTTAGATTTCTGAAAAGCACCGTTTTCTGGATCTTTATGAACTGAAGACGTGAAAAAGAACGAAAAAACTAGGTGTTCAGTAAACGGCAAAAAGCTGAAAAACTTGGATTTTTTGAAAAACTCTGTAAACGTAAAGATGTCAATCTAGGTATGTTTTAAACCATCCAAAACTTTCAAAATTATCGGAAACTTGAAAATGGTCAAAATTCACGAAAAATCATTAGAAAATCACGTTTTTATATTTTATTGGGCGGTGGTACTGTAATATCAACGAATCATCTAAAAAACTTTTCAGTGAGGCCAGGACTAAATTAAATTTTTTCCATATCCAAACATTTGCTTGTTTTTCCCATTTTCTGGGGAACACATGTTCTATTAGCAAAAATTGTTTCCTAGAATTAGATACCTAAATCGCATCCACTAGACAAGAGAATTGCGATTTATGCTAAATGTGATCCGATTTTTCAGGATTTGGATAAAAAACAGCGAAAGGAAACAAAATTTAAAAAAACGGGACCAGAATTGGTATAGTAGTCTGTGTGGGTAGAAAGCAAAATTCGATTATCCATTGTTCTAGGTTTTTGAGTGAAACGACAAGAAATGTTAATGTAGTAGCTAAAAAGGAAAAAAGTAGGTAGGGAGGTCTGTCAGACAAAAAAAACGTGTGTGTATTTTCTTTGAAATGCCACATGTTTTTCGTTGGGTGAAAAAGATATATGCCTCGTCGGGGTATTGGGTATAGCAGCCGGAAAGAGAGGAAAAAATGATGATGATGGTGGTGGAAGTTCGAATTCAGAGCAAATCGAATTTAATGCTAATTCGGTTGTGGCTTTTCTGGGTTTTTTGGCGTCTTTCCAGAATAACAAACAGACTCTAGGAAAAAAGAGAACCGGACCAAGAATTTAAGTCTGAGTTGTTAACTGTTGAATTTGTAAGTTTTATAAGAGAACTGCAATAGCGTGTAAACCTAGATTTTGATAGAAAGTACAGGATAGGTCAAAGAGATATGAAAATCACTAAACCAGTGGAATTTTGAATGTGGTACAAAATATTTTATAGACATCCTTACAACAAACTGATAAGCGCCATAGATCCCAATACGCGAATTAGTTTCATCAAAACATTCCAACTTTTTTAAAATAAACATTTTAGCATATCAAAGCCTGCTTCATACAAATATCCTGATCATCTTTGGTAGACTGGGATTCAACAGGTTTCGAAAACTTAAAAAAAAACTGCTTACAAGGGAACCTTAACACATAGATTTCGATCAAAACGTTAGGATAGGTTGGGAATAGCCAATCTAGACAAGGCTTAATTTCTAGAGCTTTTCAAAACATTGAATTTGTTATATTACACTTAGACCTAATTTTATACTTTTCAAGATTTTATCAAAAAAAAGAAATTTTCAATTTTCTAATGAATCTGGAAATTGTGAGCAAATTCGAAAATGAAATAAAAATATTTCTGTCAAAATGTCTGAAATATGAAATTTCGAATAATTCTAAGTCTAACAAAACAAATTTCATGTTCTGAAAAGTCTTAAAAGTTGAGAAAACCGCTTTTGAAAATCGCTGTGTCGCACTGAAAACGCGATTTTTGGTACTGAAACTGACATAACTCGGCTGGCACTATCGAGAGGACTCTAATGATCTCAGGGGGAGGGGGGTCTAAATAGGCTTTTTCAGGTTCCCGTGTTAGTGTTAAAGGATTAACTTATCATAGTTCAAGAACTCAAAATATTGTGCTTGTTAATGGATTCACCAAGTTCAATATAAGGAAACAAAAATAACTGAACATCCTAGTAGTCATAGGGAATTGCTCTATTCATACTTTGAAAAGAGATATGATTCAGATTCAGAGAACTAAACTTGATAAAAACCACCAGGTCTCTCATCTCCCTGAATCTCTGAGCCGGATGTGATGTGACGCCTTTCAATCGGAAATCGGAAACGAAAATCGAGAAAATAAAATTTGTATATACTTCTACCTTTTTTTGCCTTATCTTTCAGGAACTATTCGGAATCTCAGACGCTGAAAAAACTAGAAAAAAAGGTTTTGACAGGGGGCTCGATATTTTGGAATTTGAGAATATTGAGAAGCTGGAGGAGGGGACGGAAGGATGCGCAATTTGACACATACACTGTGAAGCTAAAATAAAAAATAAGAGAAAAAGACGACGTGACACACAAAAAATACATACGGAAAATACAAAAAATAAGGAACGTTAAAAACAAGAGAGGTGTATAGGGAATAACTATAGAAATTATTTTTATGAGAAATTGTTTTGAGTACAACAGGCAAGTATTATCGAAAAACAAGCTATCGTGGGAATTCTGTAGCCAGGCTTCTCTTGGTAATTTTTTTTTCGAAAAATAATAGAATTTTTCATAGAAAAACAAAATCTAGACTCGTTCGGAACGTTGCTATTCGATAGTATCCAATTTCACTAAAATCTCCTTTTTCGAAAATGAACAAAAAATTAGAAGAAATGAAAAGAAGTGGCTTTTCCGCTGAACCACTTCCATAGTCAAATTTGTTGGTTCATCTAGTCTATTTTTTTTCTGCCAATTGGAAAAGTTCTGTCCGGGGCACACCCACGATTTCCGGAATTGGAACAGAGGGCAATCACATTGTCTTTGGACAGAAATATGGAAGACGGAAAAATAAACAAAGCGTTATATATTTTTTATAAGTTAAGAAAAACCATGAATTGGAGAATTTTGTAAATAGTATTAAATTCCAGACTTATTTGGGGTTTTTTGGAATTTTTGTTTCCGAATTTTTTGGAATTTTTGTTTCCCGGAAAAGGCCCTGTCGCAAGTATGATTTTCGCCAGTTTTTCCAGTTTTTATTGGGTTTCTTAACGTTTTTTTTTAATTCACAGGATTTCAAAAAATTCCATTGAAAACGACAAAAAAAAGCAAAAAAAAATGGCTGAATATTGGAAATATCTAGAAAATCGCTAGACAAAATTTCAAAAAAATTAAACAACAATTAACTTGAAACAATTTTCGCAAAAATTGAAATTTTTCGATAAAACCGGGATTCTCGATTTCTCAATTCAAACAAGTCTGTTAGAGCCTGTCTCAGTTTTTATATATTTTTGGATTAATGAAAACACGATTTTTGATTGAAAAGATAAACGGAAATCGGAAAGCGACATTTTACAGGAAAGAGGGAAAGTCTTACAGGAAAAAATAGAAATTCCAGAAAAAATGAAAACTCAATTTTTTGTGTTATATAGTTTATTTTTCAAGATGCAAAAAGAGCATCAATGTCCACTTCCTAATAGTTTTTGTTTATTTTTCCTAAACTTGGATCCAAAATGAAACAGCACATCATCTTCCATAACCCTTTCGGTTTCCAAAATTGTTTTAAAAACCCACGTAAGAGATTCAGAGATTCCGCCAAAAAACCAAAAGAATGAAAAAGACTAAAAACTGAGATTCAGTAGCAAAAAGAAGCTGGCGTCCCGAAATCAATTTCCGCCGGGGTAGGTATTTCCCCGGATGTAAACTTTAGGGATGGATGAGTCTCTGGGAAAAAATATACACGTCAACATGTCAGTAGACGAAAAAGCGACGAGGAGCGAGAAATTTTTGGCAATAAAAACGATGCGGATGGAGCAGCTCCTCCTTCTTCTAGTATTTTGATACCTCGTTTTGTGTCAGAAATGTGTATATGGAGTATGGAAATAACAAAATACTATTGGAGTTAGAATATAAAAAAACAAAAAAAACTGGAATCTAAGAAAGAAGAAATCTGACAAAATAGTGCAAGCGATCAGAATAGAACTAGTGCGTTATGAATAGAGAACCTCAATGGAACAAGTTTAATGTTCGATTTGTCATGTTTCATGAAAAATTTCAATTTTCGTATGAAAGCTGATAAATTTTGTGAGCCAAAATTTCGGGAAGGAAACTTGGGAGATTGAATAGAAAAAAGCAGAGTTCTTTCTCACGCGCTTTTTGTGATCAAAAATTTGGTTATTATTTTGAAAAAAGTTTGCGTTCCAAGAAAATTTCGAATTCTCTACGATTCCATTTAGAACCAAATTCTATACAAGTCCACTTAGAATTAACGATTCATATCAAGAAGAGTCTGAAAATTGAAAGAAAATCGATAAACTGTCACCTTATTTGATTTAATTCGTGTACAGTACCGGTTAATGAGATCTACAAAAACGTGTTGTTCAGTTGATTTTGGGCTGTTTTGACCATTTTCAGAATTCTGTAGTTCGGCTGCCAAGTTTGCGATCCTATTGGAAATTTTGGTAGATTTCGAAACCGACCTAGATAAAAAAACTTTGCATTCATGGAATTTTTAGTAACTTCCTAGTTTTCAGCCATTTGCCGATTTCTGAAATTTACCATTTTTTGCTAGTTTCCTATTGAAACAAGTGAAATAACAGACGTCTTTTAAAAATTGACAAATAACTAATAAATAAAGAAGCTTCAGAATTCAGGCTGTTTTGCAACCTCCAAATTTTTCAAAATGATCTGACACTTGAAAGCCGAGCTGCAAATGGTTAAAAAGCCGAAAATCTATTGAAAAATACGTTTTTGTATATTTTATTGACTGGCACTTTATCTATGTGGATAATATCATACTTGCAACGGGCCGGGCCGGGCCGCGCCGGACTTTTTAAAGAATTTTCAAGACCCGGGCCCGGTCCGGGTTTTCAGAAAAAAATTTTCCTGTATTTTCAAAAAAACTTTCGGGGTCAATAGAAAAAAATGGACAATTATTCTGTCAAGTAAAAAAATTTTCAAAATAAGAGTGACCATAAAAAATAATTGTTTCACAAAAATATTGAAAAAAATGTCTGAAACTTCAAAAAAATTTCAAATTTAGAGAACCCGGGCCCGCCGGGCCGGGCCGGGCCGGGCCGAGTGTCACGGGCCCGGGCCAGGCCGGGCCCTGGAAATCTTCGGTCCGGCCAGGCCCGGCCAGGCCTGCGGGCGGGGCCCTGATTTTGCAAGTATGGATAATATATTACCTAGTGTTTCGGTAAACAGGAAATACGATTCAATTTACTTTAAGACACTGGCATGAACTAGATTAAACATCGAACACGATAGAAACAATTAGACCTCATGAAATTGCTCTGAAATTCAACAAAATTGAACAATTTGCTGAGAAATGTTGAATACAGTATAAAAATATCTCGTTATCTATTTTCCTAGCTCAACTCAATGAAGAAGCAAAAATCACATTGCGTCGAAAGAATGGAAAACATTACTTCTCTGTTTGTCAGAGCAGATCAAAGCACAGAAAACCAACTAGAAAATGTTATCGCGTCCAAGATGAAAAAGTGAAATATTTTCAGCTTCTCAGGCAAATACGGAAAAATTCAAGAGAATTGGGATCGCATTGCCCAATTCTGAAAGTAGGAGCCTTCTAATTAAGAAGGGTGCAGTACCTCCCTCGTCTTTTTTTCCTGACAATCTTTACTACTCCAAATTAGGATTTGTGCCTTGAGGAGGAGCAGAAGGAATGATGAGTAGCATAGTCATACTCTTCTTCTTTTTCTTTTTCATACTTCGCGCCCCTTATATCTCTATCTGTCCATATTTATTTTTGGTGTGTGAGATAGAGAAAAATAGAGAAATAGGGTAAGATGCTTGAAAAAGTGTGAATCTCCGAAGACGTGAGTATTCAGATGAGGAGAAGAAGAGAAAGCATTTTTACAGGATTTTGATGAGTCCCCTCCCCTTACCCCTCTTTGCTTCTAGAAGGAAGCTAATAGTACAACCTTTCCTGATTTGGCTTATTTCAGTATGTCTTGTATTAGATTCAAATTCTTTTAGGAAAATTCTTTCAGGAAGTTTATGGGAATACTCACGTCGATGTTTGTGCTATGGATTTGTAGAGGGACTTTAGGCAAAATCTATAAACTGCCTGGTACCTTGTGGCACTAGTATAGATAGAAATATAAGTCAGAACAATCTACGAACCTACAAAATGAAGCTGATAGAACGAGACACATGTCACGAGAAAAATATGAAAGGAAAAGTGTCAGCAACTACAGTACCGACTAATGAGAAAAAAACGTAGTTTTCAGTTCATATAGCCATTTTCAGGAGTCTCAAGCTCGGCTGTCAAGTTCCCGATCGCTTTGAAAATTTTGGAGGACATAAAACCGACCTAGAATGACAACTTTGAATTTACAATGTTTCCTTTTCATTCCTAATTTTTAGCTATTTTCCAATTTTGGGAATACACCTTTTTCAGTGGAAAACGGGACAAAAATGATTTCAGAAATTGGAAAATAGATAAAAAACTAAAATTTTCCAAAATTTTAAAAATATAGTAACAGCAGGGATGTTCGGAACGGAAATCGGAATTCCGAAAATTCCGAGAAAAACAACTTTGGAGTGAAATCCCGATTTTTCGGAATTAGAGGTTTTTGGACTACGGTTAGTCGCGAAAAAATTGTTTGCGTTCAGAATTACTTTTACCCTCTATTTTTAGCGTTTTTGTGATGGAAAAATGGAATTTCTACTTTAAAATTCCGAAAATTCCGAAATTTCAAAAATTCGAAAATCAGATTATTTCGAAATTTCGTAACTCCGAATTTTCAGAAATGGGAAATTTTCGAAACTCCAAAAATCGGAAATTTTCAAAATCTGAACCTACCGAATTTGGGAATTTTGAAAACTGGCATTTTCGAAATTCCGAAAAACTCCAAAAAGTTAATTTTGAACATCCCTGGGTAAATAGCTAAAAAATCTAGGAATTTTGAAAAAAGTAAAAATTACAGTAACCATCTCAACAACAAGTAATGTAAATGAATTCTACAAAACCGAAAGAATGTATAAAAAATTCTATTGTGACGAGATTTTTCGTAGGATCATATATGTTATTTATTCTAAAAAAAAGGAGAAAAAGAAGAACCAATGGACAACATCCCCTCCATCCAAATACAGCCGTGGAGCCGCCATCAGGTAAACAAAATAGGAGAACACGATGGCTACAACGGGTGGCCTCTAAGAAATATGATAAAAATGAGAAACGCGTCTTGTTTAATTAAAACAAGAAAAAATGGATACAAACTATAAATGATTGTTCACAAAAATTTCTTAACCATGGAGTGACACCGTCAAGAAAGATGGGGTTTATCGCTGTAAACAATCTTTAAGGCGTTCCAGTTTTTTTGAAATTCGAGAGCCACTAATTGAAAAATTTGTTTTCGAAGAAAAGAAAAAAGGAAACTGTTAGCGCCAAGCTCAAAACACAAAATGAAGTTTTCAAAGACCTAAATTCGGGTTTTTATGAAACCCGCGTGTTTTCAAAAATGCTTCCGCTAGCGAAAATCTGACGCTATTTTTCTAAAAATTCTCACATTATTTAATGCATCGTTCATTGAATAAAAACGTTCTTGTAGGCGTGAAGGAATTTTATTGTGGTAAAACTAGACTTTTTAAACTGATTAAAAATCAATTTCTCTTCATGAAATTGGATTTTTATTGTGTGAACATTTTTTCCTTCATTGTTATCTGGATGGAAATATGTTTTGCTCAATTTTTCCTAGTTGGAGAAGCAGAAAGAAAAAATGAGATGTATTCATGTTCATATTTATTCATTCTTCAATATTTTTTGGATTCAGAAGCATTGTTCGGTTAAGTGATGTTATTATTTACAATTTTAATGTTATTGTGGATGTTCTATTCGAGGTTGGAAACTACAATGGAATAATAAAATGCAGCAAAATTTCATTTGAAGACTTTTTTATTTGGATTCCACGAGAAGCTGCACTTCTAAGGATCTCCACCATGACTTCTCGTTGCTGACCCATATATGGTAATAGGCATCCTGCAAAAAAAAAATTCTTAGCACTCAAAATTCCTGGAACAATTTAGAAAAATTAGCATAAAGAAATTGGTATAAACTGACCTTCTTGACAATAACCTCATCTTCCATTGGGACAAGAGTCGGTCCTGGCATGCATGGAAAACATGGAGAGACTTGTTTGGCACTGAAAAAAGTTCCATTGAGGGATCCAAAAAGAATGAAAGTGTCTTACATGAAAAAATCGGAAACTTGCTCCTCGTCACTGTAGAAAACGCCGAATCCGAAGTTGCGGTTTCCGCGGACCCACCATTTTAAGGTGCCGCCTTGTTTGATGAATTTCGTGACGACGTGGATTTTTCCATAAGGTACATTGATTGTTTGAGCATTTTTTATGACCTGGAATTTGTGGTTTTAAAAAGATGGAATGGCATAAAGTTTGGCTTTGCATATGCGTAGCTGAGTCAGTACAACTGTAGCACTCTAATCATTCTTTTCGAAATTGTTGATAATTTTTGAAAAACATCTCAAATGGTGTTGAATACTAGATTTTATATTTCAAAGGGGGTCATCATAAGATCTAATATGTTTATCATACCGAAATTAAACTAGAAATGCCCAACTGTCCAGTGTTCGGACCTAAATTTTGAGGGGAATTCGAATTCTTTTTCAACCATTTTCAGCCAAATTTTCGCAATATTTATTAAGGCCATTTTCAGCCGGTTTTAGGCGATTTTCAGGTAACTTTCAGTTTTGTTAAGAATACATATTAGATCAATTATTTACAGTACCGGTAAGATTTAAAAAATACTTTTCTTTCGATTTTTGGACATTTTGACAATTTTCATTGAAGCTCGGCTGTCAAGTTTGAATGCAGTTTTCAATGTAGATCTGACTTACACCTCACACATTTTTCAAGCGACCACAACGTTTTTTATCACATTGACCGGTACTGTATATTATACATTCTTATCCTATCTCGTTTCTTAAATCACGTACACTATGATTCTTAGCTGAATAGTATCCATCTGTTGGATATGAGACTGGCAACTCAATAAAACCTCCGAACGTGTGATCCTCATTATTCCAAATTGATGGTAATGACGAGTGAACTGCATACTGTAGCACGTCATCTCTCCAATTGGTCTCTCCAATTAGTCGAACCTATACCAAGAAAAAAAATTGGTTAGAAACTGGTATTGGTCATGTGAGTTCCTATTTACCTTTTCTCTTGTCTTTTCGGGTAACAGAGGGCGCACGACAACGTAGAGTGCGGTGGCAAAACTTGGTACGCAGACAGGAACGAAATACTGAAAACGAGAGATTTGAAAAACATCGAGTGATTAATGTTTTCAGGAAACTGGTTCGTCAAAAAACCGAAGAAGACCATGAAAGGATTGATCTTTTCCCTCCGCACCTTAATCATTTCCACATAATGGTCGGCCATAAAATCAGCAAGTGATTTCATCGAACCAGTCACCAAGTCGTACAGCTTTTTGTTATACTGCAGACCAGTGATATCCATGACGTAGAGGATCCAAGCCTGTTTTCCAGTTTTTGCTTCCATCTCCATTACATGGGCCAGCATCTGTTCAAGGTCCACCATACGAGCTCTCATCACCTCGAGGATGGAATAAGTTTCCATCATACCAGTGTAATCGGTTTTTCCGCACTGAAAAAGGAAAAAATATTGAGTTTGAAATGGAATTTCAATAAATGATACAGTAGCGGCTATTTAGATATACCAAAATGTGTTTCTGAGTTGATTTATACTATTTTCAGAAGTCTGGAGTTCGGCTGTCATTTTTCCAACCATTTTGAGAACTTTGGAGGGTGTAAAACAGTGCTCCACGGCACTGCGATACTTTGAAACTATTCATTTCAAAACCGGTCATTTCGATACCTTGATGATACAGGCGGTTGAATAATTTTTAGACTACGGAAACGGACATAAAGAATTCAAATATGAATTTTTTGATAGAGCACGTTCGGAAACTCAAAAATCTCGAAATAAATTTAAAAAAAAAATAAATTTTGGTTTTTTTTCAAATTTCAGAATGTGTTATAGTAGAAAAAGGATATTTGAAAATCCTAAAATTGTTTTTGTAGTCTGAAATTTATTCATTCGCCTGTATTGCCTCGGTTTTGGATTGCCCGGTTTTGATATGACTGGTTTTAAAGTGTCGCAATTTTGAAGTTATGCAGAGCCTGAAACAGGCCCAGATTGAAAACTTTGCATTTACAGTTTTGTTTAAAAATTTTTAACTTTTCAGCAATTTCAAGATTTTGAGAGACACTTCTGTTTTACCTGTTTTTATAAAAAAAAGGAAGAGAACAGACCTTCTTCAGAAATCAGCGAATTGCCGGATAAACTACGAATTTTCAAAAAGACTCAAATGCAAAATTTTTTATCTATCTCAGTTTTTCACCGTCCAACATTTTCAAAGTGATCAGAAACTTGACAGCTGAACTTCGCACTTTTGTAAATGGTTAAAATGGTCAAATCAATCGAAAAACACTTTTTCGTATATCTTATTGACCAATAAAGTGCATGTTTCCTACCTGTTCAATATTAACAATCACGTTTTCCATGTGGCCGGATGGACCAGTGATACCATACTTCCAATGTTTGTGTATGGGATGGTTTCTCTCCTTTTTGTGAAGTTCATCCAGGTTCCAGGCGGCACGAAGATTCAAATGGAATTTCATTTTCCTGGCAATCTCTGCCAATGGCAGTGTGTTATGACCTTGCAACCAACGGAGAATATTGAAATCCGTGTCGTAATACGGAGATATATCATCCTGAACTTTATTTTTCATAAGAAAATACGGGAAAAATTACCTTGACCAGTTCCCGAAGCTCTTTAATTTTTTTCAAGTCCTCCGGTGATATATCATTTTCGAGAACTGTCATAGTCACTGCAAAAGCTAACAATTAAAATGTAAAAGTTTAGAAGAAAGGTAGAGGATAATAGAAATGAAACGGCGACTGGGATAGAATAGGTATAATAAGGTTATATACCGTATAAAGCAGAACCGATCAAAAATCCGATCACAAAATTTTGGCAAAATATAGCAGAGAAATGTAGTTATGTGCCCAGTGTGTGTCTTCTATCATCCCACCTTTTATGTATCTTAACAGTACCAAATCGACAAGTCAGGGGGTTACTTTTTTCTTTTTTCAATCACAAAACCAGTTTGGGAACTTTCCTTTTAAGAGAAAACTTCGGCAAGTAGAAATAGAGAGAACACAATCGAATTTATCATCTAGAGAAGGAAAACGTTTTCTTGTTATTCCTTAGTTTTTTTTGTTCAAAGACAATAGTTACACTTTTGACAGTCGTAAATCCGGAATAAACATACTAGAGGGAAGAGAAAAAGAGGGGGATCAGTAATTATTATACGCATGATGACCCACATTGACGTTGCGTTCGTTCATGTGGTCAGCGCGAATGCCATTCGACACTTATTTATACAACTAGAAGATGATTATTGTTAGAGGAGGAGTGATAACAAGAACGGCAGAAATCCATACTGTTTAGGAATCATGGCATAACACGTTTTGATGACCAGCGTTGGAAATGGCAATACTTGTTATTGCAAGGCAACCACTGGTGCGAAATAATTGGAGGTGAAAGGAATAGAATTTTGACTTACCTCGCAATCATTTTTCTGTAAAATCGAAGAGAAAAATAGTTTTCTGGAACTTTCGAATTGTGAAAAAGTCGCAAATGGAAAATCATCCAGCCAATATAAAAACAAATTTTTCAGATTTTTGGCAATTTTGAAAATTGTCTGAGTTTAGAGCTCGGCTTTCAAGTGTCAGATCACTTTGAAAATTTTGGAGAGTATAAAACATAGCTAGATCTAATTTTTGAGCTTTTTGCCAATTTCAGAACATGCCCCTGCCGGCCCGTTTTTGTACTGAAAGAATGTGTCCTTCAGGAATCGGCAACTATCTTAAAATTTAGGAATTTTCATGAAATCTTGTGTACTTACATAATTGTTAATCTAGGTCTGTTTTACAATCTCTCAAATTTTCTAAGGGATCGAACACTTGACAACCGAGCTAAAAAGCTCTTGGATTCGGTCAAACTGTCTTGAAATTAACTTCAAGAACACGTTTTTTAATATCTTATGAACCGGATTGTATCCTTTCTGAGAAACTAGGTTAAATCGCGCCGAAGGTGCAACAGCCAGAAAGGCGCGGCTAACAAACTGATCTATTGTAAAATAAAGATCATTAATATCAATAACCTTGTATTCCTAAAACACGCAAAAACACGAATTTGGCAATATGTACTGTAAGTGTTTTTCAAATTGCACTGTTAAGAAAGTAGAGCGAAAACAAAATAATAATTGAGCATTGAACAGAGAAAATTGAACCCAGAGAAAAATGGCAAAAAGCACCTATGCAAATATTATATTTATTCTTTTCCAAGCTTCTTCAGAATAACCTCAGCAGCGTCGAGCGTGTCGTTCTTTTTGAAATAGCACAAGCGAACCATGTTGCAGTTCTTTTCCTTCTGTTCACGCGATGAGTAGAATGCGGATGGTGGGATTACGGCAAGCTTCTTCTCGCGACACAACCATCTGGAGAAGACAAAGTCATCGGGATCCTGCTCGGTGACAAGTTTGAGTCCTGAAATTATACATTGAGGTTAAAAATTATCATTATTGTGTCCAGTATACTTTGTTTCTTACAGCATGCTGGGGATCACACAATGTCGATCAAACGTATGTAGTTTTCTTTCAAGTAAAACAGGCATTTTTGTAAATAGATTTGTAAGAAAGACGTGTGTACTGCTAACCCTGCAGATATTTGAGAACAACTATCACAGTAAAAGATTCTAGTTTAGATAATTCTAAATAAAGTGAAGTTTAAACATTACTTTTGTCGGAAATCAGTTTAGAGGGAGAAATCCGATTGAAAGCGGGTTCAAAGACGCAAGAGCAAATTCTCGAATTTTTGAAACATCTTTAAGTATTGGTGCCTCATCAATCTGATTTTTTCCGATTTTCAATGGTTTTTAATAGTTCTACTGATTTCAAATCAATATTTTTCAATTTCCATTAAAAAACAAAATGAAAACAGTCCAAATTATGTGAACATAGCCAAATATTATTAAAAGAGAGCTCGAAAATACGATAGTTCGTTTTTGCGCTCCTGAATGCGCTTTGAAACGAGACTAGATTGAAGTCTTGAAATTTACAGAATTTCTGAAAATCCTTAGTTTTTCAGCTATCTGTCGATTCCTAACAAATATCTGGGTTTTTCACATCTTCAGTCTTCAACCAACCAAAAATGGGTTTCTTTGAGAAATCGGCAAATAACTGAAAAACTAAGAATTTTCAAACAACTCAGTGAATGCAAGTTTTTAAATCTAGGTTTGTTTTATTCCCTCCAAAATTTTCAAAGTGATCGGAAAGGTAACAGCTGAGCTTCAGACTCTCGAAAACACCGAAAAGGAACTGAAAATCGCGTTTCTGTATACATGTCAGAACTTACAAAGGAACAATTTCGTAATTTTTTGAAAATTCTCTAGTTGACTTTTTTTTAATTTCACAGATTTTCAGCCTAAAAATTGTGTATGGATTGATACGTGTTGATTTCCTACAACCCTATAAACACCAACTCACCTTCTTTAAGATGCGAGTAATCCGCAAGCATGAAGTAGCCAGCATCAGGGATGATCGGACGGAAATTTCCCTCCTCGAGCATCCTCGCCAGCTTGTCACGCTTGTCACGAAGCTCATCCGACAATCCAGTAGCCAGATATGAATTCTTCGGATCGTTGAGGAACTTTGGCCAATCAAGCTGGAATGCCTGAGCAATCGCCATTTGCGTTGGTGTCGAGCATGTGAAGACACAGTTCTGATGAATGGCTTTCAATGGCTCAAGCAACTGCTTCGGTCCAACAGCCCATCCCAATTTCCATCCAGTCACTGAGAATGCTTTTCCAGCGCTTCCAATAGAAATGGTGCGCTCGTACATGCCAGGGAGGCTGGCTGAAAGAAATTTTTTGACAATTCGTATTTTAGTGTATCAGCATACCAAAGCGAACCATGTCGTTCTTATGCCAAACATGAAACTCATAAACTTCATCAGCGATCACAATCAAATTATGCTTCTTGGCAATCTCGGCGAGCTTCTCAAGTTCTTGGCGGGTGAACAATTTGCCAGTTGGATTGTGGGGGTTATTGATGACAAGCATCTTCGTTTTCTTGTTAATCTTCTTCTCCATATCATCAAAATCAATGGTGAATTGAGATGCACTGGTTGCTCCTTCAGCGAGATTCATGACAATTGGGACAGGCACACCGCCAGCAAATTTTACTTGTGGGTAGTAGCAATCGTAGGCTGGTTCGATGACTGAAATATAAACTCGTTTGAAACCCAAAATAGAATGCGTCCGGGGTCCTCACGGGGCCCAAAAATCGATAATCACTCACTCAGGACCTCATCTCCCTTGTTGACCCATCCTAAGAATGCGTAGTAGAGAGACAAGTAAGCTCCGACGGTGACAAGCACTTCGTTCATCGGATCTACTTGAACATTGTAGAAGTAAGAATACATCTTGGCGAGGATGTCGACGAGCATCGGATGACCATATCCGCGTGTATACTGGTGGGCGGCGGTGAGTTCGGGCTGCTTTGAAATGTTCTCGAGCAAATCTGTGACGAATTTCGGGGCTGGGCTGTCCGGAAATCCTTGCCCAAGATTGACGGCTTTGGTTTCGGCAGCCAGTGTGGTGAATTCGACCCTGGAATGATTTCTTCGTTGAAATTAAGAATAACAGCACCGACTTTTTGCTAAATCGTGTTGTAAATAACTCTACTCGGCATGAAATTCATATAAATCAACTCACCAAATGGACGCTGCGTGATCCGCGGTTCTCTCGGCTGGCTTCGGCGAAAACGAGGACGACATTCTGGAACGACTCGTGCGAACTAGATTCAGTAACGATTTTGAGCTGAGCATGCTGAGAACTGAGAGCGGACCCGTTTTCTGCAGAAACAACACATATTGAGTGAACATAAAAGTGCGAAGGCGGTGGCGTGATTTTGTGAGAAAAAGCGAAAATTTGGAAAAAAAAGATAAATGAGCTGTTCGAGAAATGCAAATCGCAGATATTTTTCTGTACACCCGCTCTGTGGTGCACCGCAAGTGACGACACATTGCGGACCATTATGCGCGCGCACACTGAGGGTTGTATTTGTGTTGTGTGTGTGTTTCTGCAGAGGTATGGGGTCTACGAGATTGATGGGTACAGACAAACAGTGGTTTGATAGAACATTTAGTTTTGAAATTGAAGAAAAAGGTGAAACAGAGAATAATGATAAGCTCTAAAGGATGCAAAAAGGTCATAAAAGTTACGGACAGGAAATAAAAATCTAGTTTTCCCCCCAAATTCGTGGCGTGCAACACATTACGAATTCATTCACACTGAACAGAAAAACGAGAAACAAAGAGAAAAAGAGTCACATAGATCACATATATTGAAAGTGGTGGGATATGATGAATACAGTGTCATGTGTTACTGGTTCGTTACCCACAAATGTCATCATTTCTTATCTTTGATTCGATTGCTGTTTGTGGTATCTTATCAATTTTAGGTCACAGCGATTAGCGATCAAATGTGCATTTCCATTTTTTTCATTCTACTATTTTTACGTTTTTCATTGCAAAAAAAATGTTATGCGTAAAACATAAAACTTCAAGATTATCCTTCTTGAAATTCTTATTCATTTAAATTGTACTGTAAAACATGTATTAGAAAAATGGCACTTATTTTGTTTCATGGTATCTCCGGAGGGCCTTCAAATTAGAGGGTCCTCCCTCCCTATTACTCCGGTCATTTTTTTCCGAAATCTAAATTAAAATATTCAGTGAATTTTTGTTCAAAACTTTGCGATCACATGAAAACTTAACAATTTCACCAAAACTAAGCGAATTATGGAGCAAAAGTGTTTGTTTTAATATATAAATTTCTGGAAAATTCTGAAGATAAGTCCCTTCTATTGTTCCAAGTCCCTCTCGGATGGCTCTTCTACAACGGCTCTTGATTATTTTCGGTTTTTTCTTATAATTTTAATAACAAATTCTGTGAATCCTTGTTCAAAATCTATGAAATTCTATTAAGTGCAAGCATAAAATTGTGTTTTAACAATTTCCTAGGAATTTCAGGAAATAGTATCTTCTATTTTTTTTTTGAGATCTTCTCGAATGTTGCTTCCACCATTAGAGCCTTTCCTATTAGTAGACTCTTCTAATACAGGTTTTACGGTATACGCGTTGGTAAACATGTTTCAGATGCCGTACTTAGACCATGCTGGCTCGACATTACCGTCGAAAACTCAACTAGAAGAACTCGCAAAACTCCAAACGCAACTTATTCTTGCCAACCCCCATTCTCATCATTCCACCGCTATCAAAACCCAACAAATCGTATCGTCAGCTCGACATAGGTATTACTATACAACTTTCGTAATCTCGTTCAATTTTTGCGTTCAGAATCCTACGCTACTTCAATACTACCGCAGATGACTACTTTGTAGTTTTTACGAATAATACTACACACGCGCTTAAAATTGTCGCTGAGAACTTCAATTTCGGACATAGGACACAGGAAGGAGTGGTGTCAGAGATTTCAGCTGTACTGAAGGGTGGACCATCCAATTTTGCATATTTCAATGACTCTCATCATTCGGTTGTAGGATTGAGACATGTGGTGCTGGGGAAAGTGAGAAGAAAAACAATCAATAATGTTTTACATGGGTATGATTTCAGGTTGATGCGATTAGTTGTGTGAATGAAGATGTTGTGAAAGAAGAGTGTATTCCAAAAGTGGAAAATAGTTTGTTCGTGTTTACAGCAATGAGTAACTTTTGTGGGAAGAAATATGATCTCAATTTGATCGAAAAACTTCAAAATAAAGGTTTGAGTGATTCCGTTTCAAATAAATGAAAAATTGATATCAGGCTGGTCCGTTTGTGTGGACGCCGCTGCATTGGTCTCAGGAACTCGTTTGGATCTCACAGCACATCGTCCAAACTTTGTTGCATTTTCGTTTTACAAAATATTTGGGTATCCCACTGGAATCGGAGCATTGCTCGTTAAAAAAGGTACTGCTATTTTGAAATTGGACGTTTGATTTAACTGATACGTTTTAGATTCCTCAAAGTCAATTGAAAAGACTTCATTCGCCGGAGGAACGGTGCAGAGTGTTGACGAAATGACGATGCATTTTGTAATACGGGATTTTGAAAGAGCTTATGAGGAAGGAACAATTAATAGCTACGGTATTGCACAACTTCAAAAAGGATTTGAAGAGATTGAGAGATGTGGTGAGTAAAATGGGAAAAAAAATCAAGGGAGGCTGTTGTGTTTTGGGTTCTTGATTTATCATCTGTTTATCAAGTTCAATGTTGCAAAACTCGCGTCTTTTAAACAAAAGTGTCATTTATGATGAGCTGGATGTTTTATGAGAAATTCTCAACAAATTTCGTGATTTGGATCTAATATCATTTTCAATTAAACGCGTAACCCAATTCTTTGTAACTATTTTTTTACGATTTTTGCTACAAAGATGAAACAAGTTTCCAGGAGGCATGCAGGCTATTCGAGCGCATACATATGACCTCCGATCCAAAGCTGTTCAAATTCTACAGTCAAAAACTCACCCAAACGGGAAGAAGGTAGTTGAGATATATAGTCAGCCGCACATTCAAGTCTCTCCTGAAACTCAAGGCGCTATTGTGGCGTTCAACTTGGTGAGACCGGATAATGGATACTATGGATACACAGAAGTGGAGAAAATGTGTGCTATTTTTGGAATTGAATTGAGGACAGGATGTTTTTGCAACATTGGTGCTTGTAAAAAGTACCTTGGAATTACATCTGAAATGATCAAGGAGAATATGAGCGTGGGTTTCACTAGCATTTACACTGCCGGTCAATAAGATATACAAAAACTAATTTTCAGTTGATTTTCTTTTACCTTCTGGAGCATGGAACTCGGCTGTCAAATTACCGATCACTTTTATAATTTTAGAGAGTGTAAAACAGACGTAGCTTAAAATCTTTGCTTTAACAGAATTTTTTGAAAATTCCTAGTTTTTCAGCTAACTTCTGAAAGACACCTGTTTTACACGTTTTCAGTACAAAAACACATCAAAAAAGCGTGCCTTCAATAAATCGGCAATTAAATGAAAAACTAGGAATTAAAAATATCATATGAATGCGAAGTTTTTGATCGTTGCCTGATTTACACTAACCAAATTTTTCAAAGTGATCGTAAACTTGAAAACCAAGATCCGGACTTCTGAAAATGATCAAAAAAGGTATGTAACTAAATTTCAACTTTTTGTGTTATAGAAAGGAAAACGATGTGGTGATGAGATTGATTTGATTAATGGACGACCAACAGGCGCTGTTCGAATTTCCTTCGGAAGAATGTCCACCGAGCAAGACATCGAAGTGCTGAAACAAATGATTGACACCTGTTTTGTGAGCAGCGAGAAAGTGTTTTCTCCCAGCCTGCAAAGTCTGAAAATTGATTCTTTTCTCCCAACAGTCGTCAATTTATTCAGTTTTCCGATCAAAAGTGTTGGTTCAGTGGCCAAAAGCAGGTTAGTCATAAATCACTCTATTATTGATCATACTTGCGTATTCTGCAGTTATGAGCTCACTCCAAGAGGCTTCAAACACGATAGAGAGTTTTTGGTAGTTAAAGACGATGTGACGTTAAACCTGAAAATGCATCCAGAGTTGTGTCGACTGACTGCGACTATCGTGAACGATGAAGAATTACATATACAAACTTTTGATCAGAACGACAACTTGGTCATTCCGATGAGCTTGTCACTTAAGGAGAATGATGCCAAAGTGGTGTGCAAAAAGACGTAAGATGAATTTCGCTCCAAAATGTATGGTTTTGGTTTTCTAAAAAAAATTTCAGAATCGCAACTTTCGATTGTGGGGATAAAGTTGGACAATGGCTAGAGAATGCACTGGATATGACCAATTGCAGGCTTTTGAGAGTTGCAGGAGAATCCAAAAAGAATTTTGTCAATGATTCTCCGTTTTTGTTAATTAATGAAGCTAGTGTCTACATGCTTGCCCGACACATTAGTAAGATTTTTATATTTATTTCGCATGACGAATTCAAAAGTTTTCCTCTTCACAAACAAACACTTATGTCTCATAAATATTTTACTCTTCCAGATATGGATGTCCAGGACATCCTCACTCGATTCCGCTCCAACATCGTGGTCCGCGGTCTGCCGCCATTCATTGAAGACACCGCAAAACGGCTGTCTATTGAGAATCTCGAGTTTGAGGTTTTTGAAGGAAAAACTAGCTTCCCGTTTAATTATGTTTGTTCCGGTTTAGGTGGTCGACAAATGCACTCGATGCGAAATGATATGCGTGGATCCGATGACAGGCGAGAAGGATCCCAGTTTGCTACTGGCTCTTCGAGATTATAGAAATAAGCAGAAGGTTTGTGTGAGGAGAGAGCAGAATCACAGAGATCATGATCAATCGGATGTGCAGGGTCCGCAGTATAATAGTACAAAGTTTGTAGTTAGAGAGGAATCTGGAGATGACGTGGTTAAAAATTTTGGAGAAGAATCATAGAAAATTTTTAGCAGATCTTTAACGCTTAAGAGACATGAAAAATGATTTTTTCGAAATTTCGTTTACATACAGAACCGGTGAATAAGATATGCAAAAATTAAATTCAGTAGATTGTTGGCCATTTTTAGAAGCCTAGAGCTTGGCTGTCAAGTTTCCAAACTCTTTGAAAGTTTTAGAGGATTTGAAACAGACCTAGTTTCGTATTTACAGGAGTTTTTGGAAATTCCAAGTTTTTCAGCATTTGTCGCTTTCTGGAAGGCATTATTTCTCACGCGTTATTATACTGAAAACGTGAAAAGAACAGGTGTCGTTCAGAAAAAACAAAAACAGCTGATAAACTAGGAAAGTTCAAAATTTCTGTGAATGCAAAGTTTCAAATCTAGGTCTGTTTTACATTCTCTCAAGCTTTCAAAGTGATCAAAAACTTGACAGCCGAGCTCTACACTCCTGAAAATGGTCAAAATGGCCGAAAATATACGTGTTTGTATATTTTATCAATCTGTACTGCAAGGTTTTATTTTTGTTTCATTTTTCTTTTAAATTTTCAAAATCCTTCGATCATGAAAGTCATGAATTTTATTTTTAAATTCGCGCCTTAATTTCAATTTCATTTTCAGATGACATTTGGTATCTACATCCGACAATCCAACTTTGAACCCGGTCAATTTGTTGAAGCTGGATCCGCCGTACGATTTTTCACCGATTGATTCTTTTCCCGGTTTTTATTTTGATGTTTTCACATGAACTTTTTTATTTCAACATATTCTTATAATTATAAGAGAGACACACAATGCTTTCAAATGAGAGAGAGACGGTTACAATACGACTGTTTGGATGTTATAGATGGTGGGGTTGGTATTTGTGGTGTGGTTTGGAGATTTTTTGGTGATAGACAGATAGAAAGAGAGAAAGAGAGATTATCACTACACAGAAGAAAGAAGAATAAACAGAAATGTTGAAATTTATTACCCCCTAAAAGAATTGGGGCTTTTAGTAGAGCAGGACTGGTGACCCCCCTCGGTTTGACATGCGCTCCGGAGCATACTCATACGGGCCAACGGATCCGAAGGACTCGCCTGAAACATAAGTGATGTGTAAACTAGAATTTTTGAGAAGCATAAAAGAGTTTCTCACCTAGAAAAACATCGTCGGATCCGATTGGATCAGCTCGCTTGCCGAATCGCACCAACGAGTTGCGCATTGCCTTCTTTGCTGGTCTCATGCTGAAAAATGATACTTTTTTTGGACCCACTTGGGACTATTTATTTTAGGCTCTACTGACTACTACAATTTCCGATTTAGAAGTGATCAATCTCTCGATCTCTCCAGAGAGGCTTTTTTATTAATGACTACTACTATCCTAGTTGACGTTATGTTTCACGGGTTATAAAACTTAACTTTTTCTAGAGAATCCAATCAGATTGAAAGAAAACCTTATCCATCATTTTGAGTACTAAAGCTGTCAACCGAAACCGAGGTTCTCGTAAAAAGGACCACCACACTCTTACCATGATTTATTGCCCCCAGTTCCTCATGATTTCAAAGTCTGGAAGGTTTTTGGAGTTTTACGAAAAACCCCGAAAAAAAATAAGACCAAAAGTTGTCAGTGGTAATCATTCAAACTTTTCAACACAATTCTGCGAAGTTGAACTCCCTGGGTGATTCTCTTAAAGCTATCTACTACATCTTCCGAATAGTGTTCATGGGATTTTGAGGTCTCAGAGGAAGCCTAGGGCTCATTTGCATTTATCAAAGTCATAGTTAGAGTCCAGATGACGTGATTTTTGTCACCGAAATCGAAAACGTCACCAGAATTTGCACTTAATTTATGCTTTATCCCACATAATCCTTATTTGCATACCTGAAACATCCCCTTCTTGGTTTCATGAGTGGGGAAATATGATAAGTACCCTGTTACTCATTACTAGCACTTACCTTGGCATGGCCTCAACAAAAACGATGGAGCAGAGGAGAGCAAAAATAAGGGTACGCACAAAGGAGAGCATGTCGTAAGAATGAAGTCTTCAGGAGGCGGAGCTCACTCGACGAAGCTGGCTCTTCCAGAATCGGCGCGGGCTCCTCCTACTTTTCTCCTCCCCCCCTCTTCCAAGCTGGCACTGGCACATGTCATCCGCACTGTTTTTGTCTCGTAGGATTGATGGATTGAGTAATAGTGGATGGATAGAAAAAAAATGGGCGAGGGTTAATCACCAAAATGACACTTGCATAATTAGCGGAGAGGGATACAGCAAACAAAGAACAAAGGTTTTTTGGGGGAATTGAATGGCGAAATCTGAAAAATCTGAAAAACACAAAAAAGAGTATCGATGGAGGGAGCGCCAAATTCAGTTTAGGATGATGAGGTTGACGTGGCTTTACGGAGCTTTACGGAGCTGTCTATACCAGATTCTCCGGAAATGGCACAAAAGAAAGGGGATAATCAATGCTGATCAAGAATCTTGTACCACAAAGAAACTTGAGAAACCTCAATTATTCTCGCTTTTTGGTTTGGTGGTACCTTTCTAACTAACTGAACAATAAAAAAGAAACCAAAAGGATCAGAGTTTCCTTTGTCTTTTTTGTGCTTTCACTCCCTCTAATGTTCCGTCGCCAACACCAACGTCACCCCACACAAATTTACGCATTCCAACTCATACATTTTCAACAGTGTCAGTTAAAGAAAATTCGCAATCTTCACTCTTCTCACTTCTCACAGATTCTTTTGTTCTATTGTTGAACAACTTATACAGACAAAGTGGCGTCTGAAATAGCAAGAAAGACGTGAATCGGGCTGCTTTGGGGTGTAGGGACGTTTTATTTTTTTTGCAGAGAACGTATCTGGGAAGGAAAACTATTTTTCGTTTACACTTATATCCAGAATAATACATTTTGAGCCAAGTTTAGGTAAAAAGGAAGACGTAAACATCGATTAAAAATTGAATACAGAAAAAGAGCACAATGAAAAGAAATTGGGGACAAATATCAATTTGAGAAGGTGGTCCTGAAAAGAACTTTAATTGGTATCTGGAACGAGTGAACGTTGTGAAATTGTGTGAACGTCATCGGAGGTCCGAACTATTAGATGTCTGTCTGTTTTTGTGTGAAAACCATGTAAATCAAAAGTATGTATGTTATAATAGGTTTGAAGTTATGTTTCGGGATAGTTTCTAAAGATTCATCAATAATACGATTTCAAAAATTAATTCTTTCAGGATATCATTTCACTCTGATTTCTAATCTATTTTTACATTCGTATAACACCTAAATGAAAATTTTTTAAAACACTGAAAATTCTATTGTTCTATTGAACTTGAACCCAGTCAATCCGCAAAGATCATGAGATTATAAAGCCACGTCACTTGAATTGAAATTTGTTTTGAATTTGCTGTTCGATACAATCTTATGGATTTATGACTTCAAAGAAATTGAAAATCTGGTGTATTCGTCATGAGATTATGGGTTAGGCGTGCAGTTCGAACACTTTGAGTCGATTTTTTGGTGGTTTTTTAATATTAATTTGTCATTGAACAATCCTGGAAAGTTTTTATAATGATTGGAGATCATTTAAAAAACATCAAAATTGAAAAATGCGATTGCAGATGCGCATGTTTTCAAAGAAGTAATTACAAATTTTGTGCAGCAAGATTGTTGGGATCCGTCTGAAATTGAAATGTGAAGTTTCAGGAGTCTGTCATGCTTCCAATCACTTTGAAAATATTGGAGGATGTAAAACGATCCTAGATTGAGAACTTCTCGGGCGTCGCCGGCAACTTCTGGCCGGAGGCTGGTCGGCTTCAGGACGGAACTTGGTCAGATTCCGGCAAAGACATTGTGGGAAGCCGACCAAGATCCGACAAACTACCGGCCAACTTCCGGCCTTCTAACAGCAGGGCTCGGTTCGCGTTTATTGATGTTTTTATAAAGAAACAGCGCATTATGTAAAATTTTATTTATTAAAAAAATTATACATGAAAATGAACAAAATTAGGGAAAAAATACAGAAAAATAAGAAAATCATGATCTAGATTTTTAAATTTTGAAGATGTCGTAGGTAAATCGTGATGAATACGGGAGAAGAGGCTCTGCCTGAAATGTGAATAAAAATAGATATTAATTCAGAAAATAGGAATTTACCTGATTAACTTTCTTGTCTTTCTTCGAATTTTCTAGCATCCAGTTATTTCTTTGATTCCTGGAAACAATACTTCCAAAACAGTTTTTTTCAACAAAAATTACCTTCTAGTTGCGATATCTCCCAAGCACTTGACATTAAAAATGTTGACTTGTATTTTATTTATCTGAAAAATTTAAATTATGACAAGAATTCAAAAAATAAATTACCTGATAAGTTTCGTACTCTTTGTTTCGAGAACATCGTCTGTTATTGTCTCCGAAGTATTTGTCTGACAAAAATGCTCCAAAAATTGGAATGATGCAACTTTAATACAAAGTTTTTGGGAAACGGCAAGAAAAATAGTTTAGAAAACAAATTTACAATGAGTGAAGCACGCGCCGCATAACACGCAGCGCTTTCTAATTCCGGCACAAATCCGAGCATTTTCCGTCCCACTGCTGCGGTAGGCAGCTTCTGACCAAAAGCTGACCAAGATCCGTCCAAAAGCCGAACCGCCTCAACTTCCAGCCAGAAGTTGCAAGCCGACAGCCGAGTTTGCATTCACAGATGTTTTTAAAAGTCCCTAATTTTTCAGTTATTTGTCTATATCTGAAGGAATCCTTCAATCTAGGTCTGTTATAACCTCCAAAATTTTCAAAGTGATTGGAAACTTGACGTCCGAGCTCTAGACTCCTGAAAATGATCAAATTCAACTAAAAATACGTTTTTGTATATTGTATTAACCGGTGCGGCCTCTTGACTTCTGTAAGGAATATCAACGTATTGCACACTATGTATATGAATTTGTGGTGACACTATGAAAACAACTTTTGCCAGAATTTTCTTAGAATAATTTTGAATTATTTGTTTTCAAACGGTGTCATACTGTATCAGGAGGAGAGCCTACCAAGTAAAAAATAATGAAAAACGAAAGGAAAGATAAAGAAGAATGCTTGTGTGAAAAAGTGAAAAAATATACCTAAGAGATACCTAAGAGCGAGCGATAAATGTGTCAAGGAGATGTTCGAATTAGGACGGGGTTAGGAACCACTTGACATATTTTTGATATTTCATGAAGAAGCCGAGATAAATTTGCTTGAATTGTAGGTATATAATGGAGTTATATTGGAACATTTAAGGAAAATCAAACTTCAGTCTGTTTTCATATGCATCTGTCTTCTAATTAAATCTAGTATCGAAAAAAAATTTTGCTATACAATTTTCGAAAAAAAAAATTTACCCAGTTTTCATTTTTAAAACTATGGGGCATTGTCGTTCTTCTATTTGATGACATGTTTCTGTACTCTTCTGCAATCTGTTTCAAAGTATCGAATACCGTTTTCAGAAATACACCAATGTCATATTTCGGGGTTTCAATTCGTGTTTTTTGTCGTAACTTGATAATCATAATCCATCTGAAATAAAAATCAGGTTTCTTCGAGTATCCACAGCCGATGTCAATTTTCCAATTTTCGGTCCGGAAATCACCTGTTCAAAAAACACGTTGCTTCATACGTGACCCAAACTAATTCCGGGACAATTTTGCAACATACACGTTGGTTTCATGCGGACGACGGGACGGACTTGCCAATGGCTCTTTTGAAACAAATGTGTGCGTTTTGTGAAAGTGAAGAAAAAAGAGTGAATAAAAAAGAGTAGTGAGAGAAACGGGACACAGAGCTTTCTACAGCAAAAACATAGAGAGAAAAAACCGGGAGGGGGGTGAGGGGTTTCTCTCTTTCGCTTTTTGTGTGTGTGTGTGTGTTTCTGTTGCATAGAGAGCAGTCCGTCGCAAGGTCATTGCACCCGAGCAGTGGGAGACATCCTCTGTCTCTTGCGCACTCTCTTTCTTTTTTCTCTCGTTTTTTTTATCATCTCACCATGCCGTTTTTTAGGATTTTCAAAAATATATATAACGTGTCCGAGTTTTTCTACTTTTTGAGCTTCTCTACTTGATATTTAATTTTTTCAAATAATTCAACATTAAAAAATAATACTGCTAGCTAATATCAATAACAACATCTTCTGGAATTTAGAATAACTTGTAGAGAAACAATTTTTTTTGAGACTAGCTTTTTGAAAATTGTGCTGACTTATTGTTGAAACAAACTAATCCAGGATTTATTTACTATTTCATAAGTTCCACAGCAATTTTTCTCTGCGTTTTTGTTGTGTTTAAGGTTTGCTCTGGTGATGATATCAAAGTTTATACCGTTATTTTCAACTGTTTGGCAATTGTGGTCTCACTAAGCAAATATGGTTCACACCGAGAGGGGAAAGGTTCGTACGCTGCATATTTATTTATTCCACTTTTTCGTCACACGGTTTGGTCAGCACTTCATGTTGTTATTTATGCGACGATACTGATACTTTTCAAGGTCTAAAACATATTATTTTATTTTTGAAGGATCGTAGTTCCGTGTCTTCAAAATAGAGCTAAAAATTAGTTCCTTATTTTGAATATAGTTTTTTGACTTCTTCAAGTGTATGTAAACATGAACACGTCTAGAAAAATCTAAAAGTTGGAAGAAAAACAGTTCGATATATGTATATCATGTTTTTCTGGATGATTCTGGATGACTATACAGCGAAATGTCATCATGCTCCGAGCTAATTTAGCATATGATTCGAGCTTATTTTCGAGAATAGTCTTGGTCTTTGAGCGGAAACTGTCTGGTATAAAATGTAACGAAAATTCAAAAACTTTGAGAGTATTTTTCAACTAATTTAGCTGTTCCCTAATCTTAATTTCTTGATTTTGTCCACTTATGTTTTCTTTTCTCCTTGGAAAGTACACAACAATTATATTTCTGTTTTTGCAGAACAATACAGGTAGAAGAACTCAGAAAGGACAATCAGAGAGAACCAGAAATGTCGCATCGGAATATAAATGAGAAACAGAGAAGTGAGTTGTTTTTGGAACTAACTTCAGCCAATTGTACTTTGGGACACCGTTTTTTGGGACGTAGATTAGTATAAAGAGGCGAAAGATGCGAAGAAATGAGTCATTTTTCAGAACGATCGTTTCTCATCGGACAGTGTAGCCAAGAGCTTGCAGTTAAACATCGGTGGAACGACTTTCCAGATTCACATAACGGAGGTGAGTATGTTTTGAACGCTGTTCATACATATTTGAACGGTGCCAAATAACAACTTATGACTGATTCTTGCCGGGAAATGTTGAAATAGGGGTCAGATTTGAAAAATTCTATTACCAGTAGGAATGTGCAAATTTCAAAATTCTTTTATCAAACATGGTGCACGGTTTATTTTCGATTGTTTCATTGTGTGAAAAAAATATATAGATTCACAAAAAAACTAAAAGAAAATTGAAAAATAAATCCTAGCAGAAAAATGTTTTGTTAAGAAGTGGCTCAGAGACAAGCCGGATTTTCAGTCCGCGGTTATAACGCGAAAATTTCAAATACCGTTTTTTTTCCAATAAGTGTGCACCCTATGCGTGGTCTTTGAAATCAGTTATTCGGTTCTTTTGATTAATATCAAAGATTTGTCAACATATGAAAAATTGGAGACACTATGATAAACAATATACCAATTGAATGTTTTCAATATCTTTCGGGAGAACAGAGGAAATTGAGCTCAAGTTGCACGTTTGGCGCGCTCCAATTAGAGAAAAACTGTGATTTTTTTTACATATTTTCCGATCTTTTTGATTAAAAATGTTACTTAATTTCATATTTCTGCAAAAAACTGTCCCAGGTATGTAAGAAACCAAACAATTTTGAAGGAAAAACTCTGAAATGTTAAAAATTGAAGTTTTAACGGTCTGGCCTCTTGTCCAGTAGGGCCCACTTCTGCAAAACAACACTTGATTTCTATTGCAGTTTTCTCCACTTTAGATTTTATAAACATCAATTTTAACTCTTGTCTCGAAAAATTTCTGCAAAAATACTGTGTTCTCTCTAATTGTAGAAGCCTACTCAACCCGTTAATTTAAGCTCAATTATCTTGGTTCCCGTGGAAGATGTCTAAGAATTGCCAACTCATAAAATATTGGCGATATTTTAATAAATAATTTATCAGTTGACAAATGTTTGATATCCTTCACAATAATCTAGATTTCTTTCTTAAAGGAGGGTAGACATCAAAAATTTCAAAATTTTCATTTTTACTCAAAAGATATAACTCTGAAGTATAAATATAGCTATGTACTTAAAAACCTGAAAAAAAACACTTCAAGGACGAAAAAATGCTCTTTTTTGTCACCCTAATTTCTTCACTAGCTTGCTGCTGCGGCGTCGCTTCATAATGTGAAAAACGCGATGGTCGCCTCTTACACGCGTAGTGTAGTGGGTACGCTCTAGGCTAGTATTCAGGAGGTCAGAGGTTCAATCCCTGCTGGTGTTTTTACTTTTTTCTTCCCTTGTTTCCTTCGGATTGAACTTTTTGAACTCGGAATTTCTGAAGGGCTACCAGCGTGCCGCCGAGGCCTCGCTCCGAGGTACCAAAATCAGTTGAAAATGAAGAAACTTGTTTTATTATGTTAACAAATAAATTATGAAAAAAACTACAATTAATTTTTAGAAAGAGACATAACAATTGAAAAAAACCACATAATTAAAACAATCCTCGTGCAGGGCTGGTCGTCGGAAGGTGAAGGAAGCAGTAAAAATGGAGACGTCTCTGAAAACCCTAGTCATAAAACAGTTTTTATTCCTAGAGTAATAACGAGAAGTAATGGATAAATAGGAACAGTGAAGAAACGGTTATCAAAGAGAAAATAGTTTTTTTCGCATGCCTATAAAAAAAACCGGCGACTGGCAAAATAATCGGTCGATAGAACTTTAAATTTACATAAAAAATTCACTTTTATATGGGTTTTATAATAAATAAGAAAAAAGAGCTTTTTTAATGTTTGAAGTCGTTAAAAATTGAAAAAATAAAGTCGGGAAATAAAAAAATAAAAATGTTTGCGCGTGGGATTGCGTGCTTTAGGTGCGAACACCGCGACGGCAAAATACACATTCCCTGAAATTTTCCCCGAAATTTTTGTTGTCTGGCCTCCTTTAAAGTTGACTGTTTGGTTTGGTTTCTATTAGAGGAAATACGGTAGGACCCCTGACTCAGTTTATAGGAAAATCGCAGTCATTTTATATTCCCGCTATTCATCATTATGTTTCTGAAAAATATTTTTCATAAACTTCTCATCAAGCAAGCAGAAAATGTATTACAAATTTGTAACAAAACTGAAGAATGTTTCCCGAGAACCCCTATATCTGAACGATCAGTTTTGATTCAGATCAGTTTCTACTTCCAGCACTATTTCAAAAGTACACATTCTTCGAGAAATCATTGGCGTCTTCAAAATCAACCATCTCTTTCATACCAAAATCAAAACTAGTTTTCGACTATACCGGTCACCCAAACATATATGTAGTTTGGTAATGTTCCTTGTTGTCTGAATCCCATCCTCCAGATGAGACATCATCTGAGTAACAATTTCGTCAAAGAAAAGCAAAATGACGTCGAAACGATGGTCATCGGATAGGTGTGTTTTGGCGATTTGTGATTCACCACGTTGTCCATTCAACCAAAAACAGTTCAATCAAAGTTTGCCGTCCGTCCGTGTGGTCAAGAATGTATGCCCCAGTTCTTTCACCTCGAGGAAGATGCTTCAATTGAACGCTCCACCCTCTAAGAAGTGATCTATGAATTAGAAGTATTGTTAGACAGTCTTCAAGGTGTGTTTATGAGGAGAAAAGAAAAAGGAGGAAAAGGTGGCGAGACTCGGTTGGTGTGTTGGAACTGATGATTGCTATCTTTCATACCTACGTCGAAAGATTGTGCGAAAAGAAAAAGGAGAAAAAGTACAATGAACATTCAAAACGGTTTCGGTTTATCGAGAACAAAACAAAATGGGGTTTTTGCCCTGTATCGCTTTGGAGTGAAATGGCAAAGGTTTTTTTTAGTATGCTACAAGTAGATGGTAATAATGGGCTACACTTAGGACAGTAAGAGAAAGAAAATGGTTGTAACAAAAAGGGAATTCAAGCAGAATGGGTAAAAAATAGGCAGGAAAAGGAAAGGCAAAACTTCATTCACTTCAAGTTTTCAAGTTGTCTTCATCCAAAAAAAAACAACAGAAAAATTTCAGACAACGATTGCAACGTGACGATAGATCTAGACTCTCCGACGTTAGCTGCTATCAACTACGCCGAACTACTGGAAGCATTGGGTCTTGCGTTGTCCAGCAGCATCTCTCAAGTCAGCCTAACTTTTTCCGAAAAGTGAGTTCTTCTTAAATCATTCTAACTGAAAAAAAAATCATCCGACTGTTCGCTGATCACGCACAAAGAACTGAACATTCCATTTTTCCCCAATTTTCTCACTATCTGCATTGATGCTCGATGTGCTGCACATGCAATCGCACAAAAATTCTCTTGGGGTGATATTTTTTACCTCTCTCGGAGCACTGATAACCCCGCTAAGGTGGCGTGATGATTGAGAGCAAGCGAAGACGGAGAGGGAACAGAAGTGCGAGACGGTTTCTATAAAAATGAGCTGAACTGTTTCTGATAGTGCTTTTTGTGAGAAGTCATATGAGACTTTTGAGCTTCATTCTTGATTTTTTCTACCTATTATTCAGTTTGTCAAATTTCAGATCTACAGTACTGGCCAAAAAGAATGCGTCGACAGTGTCGACTCAACAGGTTTTTTGACTGTAACTTTCTTCAGAATTGAGCTAAAGTGTCAAACTTTTTTGTAAAATGTAGCAAATAACCATAGAAAAAATATTCAAAAACATTTTAACCCAGAAAACCGAGAACAACTTTTTTTGGCGACAAAATCACTTTTTGGAAAATTTCGGGTTTTTGGGGGTTTTTTTTCTCAAAAATTTGGAAAAAATAGAAACGATGATGAATAATGTTTTAAATCAAGATTAAAATTAATTTTACACATTCATAATCGTCAGATTTTTGAAAACAAAAAAAAAATCCAAAAATCCGAAATTTTCCAAAAAGTGAATTTTGTTGCCAAAAAATTTTTTTTCCGTTTTCTGGGTAAAAATGTTTCCGAATATTTCTTATAAAGTTATTTGCTACATTTTACAAAAACCTTTGACACTTTAGCTCTATTTTGAAGCAAGTTACAGTTCTGCCGACGCATTTAACCTGTCGACGCATTATTTTTGGCCAGTACTGTAGATCTTTTACTGAGTCATAATGTATTATTTGTGATGATCTTCGTGATGTTTGGAACGTGGGTTTTCATAGTTTGCCAGAAACTTCTTTAGTCAAATGACTTATGATATAAGTTGTTGACGTGAAAATGTTCAACTTATCTTTAGCATCTCCTACAGTAAAGATATACAAAAACGCATTTTTCAGTTGATTTCAATCATTTTTAGAAAAATTGAAGAAACTCGACTGCCAAGCTTCCGACCTTTTTGAAAATTTTAAAGGGTGCGAAAAATTTGCATTCACAGAATTTTTTAAAAATCTCTAGTTCTGAGCGTTTTGCCGATTTCTGAAGAGCACCCGTTTTGGCCTGTTTTCGAATGCAAAGTTTTGAATCTATGTCTGTTTTAAACCCTCAAAAAATTTCAACATAATCGGAAACTTGACAGCCGAGCTCTAGACTCTTAATAATGGTCAAAATGTCCGAAAATTCATTGAAAAATACGTTTTTTGTAATTACTGTCTGATACTGTAGGTTGTTGATGTTAGAAACATTCAGCATATCCTATCTATTTTAAACTAGAAGAATTTTTGGCAATATTTGTGTATTTAGCCTGTCTCCCCACCCCCGAATTCTTCCACCACTAGAAAAAACTCAAAATATGCAAAGCCCCTTTAATCTTTCTTCTGCCCGTAGAACTACACGATGAAGCGAAAAAGGGAATGGAGACAAGAAACGGTTGGAAGAGGATGACTTGATTGTGATCTAATCTGTAACGAGACGAGTGAAGTGAGATGCGCAACAGCGGTGTTGTTTTGCGGACCTAAAACGTACAGTATTGTCGTCTTCGTCTCGGCGATTTCCCCTTTTTCTTTTCTCTCGTGTCCTGACCATCTTCTTGGGCTGCGCAAAAAGATTCGGAGATCTTGATGATAATATCTTCTACCCTCCTACTCTTCGTCTCCCCAACCATCCCAAGCCTTTCACATTTTTTCGTTTTTTCTTTCGATTTCCATCCCCATTCGCTTCGACAACATTCCAGAGGTAGAGGTATGTGTGGGCGAAATCCTTTTCATTTCTTTAAGAATGTTTTGTTTCTGCACAATGCTCATTCCCACCAAACCATCAGATTGAACACATCATATCCCTGAATGTGTGGGAAGTGAGACTATCCAAAGTCGCTCGGAAAGAAGAAGAAGAAGAAAAGCTTTTTCCGTTTCTCCATCATCCGTGATCCTCATGTGACCCACTGTCTGGGGCTGGATACAGAGATGCGCGCCCCGCCGTCCCCACCTTCTTCTTCTTCTCGCGAGAAAACGGCCCGAATCGGTCAAAACTGCGATCGTCGTTTCCTCTTCGAGGTCATTTCTCGGTCGTATGAGTTTTCACGCACCTTTTCCTCTTTTCTTCCTGTACCTTCACAAATTATGTATATGAGATGTATTCTGCTGGGGTTGAAATAGAGAATAGGTTCGAGAATTTTCTGCCCGATTTTTTTTTAAATTCTGATTCCTTTTCTTCTTGTGTTTACAGTTTCAGTTCATTCAATTGACCCAACCTGACCTTGTTCCTCCTTCATCAAACTCATCCTTATGATTTGCAGACAATAGAGAATATATGGCTAGAAAAAACAACTTAAAACATCATAATGTCTCAAATGAGGTCAAATTTCATTGAATCGAATGGAGTGTCCAAAGTCTCGATATCATAGAGAGAAAGTTGAGAGAGATGGCGTGATTTTTCATGTACATTATCAGAGAAGAAACTGTCGTCGCCCCCAACCGACCCTCTCATGACACTTTTAATTTTCCAAAAGCTAAGGAAAAAAATCGCTGGCTCAATTTTTATATTTGTTCGCATTTTTCGTTTCCAAATTTGTTATCAGTTCCGACTAACTTTTTATCAGTTATTCCGCCATCATACCACCATTCTCGCCATACATTTTTTTTCGGCTTTTTCCCCTCAAAATTCTAGTTCTGATGCTTTTCCCCAAAAGAAATTGTTCGACCAGGCTGATTCAGATTTGTGTAAACCGGCCCGGCCAAAACAGTTGTCAACAACAAAAGAAAGTAAAAGAAGAAGTAACGATCCAGATGAGAAAATAAATTCTCTATGTGTCTCTCTATTTGTCTATCTCCCTTTTTTTCCACATCTTCACTATAATTGCCAATTTTTTTTTCCAAAAAAAAAAACTTCTGAATCATTACAGCGTCTCCGATCTTGGACGACCATTCAACATGTCTGTTAACGGTCATAAACCTGATATCCGAAAGATCACTGTCACTGGAAACGCTCTGATCAGTGACGGAGCTGCTCCATACGAGAGTATTGAGCAATTCGTAGAGCAAAATGTCAATGACCCAGAAAAGAGAAGACCTATTAGAAAGGTAATTTCGATTTTTGTAATTTTTGGATGTTTTTTGATTTTTCAGCTACTCGTTGCCACCAATGGAATTGCTGCAGTTCGTTGTATGACCACTATCATGAGACTCCTGAATCACACATTCCGTAATGATAAGCTTATTCATTTCGTTTGTATGACCACTGAAGATGAGACGAAATCCAATTCCGGTAAGTTCTAAAAGAATCAGGTGTTTGCTGGTATGACATTGCATCTGAAACTCACGTGATAATCACAACGCTGATCATAAAACACACAAATGATAATTCAAAATTCAACTGATTATTACAGAATACCTCAAAAGCGCGACAAGTTTGGCCACCTCCCCATCGGGTAGCAACAAGAACAACTACGCGAACGTCGACGAAGTTTTGAGACATGCCAAAGCAGAAAAAGTCGACGCTGTTTGGGCCGGTTGGGGACACGCTTCAGAAAACCCAGAGCTCCCAAGAAGACTCGCTGAAAACAATATTGTATTCATTGGACCACCAGCCAGTGCCATGTTCAGTTTGGGAGACAAAATCGCCAGTACTATCATTGCCCAAACAGTCGGAATTCCGACTATCGCTTGGTCGGGATCTGGAATCACCATGGAGAAGACCACACGTAACAAGGGAGACTTTGTGGAAGTACCAAAGAGTTTGCTGCAGGCAGCTTGTGTGAAGACTTACCAAGAAGGATTGGAAGCTCTGAAGACTCATAACATTGGATTCCCACTCATGGTAAGAGTTGAATTAGGGCAGATTACTCGGTTTGAGGGGTCATTGGAGTACGAAGCAATTCAGGGGTGCAAAATTCTTGAAAAATCGAATTTTGCGCCCACCGAATTTTGAATTTTGAACGCCTAAATCACTTTGTACCTTATACATCCGAGCTCGTGTACCATATGAAAAATGTGCTTGGCAGAATATCAGAAAACTTTTAATTTTCAGATCAAAGCTTCCGAAGGAGGAGGTGGTAAGGGAATCAGAAAGTGCACCAAGCTTGAAGACTTCAAGAGCATGTTCGAAGAAGTCGGACTTGAAGTTTCCAACTCTCCAATCTTCTTGATGAAGTGTGTTGAGAACGCAAGACACATTGAAGTCCAACTCATCGCTGATCGCTATGAAAACGTTATCTCTGTTTTCACCCGTGACTGTTCTATCCAACGTCGTTGCCAAAAAATCATTGAAGAGGCTCCAGCTTGTGTTGCTCCAAGTGAGACTCGGAAACGTATGCAAGAGGACGCTGTCAGAATTGCCAGATATGTTGGTTACGAGTCAGCTGGAACTGTCGAGTACTTGTACTTGCCCGAAGATGACACCTATTTCTTCCTGGAACTCAACCCAAGACTTCAAGTGGAGCATCCAGCCACTGAGATGATCTCCAATATCAGCATCCCAGCTATTCAGATTCAAATCGCTATGGGACTTCCACTTCACAAGATTCCAGACATCCGTAATCTCTACAACCTCCCAAAGGATGGAGATTGTGAGCTGCCAGATGAAACTCTTGTTGATACTCCACTTCACGCAATTGCTGCTCGTATTACCAGTGAGGACCCAGATGACAGTTTCCGTCCATCCACAGGAAAAGTCAAAGAGCTTAACTTCCGTTCATCTCAAGACGCCTGGGCTTACTTCTCAGTTTCTGGAGGAGGACAAGTGCACGAATACGCTGATTCACAGTTTGGTCACTTGTTCGCACGCGGAACATCCAGACGCATTGCGATCGCAAACATTGTTGGCGCATTGAAGGAGATGGAAATCAAAGCAAGTTTCAAATCGCAAGTCTCCTACCTTATTGACTTGATCCACGAGCCTGATTTCGCCAACAACGTTTTCAACACCCAATGGTTGGACGAACGAATTGCGAGAAAAATCAAACAGGTTTGTGGTTTTAGACTTTTCATTCGGGTTCGTATCATGACCTTTTTTTTGCAGAAATGCACTATTCCGGTGAGCGACGTCATTGCTGTCAGTGCCGCCGTTATCGGTCATGCACGAATCAGCGAAGTCTTCGGCAAGTTCCAAGAAGCAATCGAGAGAGGACAAGTGTTGCCGCCAAATAACCTTACCGAGACTGTTCTTTTTGATCTTGTCCGTGACCTAAAGATCTATTCCGTGAAGGTGACTCGTAGTGCTCCTGACTCTTACGTGATCCTTCTCAATGGCTCCAATACTAACGTCAATATAGTCAAGTTTGGAGACCAAGGAACCTTAATGGCAACTCACAGAGGAAGCGTGTTCCGTTGTAATATTGAAGAAACTCCTGAGGAATTCAAGGTCAGCATCGCAAACCAAACTATCACTTTTGAAAAGGATAACGATCCAAGTGTTCTGAAATCCAATGTCACCGGAAAGTTCTTGTCTTACAAAAGGGAAGAGGGAGAGTATCTTAATGTTGGAGACTGCTATGCCACTCTTGAGTCGATGAAGATTGTCTTCCCGATTGAAGTCAAAAAGGCTCCAGGAAGGCTTGTGAAAACGGCCCAAGAAGGAGACATTATCTACCCAGGAAGTATCATTGGAAAACTTGTGGATCAAGGAGACTCCGACATGTACCGCCCAACACAATTCCTCGGAACATTCCCAGAGTGGTCTTCTGCCGACAACTCGTCGAACGAAAACAAAGTTCATCTCTACAACGCTTGCCTGGAGGTAAATTCATTCTTACAGGATAAAGTAATAAATACGGTTTATTTTTCAGAAATGCCGCAACATTCTGGCTGGATCCGTTCCATTAGGAGGGGTAGCTGAAGTCAATGCTCTTGTCACCGAACTTTTCCGTTTCTTGAATGTCAGCAATCTCTCTAGATTCATTTTGGAGCCAACCATCTTGCACGTCACCAGAAACTTCTCACCAAGTGTGCAACAAGCGTTCCTCGATGTTGTCGAGAAGCCATGCTTCACTGGAGACAAACTCAGAATGGTGTTGAATGGATACAAGCTTGAATCTCCTGACGACTATAACAAATTTGATGCCGCTGTCAACGAGTTCGCCTATGGAGCAAATGGATTCGCTTCTGGAGTGCTCAACAGTCTTCTTCGTGACTACATCAGTGTTGAGAAGTACTTTGAAGGAAAAGGATACGATGATTCGGTTGCTGAAATCAAGGAGAACAACACAAATGGAGATGCTGTGGTTCAGACCATTTATTCTCACTTCAAGTTGAAGTCCAAAAATGTTGTCATGAAGGCTATTCTGGAGGCATTGAAGCAAACTGGATCCAAATTCATTCCATCTCTTCTCGACAACCTTCGTGAGATTGGTAACCTCCATCACACCGAAGAAATCTCCAGCTTGGCTAGAGAAATTCTTCTCATCTTCCAAAACTTGCGCTACAAGAAAAACTTCACCGAAATCACCGCCAGTGGACTCACAGCTACTGTTGAAGAAGTCAAATTGTGGCTCAATGGACCGCTTGCCAAAAGACCAGACTCCACCGGATGGAAGGTTATCCACGAGTACTTCTTCGACCCAGAAATCGGATCCCAGTGCTTGGACCGCTACGTCGCCATGCACATTTCAGCTCATCCAGGATATATGGAGAACACTTACACTCTTCCACAAATGGGCTGTGTAATCAGTCACTTCAATCTTCTATCCAAGCCAGATAGCTTCAATAAAATTGTGCTCAAGGGAAACAAGCTCATTGTTGTCCGTCTTTCCATCGACGCTGATGCTTACAATGACTGCTTCACCAACCCAGATTTCTTGGACTGCCTCAAGAAGAACTTTGCTTCTTACTGTAAGAAGGATGAGGAGATCAACGTTTCCATTTTCGTCAAAATTTTGAACGACAAATCTGCTCATCATGTAAGTTAATACTCTACAAAGTTAAAATATCATTTGAATCATTTTCAGGATGCTTCCTCTCTTACCGACCAAGAAGAGCAAATGATCTGCTACGCCCAGAACGCTGTAGTTGACATCAAGAAGAATCTTGAGAACAACTTCAAGGTCAACCGTGTCAACACTGTCTTGATTCTCAATGAACGACCACTACCACAGCTGACTATCTTTGAACAAGTCCGACTTGAGAAGGATCGTCTTCCAGCTAACTCGTATCCAGTTCTCTCTGGTCTTTCCTCTGTTAGAGCTTACCAACAAGATGATGCAGAGAGCATGTTCTCCAAATTGTTCATCCGTCAACAACTCATCATTCCAGGAAATAAGGCTGAGGATGTGTAAGTTGATTTTGAATCATTTGAGATTTTGCAATAGGAAAATATATTTTCAGTCAGAAGAAGGTATCTGAAGCTGTCTTCCTTGCTCTCGACAACGCATGCACTGCTGCTCAAGTCGCAAAAGCCAAGAAGGACAAGAAAGGAAAAGAAAGATTCTTCGCTGCCAACCATGTCTTCGTCTTCATCTCCTGCCCGGGATTGCCTAAAGAAGTTATTGCTTCCGAGGAGCATCTTGCTTTCATGAAGGAATGCATCACCGAGGAAGTCGAGAATCATAAGGCTATTCTTGCCAAACATCAAATCAGCGAAGTGGAGATGGTCTACGAATCGATTGATGGTCATAAGAGAATCGTGATTCGTGATGAAACTGGAGTAACCACCGAAGTTATCACCGAGTTTGACCAATCTCTTGGAGTCTACCCAACTGTCCAACTCATCGACAAGAAGCGTTTCGCTTCTCGCAGAGTCAACTCTTCCTACATCTACGACTTCCCAATTATCTTCGGAATGGCTGCTGTCAATTCATGGAACACTGCTAAACAGTTGGATGTGTCTTCCTACAATCGTAGTGTTGCTTCTCTGCCACCATCCATGGCCGAAGCTCTTCATGACGGAAGATGGAGAGAGTTCTTTACTCTTCGTGAACTTGTTTTCGAGAACGGAAAACTTGAACAAATCGAAGACTCTGAAACTCTCCAGAAACGTGCTAGAAATGCTCTCAACAAATGTGGAATGGTTGCCTGGATTATGACTTTGTATACTCCAGAAAAGCCACAAGGATATGACGTTGTTCTCATTGGAAACGATGTGACCTTCCAATCAGGATCCTTCGGAACTGCTGAAGATGATCTCTTCGCCGCTGCTTCTACTTACTCTCGTGAACACAAACTTCCACGTGTCAATGTCTCAGTGAACTCTGGAGCTCGCATTGGTCTTTCCACAAAGATCTCAAAGCTTGTCAAAGTTCAATTAAAGAATGAAGACAAGCCAGACCAAGGATACGATTACATTTACGTTGATGGAGAATGCAAAGCCGATGTTGAGGGACAAGTTGTTTATGAGGAATTGGATAACGGAAGATTGAAGATTGTAGCTGTTATTGGAGCTAAGAACGAAAAGATTGGAGTTGAAAACTTGCAAGGATCTGGATTGATTGCTGGAGAAACCTCTCGTGCTTACTTCGAGGTCCCAACATACTGCTACGTCACCGGAAGATCGGTGGGAATCGGAGCCTACACTGCTCGTCTTGCTCACAGAATCGTTCAACACAAGCAATCCCATCTTATCCTCACCGGATACGAAGCTCTCAATACCCTTCTCGGAAAGAAGGTCTACACTTCCAACAACCAACTCGGTGGACCAGAAGTCATGTTCCGCAACGGAGTCACCCACTCTGTTGTTGACAATGATTTGGAAGGAATCGCTAAAGTTTTGAGATGGATGTCGTTCTTGCCAACCGACAACACTAGCTTCCCATTCTTCTCGCAATACGGAAATGATTCCAATATTCGTGATGTCAAGGTCCCAGTTGAAGGAGATGGAAAGCAATACGATGTTCGTGACCTCATCGACTCCAAGGATCTCACCAACAAGGTTGGAATCTGTGACACTATGTCTTTCGATGAAATTTGCGGAGACTGGGCCAAGTCCATCGTTGCCGGAAGAGCTAGACTCTGTGGAATTCCAATTGGAATCGTTGCTTCTGAGTTCCGCAACTTCACGACTACTGTTCCAGCTGACCCTGCTCTTGAGGGCTCTCAACTTCAGAACATCCAACGTGCCGGACAGGTGTGGTACCCAGACTCTGCATTCAAGACCGCTGAAGCTATCAATGACTTGAACAAGGAAAACCTGCCTCTCATTATTATCGCTTCCCTCCGTGGATTCTCTGGAGGACAGAAGGATATGTATGACATGGTCTTGAAGTTCGGAGCACAGATCGTTGACGCATTGGCCACCTACAACCGTCCAGTCATTGTGTACATCCCAGAGGCTGGAGAGCTCCGTGGAGGAGCATGGGCTGTGCTCGATAGCAAGATCCGTCCAGAATTCATTCATCTTGTGGCTGATGAGAGATCCCGTGGAGGTATCCTTGAGCCAAACGCTGTTGTTGGAATCAAGTTCCGTGAGCCAGTGATCGCCGAGATGATGAAGCGATGTGACCAGACCTACGCTGAGCTTGCTGCTGATTCCAAGTCTAAGATTCAAGCCAAGGAGAGATTCGACGAGTTGAGCAAAGTCTACAGAAATGCTGCTGTTGAGTTTGCTGATGCTCACGATAGATGGCAAAGAATGAAGTCTGTTGGAGCAGTGGATCATGTTACCTCCCTCAAGAGCTCTAGAAGATTATTCTTCGAATTGTTCAGAAATGAGCTTGCTAAAGTTGGAATGGCTGAGACGTAAGTGCCTAGGGAACAGTAGAAATCAATAAAATACATTTTTCAGTTACTCCAATGCTCCACATGCTAGCAAGCCATGCCTCGCTTCCTCGATGACATGGGTTGAAGAGAATTTGAAGACATTTGTGAATCATTCTGATTCTATGGACAAGCAATACAAACAAATTGAAACTTATTATCAGAAGCAATTCGTGTCTGATTTAGTTTCGGCGGTGACAGAGTCCAAGAAACGGTAACAGAGAGAATTTTCGATTTTTAAATTAATTTTTAAATTTCAGATACGAAGAACAGTTGAGCAATTTCATGGCTGGAATTACGCGAAACAACCGGTCTTGAATTTTTAATTGAATTTAATTTTTTGTTGACTTATTTTTTCTTGCTTTAGCGCTTTGTTGTCTTCCCTATCTCGTCTTGTTTTTGCTCTTTTTCTTGTTTTTTAGCGAATCCGTACCTACACTGTTCAACTAAGTGATATATTCTGTGATAATTCCACACACTTTTCGTGCCTTTTTGATTACGTGTTGCCCGATTGAACAATAATTCAAGCCTTTTCTCTTTTCACTTCCGTCCCCCCAAAATGCTGCTGCGTTTCTATTTTCTCACTTTTTTAAACTCCTTTTTGATAAACACGACAAATCCGTTCTCCACTCTTTTCTTCTTGGAGATGGACACTTTTTATAACATTTTCTTCTCAATTCACAGAAAATCCCCCCACCAATATTGTCAGATGTCATCATTTTTCTTCGATGTAATGCTTGGCTTCGGCTAATGATGTTCCTTTATAATTGAGTTTTGATTGATTCAAGTTCCTGAAGTAAAATCTCGCATTCCAAGATTATTTTGCACATCACGAAATGGTCCGATTCCCATGTACCGTAACGCAAGTAGCCTCTTTGAAATCTAGGTCCCTTCTGGGAATCTAGATCACTAATTACACATTGTCAAACGTCTTCTGCCCGGAGTAGGGTCTCTACAGCAGTTATTACTCTTTGTTTCCTCCTTTTTCTCTTCTTGCTCTCTCAGTACACCCTCTCTCCTCTTCTCTTCGTCCTTTTCCCCCGGACTTGCCACATTATTGATTTTCACCCAACCTTTTCTCAGGCGAAAAATGGCAACTATATCGCTGGAAAGTAAGACTAAATTACCGCAAAAAATCCTAGAAATTATTTCCGATGGATCGGCGCTTCTTTCGATTCCGATGAGTGGCTCACAAGCTCAAGAGGTAAAAATAATCGGAAGAAATATGAAAAGTAAAAGAAAATTCATTCAGACACTACTAGCCAGCGCAAAACACTTCAGTGCCGTAGAACCAATAGTTGACAACACTGCAAGAGTAAGTTACGGAAACATTATTTTATTTAATACCTCAATTTTTCAGTTACTCAGTGTAATGGAGAGAATCGTGAACGAGGAGGCGGCGAACGCTGGGCAAATGGAGAAAGGGTGTGTTTTTAAACTTTTGCAAAGCAAAATAACGAAAATATGATAGCTATTTTCCGAAAAAATAACTTCAATAGGGAGTTTTTGGCGAGTTTCTGTATAAAACAGCTTCCGTGTCCCACACAGTGGGAGTAAGGACGACCATTTTCTAATTAAAACGAGAAAAGCTTGTAGTTTTTTTTTGCCACACCGTACTTTCGCTCAAATCACGTCCCAAAGCAAACCAAATTTGTTCCATAAGCTGGCCACTGGAAAATAAGACCACTTGATTGTTCAGTTTTGCCGAAAACTTGCCCAAACCTTGCCAGACCCTTTCCCACGTGAGCAATATGCCAATTAGACGCCCAACTATTGCTCAAAATTCCCTGGAAGGCTTTAATGAATGACATACTCGGATAACTGGAAGAAAACAATATTAAGATATTTTCTAAATTAACAAATCATCAGGATTCCTATTTTTTTAGTCTGAAATATTCTTTTTTTTCAGATTGGACGTTGCGTGTGACATTCAAGAGTGTCTTCAGAAGATCGAGCGTCAAAACTACTACAGTGCAGTTCCAAAATCGTTCTCAGCCGAGAGTTTTGCGTCGTCAGTAGCAGGAGAGCGCCCACCAAATGCTAATAATTAATGAAAAATCACTTTTTTCTTTATTGAAAGAGTGTTTTTAAAGTTAAAAGAAAAATTTCCTTTCCAATGGTCTCAGAAACTGTAATGATCTGTAAAAAATCACATTTAAAATTAAATTTATTGTTATTAATTCAGATAATAAATAATCTAACATAAGCTTGCTCAAATGTTTTAGTTTTTTTTTGAATACATTATGAACATTACGTTAGAAACACGCTGAATTAGTTATGAGGATGTTTCTATGGAAAGAAGTCGTTTGGAACGAGAACGTCGGTGTTTTTTCCTACTTCGAGCATGAAAATATCATACAGTAGTTCATTTTCCTAGATCAAATCATAAATCATTCAAGATTACTCATAAATCATTCCAATCTTTAAAAAGCAAACTGACCGTTTTTTCCTTTCCTAGACTTTTTCCCCAGCCCCAACAACTTCGTATTCCGAAACGTTTTGTTTCAACTTCCTGCTCGCTGCGCTGCCGTTGTCCTTAACACCTTGCACACTATTTGATCATTGATTTATTTTGGCCCGCTGGCGGTGAAAATGCGGATATCAGTGACACCTCTGGCTTCCGATATTTTTATTTACACACCGGTCAATTGATTATTGGTGGGGCGGTCAATTGATTATTGGTGGGGGAGTGACTCTATTTTGCCATGAGCTGGACACTAAGAACCAGAAATAAACTCCGCCTCGCTATTACGAGCAACACCTTTTCCTCATTAATCTTTCGGAAGAGAATAAGTCTACTTTTCTTGACTTTGAGTTTAGTCCGAGCTTGTTTTAAGAACAATTTTGTGAATTATGTTTCTTTGATGTTTTTGTCCTTCAAGTTTTAATAGTTGCAGGGTCTCTGCAACAAGCTATTTGGCCTCACTCTGCTACACTTGACAGGTCTAGAAGGCCATAATACGAGCGTTTTCCGGAATAAATTGTGTCTACTGCCTACTGCTGTTGCCAACGGTGTGTTGCTGCCCTTCTATCGCTTCCGCGCCCACCCTTCACCTTCTCCCGCGTTTGCCTCTTTTTACTTTCGTCGTCAACCGATTCGTCACACACACTTTCACTTATGCCATCACCGACATCATCATCAGCCAGCAGCGTGTTTTTGTGTCCCCGGTTAATTTTTGTTTTGAGCAGTTTTGCATTAATCAGGTCATGTTTTGCACAGTATAATCGGGTGAGTCGGGGGAGGATGTCAGAAAAAGGGTTTGGTCATATTGATGAAATTAGCAGTTTGAGATAATTCAGTACCAGTCAGTAAGGTTCACAAATACGCATTTTTTCAGTTGATTGACATTACTTTCTAGAATCTGGAGCTCAATTGTCTAGTTTCCAATCACGTTCAAACTTTTGGAGGGTGTAAAACAGATCTAGGTTGAAATTTTTGCATTCGCAAAATTTTTTGAAAATTCCTATTTTTTCACTTATTTGCCGATTTCTCAATGACATGAATTTTGAACATGGTCAAAATAACTGAAAATTAACTGGAAATTGTGTGTTTGTGTATCGTACTTATCGGTACTGCATGTCACATTCAGGTTCAAGACGAATGCTTTTTACAGTTTTCGACCCCTCCATCCCGGAGCAAGAAACCATCCTAACTGATTATGATTTCAACATGATTGGCCATTTCCGTGACAATGACCAATGGTTTGTCAACGACTCCGCTATGTACAACCCACTCCGTTTCGAAGGAGATATTGGTACGGTACTTTTTCATTGACCGAAGCATCCATAATTCCCGTTTTTCAGCCAATAGTGGTCTCAACTCCCGCTCTATTAACACTTTTCTTGGTGATAGCCCCTTATTCGGGATTTTCGGAGTACAGAGAAATGCAGTGAGGCAGACTTATTTGAAATGGGAGCAAGCTCGAATCCCATACACAATCAGTTCTCAATACTCTTCCTATAGCCGAACAAAAATCGCAGAAGCTATTGAAGAGTACCGAAAAAAGACTTGCATTGATTTTTCACCGAAAAGTGCAGGAGATCTGGATTATATTCATATTGTGCCAGATGATGGTTGCTATTCGTTGGTTGGGAGAATCGGTAGGACACAAATAATTTAAGAAAATGGACTGTAAGAATATTATTTCTAGGTGGAAAACAACCAGTGAGTCTTGGTGATGGTTGTATCCAAAAAGGAATTATTATCCATGAACTTATGCACGCTGTTGGATTCTTCCATGAACAAAGTCGAGCAGATCGTGACGAGTATGTGAAAATCAACTGGAGTAATGTGGAAGCAGGACTGCAGGACCAATTTGATAAATATTCGCTTAATATGATCGATCATTTGGGGACAAAATATGATTATGGATCTGTGATGCATTATGCTCCAACTGCGTTTAGTAAGGTAAGTTTATTATAAAGGAGGGATACAGGAGTGGGGATGTTTTCAACGGATTTCGAAATTTCAGACTATTTTTGGAATCCGATTCCGATCGGAATTTATCCAAACTCATGTATCAAAATTAGAAATTTTTGGACTACGGTATGTCAAAAAAAAAGAAAGGCGCACGTCAAAAATTAGCCTACGACTAAGGAATCAATTTTGATATTTATTGTAATTACTTTTGAAAATTTTCTGTCAATTTTCATCAGTTTTTTGCGTTTTTGTATAGAAATAAGATATTTACTTCAAAATTCGAAAATTCCGAAATTGCAAAAACTTTCAAATCGGCTTTTTCCGAAAATCTGGAATTCCAAATTTATTAAAATCGGAAATTCCCAAGATTCCAAAATTTCAAAATTTTGGAAAATTATTTCGAATTTTTTGAAAATTCCTTTCAAAATTTCAGAAAATTCTGAAATCCCGAGTTTCCGAACTATTGAGAATTGGAATTTTCGACATTCTGAAAAATTTCTAAAAGGCCGAACCAGAGTTCTTGTTTCAAAATTTGAAGAAAAACTAATTTTCTTGATTGGTCTAAAAACTGAAAACCTCACAAATTTCAGAATGGAAAACCAACCATTGAGCCAATCGAGAAAAATGTGGAAATCGGACAGAGAACTGGATTCAGTGAAAATGATATCTACAAGATTAACATGCTGTATAACTGTCCTAGTTTCAGTGAGTTTATACCTTTCTTATTTTGCCCAGGACTCTAAAAAATTTTCAGCCACCACAATGGCTCCAGTAGAGAGTTCAAAACGAGTAAAGAGCATTACAAAGAAAGTCACAAGTGCTGTAAGTAAACTTTTTACATCTTTGTGACAATTAAATTTTACATCTCTAATACACCAATCATTTCAGACTGCTAGTCCCATCTCTAAAAAAGGAGAAATTGGGTCCTCAATTGGAGATAAAGGAGATCGAGGAGACAACTCCATTCTGAGCTCATTGATTTCCATACATTCTGGTAAAGAAAAATGTGAAGATCGGTAAGATAATCTTCCTATCGTATTCAAAGTGACTCATTTTTTTATTTCCAGAAGAAAAGACTGCGAATTCTTAGCTAGAGCTGGTCACTGTGAAAGCCGATTCAGTGTTCGGTTCATGACCGAGAATTGTGCTAACAGTTGCCGAAAGTGTGCAACCGAAGAGACGGAAAAAGGAGTTTGTGAAGATGCCAGGTGAGTTTTCTTTTTTTTTTTTGAAGTTTAAAATTTTTCAAATTTCCAGAACATGGTGTGAGCGTTGGGCGAATAGTGGAATGTGTACCCAAACGATTTTCAAAGATTATATGAGACAGAAATGCGCAAAGAGCTGTAAATTCTGCTGATTAGATGCTGATATAGAGAGAATATTTTATATAATTATCTATTTATTTCAAGAAACCGGTCATTTTTCGTTCTTTCACTATTATCAATGATTTTTCGTGTCATGTTTTTCTTTTCCGATGATGTAATAAGATATATATATAGATATGATAATTAACATTTATTCAAAATCGAGGCGTCTGAGAGAAAAATTGGTGCTACCGGTATACAAAGAAATTGAGACATCGAGAAAGACGGGATGGGTATCTGGAAAGATTTTTGCGGCGGGAGGAGGATGGGTGTGTAATTGGAAAGCATAATTGATGAAAAAGATCTGAGCGACTAGAAAAATGACTATGAATCTGAACAAAATAACTGACTGGGAGAGAAAAAGAGAGCGAGGGAACCGGTGTGGTTTGAAAAATAGAAAAAAAGGAATAATAATTTACAAGTATATCGAAGTTTTGGGGACGATTGATGATGATGAGTTATACATATTTGGCAAAGAAGGACATCTCATCTGGAATCTTGTTGTATTAGAAACTTACTAACAAGATAACTTCAACACTTTGTGAGCCCCGATTTTGATAAAAATTTTAGGATATGTTAGAAATAGTGTTTAGGAACTTTTTGAAATTTTTAGAAATTTTCAGCCAAGTTATATCAACTTCAGTAGTTGTCCGACGCCGATGAACCTTGTGACCGATTTTTTGTTTAAAGACGCATAGCCGGTCTTGAAGCGAAAAGAGCTACGGTTTCTACAAATTAAGGTTTCCATTCTGTCGGCAAATTCAGCCGACACCGACCCAGCCGACCGACAGCCGACCGAGCTGACCGATCGGTCGGCGCGCCAACCGTTCGATTGCATTTGCGCGTCAGGGTGTATGCGTACGCTGCATTACATTTTACGACGCGCGATTTTTTCAATATTGGTTCTTTTGATGATTTTCTCCGTTTTTTTTTTCCTTTTTTTAGAATAAAAATCAGAAGTTTTTGTTAACAAAATCATGTAGGTATTAAATATTCTACGAAAATCGATCCGAAGAAGAATACGGCGATTCAGTCGTTGTCTCTGTAACCTGTCATATCCTGATCCAATGACTCTTCCTTCATCTCGAAAATCTTTTATTTTTTTAGTATTATAGCTTTTTACTGCAGTGAATATGAATTAAATTCTTAATAAAACAGTTTTTAATCTTTGAATATTGAAAAAATCGTGCGTCGTAAAATGCGATGCAGCGTACGCATACACCATGACGCGCAAATGCACTCGAAAGGTTGGCGCGCCGACCGATCGGTCAGCTCTGTCGGCTGCCGGTTGGCTGGGTCGGTGGTCGGTCGGCGGTCGGCAATTTTCGACCGACCGAAATGGAAGCCTTACTACAAATTCATGCGCTTTCAGTAATTCGGAATTTTTTAAACGCGCTTTCAAACAGAAAATCGACCGCAAGGTTTATTGGCGTCGAACAACTCAACATCCAGGACGTTATAAACATGAAATTTGCTGTGTTAAAAGTAGAATTACAGTAAAACCTGTATTAGAAGGGCCCCTAATTGAAGCGCCCCCTAGAGGCCTCACGAAAAATAAAACTGCTCCCTCTAATTGAAAGGCCCCTCTATTTGAAGTACCCCTCTAATTGAAGTGCCCCTTTGCTAAATTGCCGAAAATTTTTGCGTTTCTAGTCAATGTGTCGAAAGATAGAAGTCTTATGAAGTCAAATTGAAAAAACCAACTGAAGAAATTGATTTTTTGCTGTTGTTTTTTGTTTTCATCAAAATATAGATAATTTGTTTCGTTAAAAAAGAATTTTCAAGGATTTGAGGTAGAAAAAACAAAATTTTCCCCTAAAAACGTTGCTAGTCTAATAGAAATTCCCTGCTCACAAACTCACGAAAAATACAAGTGCCCCCTTTAATTGAAGGTCCACTCTAATTGAAGTACCCCCCTAGGGACCACACGAAAAATAAAAGGGCCGGCCCTTCTAATACAGGTTTTACGGTAAACGAAATTTCATTATCCAGATAATTTCTTGAAAAATATTTTTTCACATTTTCGAATGAATCTGGAAAATAATGGGAAATTCGAAAATAAAAAGTATTTTTTCTAGAAAATGTCTTAAATTCGAATTCTAATTCTAATTATATATAACTAAGCAAATTTCATGTTCCGAAACGTTTTAGAAATTGAGAGAAACGCCCTTGAAATTCGTTGTTTTCCATTGAAAACACAATTTTTGGTACTGAAACTGATATGACTTGGCTGTAACTGGCAAGCGGATTCTAAGGTTTTCGGATGTCTTTAGATAAGTTACTCCTAACTTATCCTGAAAATGTCGTCAATATCTGGTTTTCAAAGAGGCTCCGTAGTACGGTAACTCACCAACGAAACATTCGCAGGACACCCTCACATTCAAATTGAACTTTTTCCACACTTGACACTCCTTGGTTCCTACATTTCTCAACACGACAAAGTTCATATGCTTCTGCCGACACTTGCCATGCGCTGTAACAAACAAATGTTTTTATTATTCTATTTTTCATCATCTCCTTGTTTTTTTTATTATCAGTTCTCCTTCTCTGCCACTTACGATAGTCATAGAAATACAGGCAAGCCTTATCAGTGTCGCAAGTGACTTCATTGATAAATGGGGGGAAGAAAGTGTCGGGCAGACGGCGATCGCCTGGCAAGCACCGCACAGTCTCAGGTATCCGTCCTCTTCCGCTCCTCGTTTATCACAGCCGAATGGCACGATGTGGGATTCCCCTGGGAAAAAATGGATAGCTTTTGGTGAAATATTATGAAATTTACAAGGTTGAAAACTGGATTCGTAAGGTGATTAATGTTCAAGACATTTGGAACGTTTACAAAATGTCTTAAGCAACAACTTTCAGGAAGGAATAATTGAAGAGTTTCGAACTTTAAAATTTCATTGATTTTAAAAAGTTATAATACATCTTTGGAAATCAAATGGTACTGAGAACTCAAGATTCAAAAAAGTGAACGCCTATTTTCTTGAAAAATAGCAGAAAAATTTTCCACTGACAAAACCGAAATTTTGTACTTTCCATTTCGCTAGCCCGACCCCCAAGATCAACATTTTCCGATTGATCTCTCTTCCAAAAACTCACCTATCAACTTTTGCCTGTACGTAATCCTCTCGTTTTCAACTGATAATGGTTGATCAGATAAGCGAGAGAACGGTTCAAGCTCGGGTTGCGTCACATTCAAAACCTTCAGGAACTCCTCTAGGCGATCCATTCTTTTGGATCGGCGAAGCGATGGCGAGAAAATTGTTCGTCGCGGGTCCACGCTGAAATTTGAAAAGTACATACAGTAACGATCAAGGTGATATACAAAACCTTATTTTTCAGTTGATTTTTGTCTCTTTCAGAAGTCTCGAGCTCGGCTGTCAAGTGTCGGATCGTTTTGAAAATTTCGGTGGGTTTAAAACAGACCTAGATTAAAAATTGCTTACACAGAACATTTTAAAAATTCCTAGTTTTCCAGCTATTTGGCGGTTTCGGAGGGACCACGTTTTCAGTACAAATACAAACCAAAAATTTTGTCTTTCAAAAGTCGAAACAATGCTGAAAAACTAGTAATTTTCAGAAAATTCTGTGAATGCCGAGTTTCCAATCTAGATAAGTTTTACACACTCCAAATTTTTCAAAGCGATTGGAAACTTGACAGCCGAGCTCTAGTCTTCTGAAAACAGCCCAAAATCAACTGAACAACATTTTTTGTATATCTCATTGACCGGTATATCTTGGGTTGACAACTTACAATGAGATATTGTGAAACTTGGTTCGAAGTTCGTCGGTTTTGAGATCACACGTCACATTTAGTTCCCTCATGAGTTTTTCAAGAGCTTCAACATTTCGTTCGATGACTTCAGTTTTGGATTTATTCTTGGCAGAACCCTTCTGAAATTCACTTATCATTCTTATAATAAATATATGAAGTTGCGTTTTTTCATCTCTCATTTTGTAACTTTAACCGCACAACTATCAAAAAAGCTTGAAAATAATATATATATATATAGACATTACCCTTTGCGGAAGAGAAAACAAATAGTGAGGAGCGACTTCACAGTGAAGAAAGATTAAGTTGCGCCGAAAGCGCGCCAGCCAGCTGTCCGATGCGCCAGATGCGCGGGTAACAGGCTGGTTATCAACAAAATAATAAAACGGACTCACTTGATAATGCTCATGAAATGTTCTATCTAGAAATCGAATTACTCCCAATGCATCCCATGCCATCAACTCTGGATTGTATGTACCCTTCTGTTTGAGTTCTGCTACCAACTCTGGCTGTGACAGTTTTTTGCATGTGGTCAAAGAGTCGTTGATCTGTAAAATGCAATATTATGTCTTTTGGATTTAATACTTTCTAAATTATTTCTTATTACAATCACAGTTAGCTCAAAACTCCCACATGTTGAAATTTTCCACTCTCGAACTTTGGCGAAAGAACATCGGATTGTGGTGTTGGTCCATCTAGATTCTCACTCGTCGGCGCTACCGATGCAGTGATGTTATTGGAAATCTGTTTCGCTTCCTCTAGAGACTTCTTTATGGCGCCAATCCTACTTAGGAAGCCTGCCGATTCTCTGAATAGGGATGATTTTTTTGAAAAGGTGAAACACGTAACAATTGCGGATACCGATTAGGCAACGAAGCGGAAATCGGAGAGACTGATCGTTTTCGTCGAGAACTTTTTTGTAAGGCGTTCTCGATTTGAGCGAGTTTTTGGGATAAATATCGTTGCATTTGTTGAAGCTCGCCATCTGAAAATTGCATGAAGCTGTAAATTAGAATAATACTGATAAAAATATTAAAAATGGTTTTTCAACAGTTTTGATTCTATAAGTTCATCATATTCATCATATTTAGTTAGCTAAAAAATTAGCAAAAAATGTATGAAACAATTACCAGATTTGTGTGCACACCGTTATTTACAATAAATGCTGCAATAGAATCCAACCCTATACGTGCAGGTTAAGCTGAATTATCTCGGTTTTTTTTTGGAAAATATCAAAAAGTGGTCAACTGACGAAATGTTTATCATAATACCCCTAACATAATACCAGTTCACCAACTTTTGATATCTGCTATGGGAACCGAGATAATAGAGCAGAAAGCTTTTATTAGAGCAAAAATTTGAAATTGTTATTTGGGGCCTTCCAAGGATACTTTTCAATTAGTTGAACTGTTGAAATGCACTGATAAAAATATTTTCAGAGTTTTATCTCACGGTTTTAATTAGAAAATAACTATGAAACCTGTAATAGAAGGACCCTCTAGCGTTTAGCCAAATATCTCGATTCCTGTGAAATATAAGATAATCATACTCAAACTTGACAAAGTTGGCTTCCTTTTATTACAGGTTTAACGTTATTTTCATTTACGACCCTCATGTTTGAAAAATCTACTATCAGTTTCACTTTTACATTCAGATTTATTGCCAAAGACACTGACAAACAAAGTGTCTTATGCAAAAATAGTCATTATCATTATCTCCTTCAACTGAAACCGATCAAACACTGCCAAGCTAACAATTTCGATTAGGCAATATCAACAAGACGCAGTCAACAGAAAAACGTTGCCTCAGGAACTGGATTTTCAAAGTATACAGTCGACTTTCCTTTTTTTTGCTGTCCCCCACTGTTCAGCAGTGATTGGTGGACAAATCTTCACAACACGAAGCCATATCACATTGCAAAATAGCAATTTTTCTAGTTTTCAAATACTATAATTGGTCTATATACAGTATTCCATTATTATTGAATGACTCGAGTTCAGAATTATTTCATCTCTAACCTGAAGCAGTCAAGACATCAATGTCGTCAAATTGTGATGTGATTGGTTGGCATGCAAAGAATAGCAAGAGGAATATAGTGAACAGTATCGAAGCGGTCATGGCAGCTGAAAATGATTTTCAGATGTGCTAGAAGGACTCCAGCATAGATATGAGAGAGAGAAGCGAACAAGCGGAGTGAGTGAACAAGAGAGAAAGAAGGGGTGGTGAAAGGGAGTAGAAAATAAAAGGAGAGGATAATGGAAGAATAAGAAGGACGAGACAGCTGATTTGAAGAAGAAAAGAGAAGAAGGAGGATGAAGCTGCAATGAACTGTACGGCTATGTACATAGGAAGGAAAAAAGAAAAAAAGAATAGCCTTCTTCACTGGGACGTCTTCTCTTAAGCTTCAGGGCGCCCGCCTGATATACAAAGACCAATGGCGAGAACCAGATGTGTGTTAAAAATGAAGAGAGATAGACACAAGTGAAAGAAGAAGGTTGAGAAGATCTGCCGGGCCTAAATGGCGACTAGAGAAGGCGGAGAGGGATGGGAGGGCGCGGTTATCGTTTTTTATTGTAACTTTATTGAAAAATAAAACTCGGTTCTATGGCTTTCTATTTTTTTTATGTCTTCAATGCAATATTATTCACAATATGAAGATGATTCAATAACAGGAAACTGGGCTTGTAGAACAGGTACGACGTCCGAAACATTAACAAAAAAAAATGATGTCTGGCACTTGTCTCGTTTTATTGCTTCCCTAATCACTTTAATGTGAATAAGATTAATGATACCAGGGTGTCAAGATTTTTCAAGCAAGTTTTGAAATACTTTAAATAAATGGTTTCATTATTATCTCATTCCCAGTGTAAATAATATTTTAATATTTTTTTGCAAATAAATAAATCATTCAACATAAAAATAAAAAATAATACTAAAGATCATTGAAATGAGGTAGTTTCTTAATCAATCCGGAGAACTTGGTGACTTAGAAGATCTTAAAGGTCGCTGTGATTTTTCTTCTTCACTTTTCTCTGGAGACTTGTTTGCAAACTGCTTGAAGAAGTCGGGTGGTAGTTGTGGAGTCGGGAAACCGCACTGAAAATGCATCTATGAGGAGAAGTAGGAATACCATTCACTTACTCGTCTCAAGAATTCGAAATTTCGTTCGATTTGAGTCATTGTTAGAGATTGTGGTGGGAATTGTACTGGTAGATTGGACGCTCCACCTGATTGAAGTGCTGAGATCGCCGTTTCCATGGCTTTTGCTTGTGCCGCTTGAAGTTCTGGACCGGATAAAGCTAGGAGAGATAAGCCAGGAGTGTCGGAGAGTTCATCGTCGCTGTCTCCACTGGTGCCAACCAAAGCTTCGTGGCATACTGTTCGTCGGAGGATAGCTGGAATTGAAATTTTTCAGAAATTAGTGGTATTACATATTTTAAATAATATGTTTGACAACTATTGATAAGAAGTGCAGAAAATTTCTAGAATTTTCAGATATCGGCATTTCGGATCTCTGAAATGTTCCGAATTTTCGAAAAATCGGACTTTTGAAATATTCGGAATATTGAATGGGCATTTTGGAATTTCTGGAATGTTTCAAATTCTAAAAAATTAGATTTTTGAAATATTGCAAGGTGAAAAATTGGAATTTAACGAGTACTCCGAATTTTTGAAAATCGGAACTTTCGAAAAACCGGGTTCTCAGAAACGCGAATTTACAAATTTCTGAATGCTCTCAAATTTTTAAAAATAGGAATCTCGCAATTCCTAAATATTCAAAATTTCGGGAAATTAATGTTTTGGAATTTCGGCATTTTTCCTATTTTTGAAAACCGGACTTTCGGAATCGCTGGAATGTTCCAAATGTTAATAAATCGGACTTTCCCAAGTATTACTAACTCCCAAAATCGGACTTTCTGGATATTCGAAATTTTTAAAAAATCGGAACTTCGTAAATATTTCGGATTTTTAAAAGTAGTATTTTCGGAATTCCGAAAAATTGTAAATTCGGATTGTCTGGAATGTTACGAATTTCTGATATTTGGACTTCGAGAATTTTCGGAATGATGAAAATTGGGCTTCAGGAAAATTCCAAAATTTCAAAAATCAGATTTTTGGAATATTCCGAATTCTCGAAAGTTGGGATTACAGAGTTTCGAAATTTTTCGAATCTCGGAATATGCTGATTTTTTTGCGATGATCGTTATTAATACGTTGTTTCTCAAACATTGATTGAGTTTTTTTAAAATTTTTTTTTTTGAGTTGATAGACACAGAACAACAAAACACAAAAATCCATCAAAATTCGAACTATTCAATGAAGTGGTAAGTCACAAAATTTTAAAAAATTTACAAAATATTCGCTCCTTACACCTCTGCTATCGATTAGTAATATAAACTAACCAAAAACACAACGCTTAATATCACTCACCAGTTGGTGCATACACAAAACCTACGCCTAGCCGTGAGAATAGTTCATGAGGCTTATTCGGAACTGAATTTTTTTCTTTTTTTCCTTCAAAAGTATTTCAACCACTCACTCATATATTTAGCCTTGAAGTTCTCCGACAAATTGAACACCTTTTCCATTTCCACCAAGCACGTTCGCAATGCCAAAATCGCTGTTGTCATGAGCTCATCAATCTCATCTTTCGTCGGACTCAATTGAACTCCAGCCTCTCCAAGTGATTTGAACAACTGTAAGGAAGAAAAGGATGATGTTTTGTTTGTTTTAATGCTTGTGCGCAACTGTAGTTTGTCGCCTCGCATGCTTTTCCGTAAAGGGTCTTTTAAACAGTGTTGGATTGAGGGTAACTCGTTTTTTGGATCTAGTTGAGCAATAGGCACTACTTTGCCATTAGACTGTATTTGACCACAATTATGCCACCCACTTGGAGCAAATTGGAACAGAACTGTGGAGCACAAAAGAACAGAGTAAATATCGAGATGTTAAATTGATTATTTAGTTTATATTGAATAATTAAACATTTTGGTACAGGTTCCAAAATAGAAGGGCTCCTAACTTTTAAAATTCATGTGGACACATGTATGATATCTTGTATAGAAAATGAGATAATTGAGCTAAACGTGTAAATGTTGGGTCTCTTCTATCACAAGTTGTACGGTATTTGATATACAGAGAGTATAGTAATTTATCAAGTTTAGCGTAAAAGTAACATTGATGAATTTTTCATTTAAATTTATGATCTGTAAGATCAAGCCGTTCCCTACAATCTCTACTATTCAGTATGATTACCTCCTCAGGTTTTCCTGAATACGTTTTCTCCCCCCTTTCTCACTGTCCAGCGAGATTTATGAGGTATTTGTCGGAAGAACGATGTACTGTGACAACCACAAAAACCGATGAGATTCAGTGTCCTGGATATATGTATCATTCTACTCTGTACTGAATGTTGTAAGACCATGCAGTTAGCTTCAAGCCTCTTCATTATTTGTTTGAGTAAAATTGTGAGTTTTCTGTGGTTTTTGAAAATTTTTGAAACCTAAAATTTACTGTAAACACTATAATAGTTATCCAAGCTTTCAACTTTAAATCAATTTATCTCGCAAAGAAGATATCAAAAAGTGGTTCACTGATAAAATATTGCTCAAACTATTACAAACATTTTATCAGTTGACAACTTTGTCATATCTTTCACAGGAAACGATATATATATATGGCCTCTAAGTTGAAGGTTTTCTATTAGCGTGTTTATCAATTAAGTTTCGGTGTTCCCGAAACTCTCATCAAGTTTTTTTCCTCCATGAAATAACTGCGAACTGTCATAGTAGCATGAGTAACAGTACTCAAACAATTTTTTCAACCTGTCGATGGTTTTAATTTGATTTTTGAATTCTAAATCCAGCCAAAAAAATTCGAAAAATTTGCCATCGAATCATCAATCATCGTTTTTGTTTGTTTCTCGCCCTCGTTTTCCTAACAGCTAACAAAAAATCTATCTGGGGAGGTGAGTAAGTGTCATTTTTTGACGGGGTAAATATCACAGTAATTGTAATAAAGGCAAAGGTGGCGAGCTCGAGAGGTACTTGTGCTCTCGACCCCCATATTGCGCAAGCTCTCTTCCCTTACTTTTCCGCATCCCATTCCGCCCCGCGTGTGTCTTTGCCACTTTCACGTTCCGGTTGGCGCCAGCAGTCGGTAATATTTGTTTGCTCCGCCCCTCTTTGCTCTACTACTTGCTAAAAAAAAAGCTTGAGTCAAGTCATATACTGCTTAAGCCTGTGGGGGCTTCCTTCAGTCTCTGTTCGACATCAACCGCAGTTTTACGAGATTCTCCGGACGAACCGTTCTGTACGAATTATGAAACTTTTAGCGATTTTCTTAGTAGTGGTGAGTTTTTTTTTGAATTTCAGTTTTGAAAACTATTGATCAAGAAAAGTCTTACGCGTTATCACTTGATTCAAAAGCTATAAATTTTCATTACATGTATCAGTTTCAACTTTCAGTTTCAACTTTTTAATGATAAGAAAAGTTTTGAAAATCGTTATCACAGCTTGAGATCAATGTTTTTTTTGTTAAGGAATTCATTGTAGCAGCTCAAAAATAAATTCAAATCTTTATTTTTTTTAAAAAGGTCTAATAGAATCTCGTCCTATACGTGCACTTTGAGCTAAATTATCTCTGTTGTTATATAAGATATCAAGAATTTGTAAACTGACAAAACATTTCTGATATTATGATAAACAGTTTATCAGTTGACAACTTTTTTGTATCTTTGACAAGAACCGAGATGAACTCGCTTAAGACACAATCTCTGAGAAACTCAAACCACCATGGCAATCTCTCAGAGAAAGTGTCTTAAAGTTAGTAGGCTTTTCAATCACAGGTTTTAGAATAGTTTCTATTTTAAAAATTTTCTTTTGTTAGATTATTGGTTTAAAATCAAAGTCAGCGCAAAAAATCAAAAATCATGTTTTCATAATTTTTGTTCAATTAGCGTAATTTGCTAAATCTGAGTTGCAAAGTTGGAAAATTTGCAAATTTAAATGAAAATGTGAAATTAGGAAATTCTTCATACTATTCTTCAGTTTGAATTCTTTCAAATGTTCTGAATTGGAATGAATAAATGAAATTTCAGTGATAAAAATTAGAAATACCTAAAAAATGTTCCGACAGCTTACCGAAACTCAATACCTTGATATTACCGTAAAACCAGAAATACATAGGGTGACCATACTATCAACTTTGAATCAATTTATCTCATTTTTTTGTGAAATATATCCAAAATGTGTTGACTATCAAAATTTTTCTGATATTATGATAAGCAATTTGTCTGTTGACCACTTTTCTATATTTTTGACAGGAACCGAGATATATTAGCTTAAAGTTGGAAGCCAGAAAACCCTCTTATTACAACTTTTTGACCCTAATTCATAGTTCAACTCCAAACATCCATGCGCTCAAGAACAAGTTCTTTTGACACTTGTATTGTTTGACAGTTTAAAGGGCGATTGTCTCTATCGGAAACAAGTTTCTGAGCACTTGATTGCTTATTGTCAACTACAAGGTTATCCAGTTTTTTAGAGGGAGCACGCGCGTGCTCCATCTCCCCTCGCCTAAAAATATATGCATTTTTAATCAAACAACATTTGAGAATCGGATTCGAATTCCAAAATAATGGTAACCTGATACCCGTCGACATTTATAGAACCACGGAGTAAAAAAAAAGAAAAGAGCATGGCCTTAAAAAACTACTAGACAGGAAATCAGACAGTGGGGGACTTTTTGCACCTAATATGAATGACGTTTCGTCTCTAATCAGCTTTTTTGTTGTTTTTCTGTGGGATGGCGACGACAGCGGAAAATGAGAAACCATTCGGACGCCAGCAGCGGCTCTTTTTGTTTGCGTTTTGGCTCTCACGCCAGTGGCAACCTCCTTTTGCCAGAGAGCCCGAAACGAAAAATTAGCCGCCATCATCAGCATCATCATCATATAATCATCTTGAGAAAAATTTCTAGGTGTTACGTATAGTTTATATGAAGCAGCTCCATGAATATACTACTAAACTATTGTAATATTTTGATATCGATAAAAGTGAGATAAGAACATTTTAAAAAACTCTGATTTAGAGAAAAAAAATAATGTTCTAATTTTCTAAAATTTTTTTGCAGTATGTGAGCCCCGGTTGCCTATCGCAGTGTGTCAACTGTGCGCCACAACCAACCTATCAGTATGTTCTCAATGTGCCAAGTAACTATGTGCAAGTTCCCTCTAACCGGTACTTATGGTAGTTTCTCTTTCTTAACACTTTTTTCTTGGTGTTTGTGATTGTGCATGTTCCAGTTCATTCCGGTTGCTTTAACACAGTAAGATTTGTAGGTCTCCGTGTTGCGTGCCTACATCCAACGTGCAAACAATTCAATCTGCCAGAGCTTTTACAAATGGAGCACAAGGGAGTCAGGTGATTATGTATTATAATGGACAGCGTGAGTAAATCGGTTTTTCTACTTTTATATATCTAACTTTTTTCTAGGAGTCGTAAGCGATGTTCAACCCCAACAGCAGCAGCAACCACAAGGATCGAATTTCAACCAGGTGCGTTCTATTTTACCAGTGAAGAGAATAATTTTACCAATGGAGATGACCATAAAACAAATTTCAGGCAACGAATAACTATCAAAATCCAGGTCCAATTCCTAGCTACCAGACTGGATATGATCAGGATAACCAAAATCAAAACCAAACTGGGTATTACCCAAATAACTTAAATGGAGGAGTTGTAGCTGGTGGAGCCACCACAGGAACTGTTGTAATTGGAGGTGTAACCCAGACACATACTGGACCAGGAATCAATGCCGGTGGAAATGTTGGAAATCCGAACCCGAATATCAATGCCGGAGGAAATGTAGGAGGACAGAATCAAAATCAGAACCAATTCCAAAACAACGACCCAAATATCAATGCTGGGGGAAATGTTGGAGGGCAGAACCAAAACCAGAACCAGAACCAATTTCAAAACCCCAATGATCCATATCAAAACCAGCCAAACTTCAATACCGGTGGAGTTGTTGGAGGTCAGAATCAGAATTCAGCACAATATCAAGGACCAGATGGACAATACCAATACCAAAACCAAGACCAAAATGCCGGAGGAAACTTTAACAATCAACAGTACCAGAACCAAAATATGAACGCCGGAGGATATCTGGATAACCAGAACCAAGGGCAATTCCAGGATCAGAACCAAGGCCAATTCCAAGGAAGCACATTGGCTCTTGCCGGGGGAGAAGTCGGATACCAACCATTTACTCCCTCAGGAAACACCGATTACAACAACGGAGCACAAAGTGAGCAGTAGTTTTTTTTTTCAATGATATATTAGGACAAATGTATTTTTCACGTCTAAAGAACCCGGCAGGCCCTGCCATAGTTATGCTAAAGATCAATATTTTTGACCAACTAAACTGTACTTGATAGAACTTGACGAGTAATACAAAATGAAGGTAATTGGAAAAAAGTTATCTTGTCTGTGAACAACGATACAAGCTATGAGGCTGCTGATTCGGGCTAAGACTTGCCCTGTCTGTTTTTTCGGCCAGTTTTGCTTATAAATCCGTTTGTTGACAAGCCACCATTTTTAAAACAGTATCATTTAAGTACTCGTCAAGTTCTTCCATATCCATTTTAGATGGTCAAAAATATTGATTCTAAAAACATTATGGCAGGACCCGTCAGGATTCGGATCGGGTCTGTCTTCAAGTATGGTAATATTATCCTTCTTATTATTATTATCATTACAGGTGGAGCCTATGATCAACAAAACCAGCAAGGACCTCAAGGCCAATATCAGCAAAATCAGAACGATCAGCAAGTGATCTACCCAAGTGGTGGGGTTGTTCCTGGTGGAGCTGTCGCCGGTTCATCCTACAACTCTCCAAACTCTGGATATGTTAATAGCCAAGTTCAACCACAAACCTATCCAACCCAAGTTGTAACTGGCGGAGCTGTGCCAAACCAAAACGTCCAACAACAGCCAGATGTGAATACTCAGTATCAAGATCAGATGAATCAGCAGAATCAGCAAAATATGGGAGGGCAACAAGGTGCTCAAGGAAACAATTTTGGTCAAGGAGGACAACAAGGAGGCGTATTCGTTGGATCCACTACTCCACAGCAAGGCCAGCAATTCACCAGTGCTCCAAACAATCAATTCCAGCAGGTTACACAAGGTCAGCAAGGTCAGCAAGAATTCACTAATCAACCACAACAGGGAGATTTCAACAACCAGAACCAAGGAGGATTCACAAGCACCCCTGGCTACCAGCAAGGTGATTTCTTGACCGAAGGGTCTGGTAATGAAGAAAATGAGTTCTTAGGAGGACAACAACAACAGTTCACCACCTTTCTGCAGTTCCAGAATGGACAATTCCAGGATGGCCAACAAGGTTACACAGACAACACACTTACCCCTCCTATTGATAGTGCGCAAAACGACAACTCCCAACAATTCACACAGACTCCTAGTACCCCCTCCCCGATCCCTGTAATTTATCCAATCCCTGGAGCAGGTCAGACACAACCACCCCAGCAACAAGTCCAACAGTCCCAAGACCAGAACCAACAGTTCCAACAAACCCAAGCACCCCAGCAACAAGAATTCCAACAACCCCAAGATCAAAACCAACAGTTCCAACAAACCCAACCTCCCTTCCAGGCCACAACTGTATTCCCAGGTACCACCCCTTATCCTGTAATTTATCCTGTCCCGTCGGCCGGACAGGAAACGACCCAGACCCCATTCCCCCAACAGCCATCAACGATATCTTCTAACCAAGATGAGTTCGGTGTCTCGTGGCAATCTCAAAATGACTCAGCCTTTGAAACAACCACCCAAATCCAGACCCCTAGCTTTGTTCCTGTCCCGGTCCCGATGAATAGTGGAAATGTTCCCATGGAGTCATCTGCAACACCTGTCCCTATTCAAAATGATTTTGGAACAGATCCAGTTACAGGAACAACCAACGGACAGTTCATTGGAGGTGTACAGGGTAACCAATTCCAATCGACGACACCAACAACCAATTTCAACAATAATGGACAGTCATCTACCGGGGTAAGGCTCGTTAAAACTGATTTATTAGGGAAGAAGAAGAAGATGTAAAGTCGCAACATTGTGATAGTGATAGAAACGTATTTTTCAATTTATTTTTGGTCACGTTGACCATTTTCAAGATTCTGGAGCACGGCTGTCAAGTTCTCGATCAGTTTGAAAATCATGAAAAAGATCTAGATTTAAAACTTTGCATTTACAGAAATTCTTGACAGTTCCTAGCTTTTCAACTATTTGCCGAGACATCGAAAAATTAGAAATTTTAAAAAATTCTATGAATACAAAGTTTTCAGTCTAGGTCTCTTTTACACTTTTCAAAATTTTCAAAGCAATCGAAATCTTGAAAGCGGAGCTCCAGAATGTTCGAAAATCAATAGAGAAGTACGGTTTTGTATACATTTCTGATTACTGTAGTTGATGTTGTATGTAGTACTGTAGTTGGTATGTTTTAGCATACGTTTCAGTTCCAGCCAATCACTGGAATGCCCGTCACGAACGACAACATGAATCAAGCCGGTTTCTCATCCACCATGGATCCAAATATGCCACAGGCACAATATCCAAGTCAACAAGAAATTTTGGCAGCGACCGGTCAGCAAGCCGATCAGTCCAGCGGTGCTAATATGGCTTCCACCCCCGCACCACAGTTCCCAAGTCAGCAAGAACTCGGTGCAACTGTGCAACAAAATCAAAACACCCAACCTACACCAGCTCCACAATTCCCAGTTCAACAAAATTTGGGAGCAACTACGCAAAATATAACTTCCAAGATGGATCAACTC
>NC_013491.2:17927053-18009285 GCF_000004555.2 Caenorhabditis briggsae
TATTTTTTTGGTTAGAAAATGTGATTGGATATATCGTAAACACTCTAATATAAGGTCACCTTGCTTATTGTGCCAATGTTTCTCGGTTCCTGTGGAAGATACAAACACGGTGCCACCTGATAGAATGTTGATGATATTATGAACAACATTTTATCAATTGACACATGTTCGATACCTTTTATAGAAAATAAGATATAAGGTTTCGCAGTTTACGGCCTCTGCGGCTTTCTTTTATAGTGTTTACTGTATTCAGCTAGGCTAGGTTATGACAACCATGCAGTAACATGCTAAATATACCAATCACATTTTTTTGTTTGTGTTCATTAGTTCATAGTTATCTCCTAGGTTCGAAAACTATCGTACATTCAAGGCACAGAAATAAAGAACAAGGTGAGCATGAAACTTTTTTGCGCTAAATATTTCGTAACACACAACTTTTAATAGTAAAAATGCTCACGACTAACTTAATATTTTATATACAGTATCTGTCAATAAGAAAAACAAAAAATGTGTTTTTCAGATTATATTGACCATTTTCAGCAGTCTGGAGCTCGGCTATCGAGGTTCCGATCATTTTGAAAATTTTGAATAGTGTGAAACAGTCCTGAATTGAAAACTTCGCATTTACAGAATTTTTTTTGAACTCCCTAATTTTTCAGCTATTTGCCAATTTTTGAAAGACACCCCTTCTTGACCTTTTGAACTAAAAACATGAAAAAACTGGTGTCTTTCAGAAATCGCCCAGTAACTGAAGAATTAGGAACTTTCAAAAATTCTGTGAATACAAAGTTTTCAATCTAAATCTGTTTCACACTCTCCTAAAGATTCAAAGTGATCGGAAACTTGACAGCCGAGCTTCAGACTCCTGAAAATGGTCAAAATGGCCGTAAATTAACTGAAAATCAAGTTTTTAGATATTTTATTGACCGATACTGTATTTTCTAAGCTTAAGCTATTCAAACTTCCAACTGTAAAATCGATTTTCACATTTTCTAGGACTCTGCTTTCACTCCAGTATATGGTGACATGAACACTCCATACGGACGGTACGCATCGACAATAGGTATGAACTAATCAGATATTTCTTCATTTATCTCAACCTACCAGCCGTTAAAGCGTCATCCAACCCACAATTTGATCAACCAACTGCCGATCAGCAACAATCACTCAATTCGGCAGGTGAGAAAATGAACTTTTTCATTTGAAACAAAATAAAATGGTTGGTTTTCAGGAACTAGCTTCAAAGTGATGTTTGCTACATTCTTTATGGTCTTTTTGTGGTGATCACGCCCAGCTAATGATCTTTCCCTATGCTCAAACCTATCTTTTCTCTGTATATTTGAGGCCTAGCCAAAGTCAGAAATCGTCCCCGAGTTTTTTTGTTCAATAAATTAACTTGCCTTCTCACATTCACAACACCCAGTCATACTCTACTTATGCACTTATTTTTTTTTCAATTCAAAATAATCAATAAATATTTTCCAATCACTTACTTGTTTAATATCGTCAACTTCAAAAACGGATTTATCGAATGTGGTAGCAGCGGTTTCACATTTTCTGAGTAATAGCTCCACCACAGGCATCAACGGATGAGCAGAGATTTTCTCGGCGAGCAACGAATTCTTGGTGACTTTAATGTTTGTTGGTGAAACACTCTGAAATAGTAGAGAAATAAGTTCCATTACTCCACTTATGCAACATTTGTGTGGAGGTGGTTGTAAAATTTTGAAATTTTTATTGTTTTTTGATGGCCTACAATTGTGAAGGCAACTGATAACAACTGAGAGAAAGTGTTACGAGATTTATGGTGAGAGCGGGGAGGAGAAAATGGAATTTTGGAGTTTGGGGTTTTTATGGCCGAGCGGCTCCGGTCATAAATAGCAGCAATCAAAACTTTGTAATCGAGTGAGTGAGTGGACCGTATTGAAATTTGATTGGTGCTAGTTTTATTAGTTCTATCGCAAGATCGAATTGGAATTTTAATTTTCAAATTTTACGTCTCAATAAAAATCTTAAACATGTCAAGTGTATGGCTAACCTGAATATTTGGTGACATTGTGTTAAGGCAAAAATATGTTAAAGAACGTGACATAAGGCGAAACGAAGTGTCATACTCGTATCTCAAAAGGAGTTGCCGCTTCGGGGTCAGTGGGTCATTTGTGATAATGATAATGACGTTCTTTTTAGAGACAACTATGATAATGAGGACTTTTTGGAATAGGGCTCTTTACATAAAAGTAAGGAGAGGAAAGTGATGGGAGATGTTGATCAGAAACTAATTAACAAAAATAACAAATGCATGGATGCAAAAAAAAAGAGCGCACGATGTTTTAGATGACTCCTGTAGATTTGGTGCAAATAAATGAGATTTTAGAAGAGACTAATTGTATTCCACGAGATTTTCTTCTCAGAATTTTAAGGAAATCATCGATCCGTATACAGTATTAATCAATACGATTTTTCAGTTAATTTTGAACCATTTTCAGGATTTTGCTCAGGGAATTTTGAGCTAGGGTGGGGCACCCACGCCCGCTGATTTGGGCAATCTGCTAGGTGGGCGAGACTCTGGCAAGGCTTGGGCAAGGATTTGAGAAAAGTATATTAAAACTAAACGATCGCGTGCCCTCGTTTTTTTGCGGCAAGCTTGAGACATGAGTTGGGCTTGCTTTGGACTATACTTGCGCAAGACTACGGCATGGTGTGAGCAAATTGCCCAGGTTTCGGGCGTTTTGCCCATCAAACTTTCACGGCAAATCGCCCTAAATTCCCTGAGTGTTGCTCGGCTGTCAAGTTTCTGATCTCTTTTCAAATTTTGGTTGGCGAAAAATGTGTTTCGTAGAATCTTTTTGACCGGTACTGTAAGTAGCAAAAAAACTCATTTTCAGAAAAAATATTACTTCTAGTACAATTCTAGATCCTCAAATCATTAATTTCAGAATTTTTTTAATATATCAATCTCAATTTTCGTATCTTTAAAACGTTAAAAAAAAGAAGTCGAAAATATTTGGGTTACGGTAGCTGAGTTGCTCTTCCTCCAACCTTTCAAAATAAAGGTGTATTTTTACTACTAATTTTAAGAATGTTCAGAAAATTTTAAATTTTCGGAACTATAAAAATGATGGTTCTCCTCTTTTTTAGTTGAGAGGTCCCAAAAAGTTAGAGAACCCAAGAAAAATGAGAGGTTCAAAAAAAGTATTTTCTTACCCTTCGTTCTATCTTGATTAAACCAGCTTGAGCCAATGCTTCCTGAATCAAGGTGTTGCAATCTGCGTCTAACGTGCCAGACGACGTAGATGGTTCGGACGTCATCAGAAACGATCTGAACATGAAGGAATGAAAAATTGAAAGGATGGGAATGCCAAAAGATATCAGAGTCAGAGAAAGGTAATAAACCAAGATGGAGCACTGCCGGAGACGAAGAACACAGAAAGGTGGTTGTAACGAGTTGTGAAAACAAAGTGACATGTGGTTTGGATAATAACTGACAGCAGGTAGAATCTTTTTTCTACTCCCTTCTTGTTACTCCTCCCTTCTGTCCCTTCCCGATGGTGCGTCCACCCGCCCCGACTCCTTCGTTTCGTATCGCCAATATATGCGCGTACTTGTGTCGGCTGCACATCAAAAGAGCCTCCCCACGGCCATAACGGTAGTAAAAATTCGGAGAGGTAGGAAATGACTGGGTACCCCGTCCCGGCGGGAACAAGAAGGCGACAAAGCCGCACCCCCGTATATCCACTGGTGGACACCTTTTTAACATCTTTGGATGTCCAAGGACGGTCTAAAAGGATACGGTTAGGTGATTTGATTACAATGTTATCATCACTGACCAATTGGCGGGACATTTGACAGACGGCAATAAACGGATCACGCCGACAAAGTACCGTAATCCAGTAGAGGATGTGCGCGAAATTTAAGGAGGTGAGATGGGTGAACGGATTATGGTTGGAGGGTCCCAAAGACAATGAATGGGAAAATTGATAGTTATCTCAAAAATACTGTAACATCTTTAATAGAAGGACTCACTTACTTTCAACTTCTAGCCAATTTTTTTGGTTCCTGTCGAAGATATGAAAAAGTTGTCAATTGATACATTCTTATCAAAATATAATAAATTTCTGTCAGTTGACACATTTTCGATATCTTGTATAGGAATTAAGATAACTAAGCTCAAACTTGACAGTGTGGGGGCACAGCTGTTACAGGCTTTGCGGTGGTTTCATCTCTTCGAAATTTCATTCATTGTCATTTTCAGCTTCACTAGAAAGTTTCGTGTTTCTCCTAAAAATTCACATTTCAGAAAAAAGCAAACATATATCGAATGAAAAAGGGAGCTTTCTTAACCTAGTAAAATAAAATCTTGTCCCAAAATCTTCAAGGAAACGAAAAAAAAACCAAATTTATCTAAAGTAAAATATCTCCTTTGCGTCAAGCTACATAAAAAATCAAGATTTTTTATTCAGCTATTCTTCTAATAAATCGAAAAATGAAAAATTGCCATCAATCATTAAAAAGGGCAGTGGGAACTAAGAATAATCAAATTTTTTACTCTAAAATGATCACATCCAGAATTTAATTCATCACCTACTCAATTTTTTAATTATCTAAAACGAGAATAATGATGAAAGAAGAGTGCATTTTAGAGTCAAAACACAAAGAATAAAAAAAAAGTAAAGCACATTTCTAAATTTTTCGAAACAAAAGCGGTGATTCCGCCTTAGCAACCCTTTGGTTCATATAAAGTAATAAATCAAAATTGTATACTTTCTGTTGAAAAATGGGAATTTTTGTGAAGTACGCTTGAAAATCTAGACAATGAAGTTAGAGAGAAACTTTAGGACGAGAAATATATACTCTTAATAGCTGAAAAATATAATAATGAGTTGCTGCTTAACGTTCCTCACTTCCTATTGAGAAAGCGCGGGAGAATACTTTGGAAAATTTGCCGGGAAAATTATTGTGAGACTTTTTAGTTATAAGTTCGTTCAATTCGTGAGAATGGTTTCTAAGAAACCAGTTCTCTCTCTGGAAAGATTTTTAGGCATAATCGGTGAATTTCAAAAAAGTTTATTTTCGAAAGAGAAGGTAGAAACTAAACATTCTATTTGAAAATTGGACACAATTGAACAGGATATATGTTTATTTTTGAATATAAACAATTCTATGATAATAAATTAGCACAATATTCCAATATATCCGTTATCCTGAATAAACTGACATTGTTAAAACAAACAAAAAGAAAAACTTTTGAAAAAAAATTGCAACGTATAGAGAAGAGGTAAAAACCGAAACTGACATTGGGTTGTTTCCTGACTGTCAAATAAGGGGACGAAGTGAGGAGTTAATGACAAACGAGAGACTGGGGTAGAGTATATATGGCGGTTGATAGGCAGCGAATCATAAAACGATTTACGGTTGTGTCGCGTCCCTCTTTATAACCCTACACTTCCACATGTTTTACCTCGCTTGTGTCCGTATTTCACATCCTACCTTGGAACGTCGTCTCGCACGCTCGTAACTTGTAATTAACATCCTCCGCATTTTCAGAATGTTTTTTGGTTGAAGTTCCGGGAATGTCCTTCTGATCTGTTCCTGTTCATTGCTCATCTGGTCAGTCTCTGTTCTGTCTCTATCAGAGTCAGAAATATTGTGCTTAAGATGTTTTTTTGCTCTTTTCATGCTACCTAGTCTAATAGAAGTCGCATGTGATCCCTTTCGTGAGACCAGTAGACAGATAATCTCTGCCAACGCAATTACATCTATGGGGTTTTTTTGTTCATGGAATTTTGTTTTGTTCCTTCCGGACCTAAAAATAATCATGTTTATGGAAAAAAAGGGCACGGCATTTCCTGATTCTATTTGATCCATTCTAGCAGAAATGGGTCTGAAATTAGATTAAAACCCAGTTTGAAAAGATTGGTCTTGTTTTTTAAAAGATCGGGCCCAACACTAAAAACTATTATAAATTTTTCTGGAATCGACTATTCTCTAAAATCTGCTTTTTGGCGAAATGTAGTATATTTTAAATTCCTACCTACTTCAGCTTATATATTCATCGAAGCTTCAAATTTACGGGAATTACATATTTTTTCTTTTGTTATATACTTACCAAAATATGGATGTTCTTAAATGCATATGACAGAAAATTATTTCTTTGAACTTTTCTAAAAATCTGATGTCTGAAACCAATTATTTTTTGATTCTCTGATTCAAATGTTCTTAAACTCATAATTTACTGTGTTGGCTGAACTATGTAGCTAAAAATCTGTCCCACAAAACTGAGAAACTTAGAATTAGTCAGACAAAAAACGTTTTTAATTTCACATAGTGATCTGTCAATGCTGTCGAAAGTTTGATTTTGCTTCTGCTTATAAGTTACTACATAAGCTTACATTTAGCAAAATTTTATATAACTTTATAATGCTTCAAGATTTACAAATTATAAACCTAATAGATTTTAAAATTCAGCGTATCCATAATTTTCAAGTTTTTTGATCCCAATCTACTTTCAATTCTCAAATTCACATATTCTAAAATGTATAATTTACGGTGCTCGATAAACTAAGAAAAAATCTGACTAAAAAAATGGGGGAAGTATACATTGATCAGTCAAAAAACTTTTTTTCCGTTTCAAATAGTATTTTGTTAATGCTACGGAGAGTTTATTTCCCAAATTTTCTCTCGCAAAGTTTGCTTCAATTTTTTTTTATTATTCTTGTGCTCCTGATTATCTTTTTTATTAGCTTAACGAAAGTTTGATTGGTGAATGTTCTAGGATATTTAATAATTTATTCCTCAATCGCTAACTTTCATGTGTCAGAAGTACCGTACCTTTTAACGAGTGAATAAATAGATAAATAAGTAGTTCACAAAATTCAACTTGATGATATTTTTCAAATTATTTTGGCCATTTTTTATACAGTTATCCTCAACAAAATATCTTTAAAACTGTTTGGTTAATTCGCATTTATTTCGACCATTTTCAGAAGACTGGAGCTTGGTTGTCAAGTATCCAAAAATTGTTAAATGTTGAAAGGCGTAAAACAGACCTAGATTGAAAAACGTAACAAATAAATTTCTGAAAATTCCCAGTTTTTCAATTATTTGCCGTTATTTCAAAGACGCCCACTTTTTTCAGTTTTTCAGTGCAAAAACGGGAAAAAAGAGTGACTTTCAGAAATCGACAAATAGCTGTAAACTAGAAATATGAACAGAATAGAATTTCTGCCTATTGTTCTAAACTTTTGAAAATGACATATTTCAACTACAAGCTCAAAATATCGCCTTTTTGATCACCTCCTGAATTCTAAGTATATCTTTGGAGCAAATCCCTCGTTTATTTCTTTTTTCGGTTTTAAATTGCTCTCGATCTTCGCTTTCTTCTCGGTCTCGTCACATCGGCAGCCGCCTCCGTCTCCTTCCTCACATGGCGCTTGAAGTTCATTCATCCGTCGCGCCTCGGTTTTTTTCGTCGTTGTCACAACTTGTCGTCGAAAAGAGTCTCTTCCTTCTGTTCAGATGAATAAATTGAGTTACATCCCCTTCCTCCCTTCATCCCTTCCTTCTTTTTTAGTCGTCTTCTTTTGCCCCACCGCTTACGAGCACATTGCTCGATGGACTTTGGTCATCAAGGATGAAGACGAAGGAAGAAGACGGCTACTACCACCAACTAACAAACCATCTGATTCGGAAGGAGTAGAAGAAGCAAATTCTGGAGACGGGGTCGATGCACCTGCCCACCAAACGCCATATCCTCTCTCTCCCCGGAGCAGCAACCAAAAACTTTCTTCTGCAGTGTATTCCGGTCACCACATTTTCCAGCTTCTTGGCTCTCTTCCCTCGACCTTGCCTGACACGGAATAAGAAGCAACCAGTGAGCACATTTGATCGATGATCATGCATTCATAACGAGTGCATAAGCGTTTAAAAAGTAAAGGAAGACGACGATGTAGGGATAGCAAAGAAAGCTGGAGAGAAAATGTTTCAAACAAGTTTCAAAGATTATCGACGCGTCTTGAACTTTTTATTCTTCTTCGTGAGAAAGTTTCCGGAAGACGAGGACAGATTTGGTAGATCAAGCATGCACAATTTGCTGCAGGATTGCGAAATCATAGAAGTTGAATGTTTGGAACAATGGACAACAACTTTAGTCACTTCCTCTGTCCTCCACAAATGACGCATTTCAAAACGACGAACAAAAGTGCCAAAAAATTGAATAAGGAGTATTGTTCTCTTTTTTCTTTTCTCACACTAACGGGTTTCTTAGCTAATCCTTAATCAAATCCTTCCAGAATTCTGAGCTGTGGACAGTCCCATGATTCTGGTGGTGGCAAGATTAGTTTTTTATTCATATTTCCCACTGGTGTGGGATCTTTAAATATTAGTTTATTGTGGAGAGTGGAAGAGAATTTTAGATTAGAATACAAACAAAGTGGGCATGGAGATTTTTTTTTGTGAAAACAAGCGTCATAGTCAGATATTTTCTTCTAAGATCATTGAAATAGGTGCTGCATTTAGAGCATTTAATGGTTTTATTTTGACTCTAGATTGAATTTATAAATTACGTATTGTTCAATTAATATTATTCTCATTTACAGTGCTGGCCAAAAATATATATGAAAAACGTGTTTTTCAGTTAATTTTGATTATTTTCAGGATTCTAGAACTCGGCTGTCAAGTATCCAATCACTTCGAAAATTCTGAATGGTGTGAAACAGGCCTCGATTGGAAACTTTGCATTAATATAGTTTTTTGAAAATTCCTAGTTTTTCAGTTATTTGAAGATTTTTGAAAGACACCATTCTCCGCCTGTTTTCGTACTAAAAACGTGTATAGAAGACATTCTTCAGAGTTTCAAAAAATTTGTGAATGCAAAGTTTTTGAACTTAATCTGTTTCAAACTCTTCAAAATTTTCAAACTGATAAGAAATTCGAGTTGTAGACTTCTGAAAATGTTAAAAATCAATGGAAAACGCGTTTTTTAATATATTTATGGTCAGCACTGTATGTATAACAAAACAATGATTATTCAATTGTAAATATTCTCGTTGAATACTTTTTTCCTAAACAAATAATTAGGAGAATAACTTTGATTTTTTAAACTACAGTACTAGATGAAAATTTGAATAACGTACGCAAAAAATATAGAAAAATGTATATTCTTTAGTTTTCTGGCCTTTCTAATGCCAAGATTTACATGAATAATTCTAACTGTAGCCCGTCATTTTAGCCAAAAATTACCGTAACCATGCTGAGAGATTGCCTCTTCTGTATTTTAACTTTGAGCCAATTTATCTCAATTTCCGTGAAAGATATCAAAAAGTATATCACAATCAACGTGTTTTAGGTTGACTACTTTTTTATATCTGTATTAGGAAACGAGATACATAAGCTGTAAATTGACAGGTAGCGTGCATCTCTATTACATCCAGTACGGTGTGTATTAAATTTCTGAATATGAAAATGAATATCATAAACAAATTTTTCTAATTATCGAAATTTTCAACACTTTCCTACAATCTTGATGCGACTAGTTTCAAAGTGTAGCCACCGTAAATTCAAACCTTTTCGAGACTGTTCCTATTTCTTTTCAATTTAATTAGGTCTGAAATTGTCTGCTTCTTGATTCCAATTTAGTTAGTTAAACAACGAATTCTCGTTTCACTTAAACTTTCAAACGAAACATCAAGAACACCTCCATGTTTTTTTTCTCTGGGCGTTAAGGAGAACAGTATCCTGCTTTGGCTGTATGTCTATGAAAGTACGGTCACAAGCGTTCAATGATCTCGCTTTTTATAACGCGTTTAGTTTTTTTTTGTGTCAGAACGAGGATGTGATGTCTTTTGTGTTTTCATTGTGTTTATGACAGAGAACATTTCTTGGTACTATTTTGATTAGATATTGCTCTTCTTCATTTTTGTATCATTTCAGTGTGGGGTAATCGAGTTTCAGACACTAAAATATTTCGAATTGAAATCCTTCCGCTCATTTTTGGACTCTACCGTGATCCTCCAGATCCATGTTTTACTTCAAAAATCTGAACTGGGAGTCCAGACTGAAACTAATATTTTTTTTGTTGTCAAGATTAAAGTTCTCGAACTTGCCATTTGATTTATTCTTTCTTTTTTTTCCGCTCATTCATACTTTTTTTCTGAATTCCAGACATTTCATTAACTCAGCCTAAGCTTTGATTTTCGAAAAAATACGGTAGTCTGGTAAATAAATTCTCGGGCGGTACGAAGAAAAAACTTCTGTTCAGAACTCTTTGATTCCTCTTATTTTTGCTTCTTCCTCACCATTTTCTTTCGTTTCTTTCCGTCACTTTTGTCTCTCTCCATATTTTTTGACCACTTTTGTTGTTTTTCTTCCTCTTCGTGCTCTGAATACTTGCTCAGTTCCTCCTCCAGGCCATTTCCAGAGTGTTCCATTTTTTCTTCTTTTTTTCTCACTCTTGTTTTTTTTCTTGTTGACAATATATTTTCAGCTCCATTTCCCCCATTTTTGTCTTTTAAAGTTCTACTAGGTAGTAGAATACAGCTTTTTTCTATTTTTCAAAAACCACGGTGAGTGCTTCGAATCATTTTTAAAAGATGAACTACAGTAGAAACACCAACAAGAGTCTTATCGGTCACACTTGCTTGAATAGAGCCCATTGTATGGAAACTCTCACATATCTAATCATATCTATTCAAACGTATATTTCACAAGTTTTTTCACTGATCGTTGAAAACTTCCTTTTTTGTATTGTTCGAAATTTTCTTCTTGATGTTATACTTCAGGTTTCTAGGTGTCTGGAACCCCTCCAATATGTTATTTTCCATATTTTAATGTATTTAATCATATCTAGCTTTTGACTACAATTATATATCCGATACGATTACGCTTCTGTAGTTTTAGTAGTTGACTAACCAAAGAACATGACGAAAGAATCTACAAAAATGCATGTCTCATCCTTCCTTCCAGATCACACAGAAAAAATATTGCATTAGCATATATGCTGAAAAAAAGTTGTTTTCCGATTTGTGGTCGAATAGAAAGGGGGAAGAAGGCAAACGAATTTCCTTCGCACGTCCCTTCCTGAAATGTAGCTGTCAAGAAAACAGGAGTTACAGAAATCCAAAAAACGAGCCTAGCTAGTCCCATGAATTCATTATGAATTCTGAGCGTAAACTCCAAAAACCACTTTTTCCCGTTGATGTCATATATCTGAACTGAATTGAACCTGAAACTGACGCGTTGCGTAGAAGGGCCTGAAACTTCCGATGAACTCTCAATGTCTGACGATCAGAAACCGAGATTTCGAGACGTGCACTTGACATCTGGTGATCTGATTATGTTACTTACACCAAGAACAGAACATCAAGCACAAATCGGATCAGATGATGTTGCTTATAGAAATTTCTTCTAGAGTTTCGCTACAGTATTCTCAAAGTACTGTAAAGTCTGTATTAGATTCTTCTATTGTTCCAAAGTATCTCTGGAGGGCCGTTCTATTTTTTCGACAGTTTTTTTTCGAAATTTTCGCCAAACGATTCGGCGCATTTTTGTTCAAAGTTCATGAAAATTAGTTTCAACAAAAGTGAGCAAGTTTTCCAACAAAACAATTGTTTGAACGAAATTCTGTCAAATTGTGAAATTTCCGGAATATTTTCTGCTGAAATCGTTTGCAATCTTTCAATTTCCAACAACACATTTTGAAGTGCTTTCTTATCCCATTTTACTTTTCAAGCCCCCCTCAAAGGGAACTTTTATTAGAGGAGCCCTTCTATCAAAGGCGCACTTTTAATACAGGTTTTACGGTATTTTTGATTTTATTCCAGTTCAGGGGACCTTTAGAGAAAATGAAAACCCCTATTTAAAAATTTGTTTTTGGTGATTTGAAAGGGCTAGGAATTTTTCAAGATGAAAAAAATAACGTTGGCTGTTTAAATATTTAGAAACCTTGAATAAACTGATTTTTCCTATCTTAGAAACTTCTTAAGGCCCCCAATTTTTCTCATAGCCCCTCAAAATTTTGAGAATCCTAAATTGAAATAGAGCTATAACAATTTCCCCTTCATCAATACACGCAATTCTTATACTACCAGATCTAGAAAATTATGTACTTCCTCTTATTCTATATATGATGATCTTTTTCAGTTGTTCTTAAACGCCAATATCAAATTGACATAACTCAAAAAATACTTTCAATTTCCATGGTACCACTTGCCAGCTTTTTTGCTGAGTGCACACACTTCCGCAGACAGAAAAAACATAGCAAATTTGTGGAAACGAGTGAAGCCGCTTTTTCTGGAAGTTCTGGATCGAGTGTGTGCCGACGCAATTACACCGGTTCATTGGCAATTCTGAGAGTTTTGTTTTCCGCTATTCCCGCGCGTAGCTTACAAATGTGCCTTCTTAGAATAAACTCTCTGGGAATTTCGAGGCCATCAAAAGAAAGATTTCAGAAATCACATTTCTTTTGTTTTCCATTCATCTGAAATGTTTTTGATATATTTCTCGGGATAATTTCATTCCATAATCTTTTTTTACTCCGCGAGAACGATCAGACACCGTTGTTAGAAGCGTCGGTGTCAACTTGGATTAGATTTGTTGTATTCATTCGTTTTGAATACTTGAATACGCCTCCGAAAATGAAAATAGAATCAAATCAGTGATTCTTGACATTCAGAGCATTTCTTTTCCTTCTTTTTCCTTTTTTTCTTTCCTTTGAAGAATTGCATTTTGATCTTAGCTGCTAGTATTTATTACTCATATATTACCCATTCTGCCGTTCATTATTATTTTTTGTTATTTTTGTAGTTTTTGCGTTATTCGTCATTTTTTGTTTTTTGCGAAGAAGACCACAAGTTCAATTTTACTCTATCGAAGGCGAGGAAGCACAAAAAGACTAGTAAAAAACCGAAACGAGAAACAAAAATAGCATACAAAAAAAGGGAGAACCGACAAATCTTGTTAGACTGACGAGGAGTTTATGGGATGTTTTTTCTAAAAAAAACGAGCCATCACCATGACAGCCCATCACGAGGTACGGAAATGTTTGAGCGAGGAGAGGGACCCGGTGAGTGAGACGAGGTGCACATTTCCAAACATAAAGGAAAAACGGAAGCTGGATCATTTTTCTGCTGTGGTTTCCGCTTCTTCAAAACATACTAGTACACTTCTTAGGTCTAACAGGCAAGCAAAGGAGTCAAGGAACGTGAGTTACGGTTTTTAGGAGAAGCTGGAATTTACTAACCCGGATTTAGTGAAGTTTCAGTTATTTAAAGGATGAAGAAAGCATTAGAATACAGTTTTTCTCACTCTCTATTTTTTGGAATAGGAACCACGATTGGTTATTCAATTCAAATTTTAATTAGGACAAATAGGTATTCTCCAGACCGCCTTTCCTAAGATTTTCCGTCATTTTCTTTTTATAGTTTTCGGAACTAGCCATGCCAATTTCAAGAGAAATGAATTGGGGAAAAAATAAATATGTAGACCTGTCAAAAATTCCTGGAAGTTCTGACAAACTAGTACTTTATTTCCTCTTGTAGATTATACTCGTACCCGGAATATGTAGCTGTACTAGGAAATGAACTACCACTTTTGTCTCTATTGAAAGCTAATCTCCTCTGTCTGTTCCCACTGGCTAGAACTTCTGGTTTAGCAAACTTTCTCTGTCTAGCACGATCGAGTTTGTGATGAAATGGACTGTATGAGGTGATTGGATGATTGGTACGGTTATCCTATTAATTCGAAGTTTGTACAATTGGTTTTTTGAACGATCTTATTTAGAGTTCCTCATTTGAATCGTAAAATGAGTTTTTAGTCTTTCCAGGAAATGAAACAGCAAAAGAATTTTTGCGGACAGTTTGCTGATTGAAATCGCGCCAAGCTTATGTAGGTAATCATCGGTTTCGTGCTCGCGTAGCGGCGCTATACCCCTGGTTTGTCTTCTTAGGAGTTCAACTCCCCATGGGGCTTTTTCAGGCAAAATATTCGGAAAACGTTTTTTTTTATGTCTTGCCTTCTTTTGAAAATGATTAAATTGTTTCTCTTTCATTTTTAGGGTCCCCGAAATTTCTAAATAAAATATAGACAATTCCTGATTAATTTTAGCACTAATTAGCTTTATTCAGTTCCGAAATACTACAGTACCGGCTAATAAGATACACAAAAAACTGTTTTCAGTTGATTTCGGTTATTTGCCGGAGTCTGGAACTCGGCTGACAAGTTTCCGATCATTTCAAAATTTTAAAGGGTGTAAAACAGATCAAATTTAAAAACTTTGCATTCACAAAAGTTTTTGAAAATTCCTAGTTTTTCAGCTAATTGCCGATTTCTGAAAGACACCCCGTTTTGGCTTTTTTTGCAAAGAAAACGGAAAAAAGGTTCTTTCAGAAACCGGCATATAGCTGAGAAACTAAGAGTTTTTCAAACTTCTGTTTATATATTTTTTTCCAATTCAGGTCTGTTATATATCCTCAAAAGTTTTCAAAGTGATCGAAAACTTGACAGCCGAGCTTCAGTCTCCTTGAAAATGATCAAAATGACCAGTAAATGAAATTTACGTTTTTCATATCTTATTGATCGGTTCATACTGTAGGTTCATACTTAGTTTGGAAAAATTGATTTGATAATATCGACCTCTATTTTTAATCCTGCGATGAACGTCTAATCTTTTCCGGAACCTTTAATCCTACTTTCTGAGAAAAAGAAAGCCAAAAAAGCTTTTCCTCGTCTAGAGACCGACATAGCTTTTCTGAAAATTCCATTAACCTTTTGATTTCTTTTTCTGCAGAAAAAGATCAGGTTGAACGAACTATAGCTCAGTCTATCTGTCATGTTAGTAGGTCAAATGTCACTTAAAATTCATAGTTCGTTTTTTCCTGCAAATGGCTTCCAAAGCGACTTTGTGACCTTTTTGGTCTCGAAAATAGAATTCCGAACGTCACTTCATCATGCCATTCCGGCTTTGTTTTCAGCAGTTGACTTTTTTCTCTGAACGCCTCACAAAACGATTAAATTCGAGCACGTGAAATTTTGTTCTCTTCCTTTTCCAGCTAAAAGGTGCTTAATTGCTGTATTTCTTTTTCTTCCCTCTTTATTCTGGGAGTCTCAAAAAATAAGTGTCCAGTGTGGCTCCAAATCTCTCTGTTTTGTCACCTCTCGCCTGTTGTTTATCGCCGTTCGTCGTCGATTGTTCATTACCAGGGGAAACGCAAAAATAAATGTGACGCGGAACGAAAATAAAATGATTTCTGATGTACTAAACCTGCATTTAGTGATGATCGTGTTGTTTTTTTTTCTGTGAATAGAGTAGAAAAAACGAGGAAGAGTTGAATCGAGAGAGGAAACAGGGGGACAGGAAGAGACCGGCCACCATCATTTGAATCAAAACATGACGACGAGCATCTAGAAGAGAGACAAGGTCCCCCACTAATAGTCAACTGTTCGGAAACTTGGGCGACCACTGTGTAATCACATGTAACTTGTTATCAAATTTCTCTTTCTTCTTTCTGTTTTCTTTTTTTTGTTCATTTTAATCACTGCAAGAATGAACAAATTGTGTCCCATGAGACCTTTTGATAACCAGTATGTGGACTTGTCAGTCTTCCTCAAAAATAACAGACACTTGAGGGGGCGTTGTCTATTTCCGGATTATAGAATTGAATACATGGAATATTCGCGTTCCGGTTTTTGTTTGAGTCGCTATTGGTCCCATCTTTTGATTTTTTAAGATCTCCCCTGGGTGACATCAACATTCTAATCTTGAAAAACTTGTTTACAGTAGTCCTTGTTTTCTGAAAGTACTTTGTTGTTTGCCACCTTAAGATGTTTAGACTTCAAATTTTTAGACTTTGATTCTTTTACATGTCTCAAATACAGTACCAGCTTAGGCGCGTTTTGATATAATTTTTTCTGGTTTTGTGGCTCTGCTTTTGAAAAAGTATATATAAAGAAGATTTTCAATGGATGTTTTGGCTTTTTCAGGAGGCTAGAGCTTGGCGGTGAAGTTTCCAATCACTTTGAAAAATTTTGAAGAGTGTGAAATAGACCTAAATTCAAAATTTTGCATTTACAGAATGGTTTGAAAGTTCCTAGTTTTTCAGCTTCTGTCAGTTTTGGAAAGAAGCCCCTTTTTGGTCCGATTTGTACTAACAACGTAAAAAAAGAGGCGTCTTTTAAAAATGGGCAAATATCTGGAAAATTAGGATATTTCGAAAAATTCTTTGAATGCAAAATTTTCAACCTAGATCTGTTTCACATCCGTCGATATTTCCAAAATAATCAAAAACTTGACAGTTGAGCTCCAATTGGAAAGTTTCTATATACTGTAACCCATGACTACCTTTCAATCTTGTGTACAAAATTAATTTGAACATCACAACTAAAATTGACACCTATATGACAGTTCTGTGACATAGAGCCTCCAAAGTTTCGTTTTCTTGCGACACAATTTCCAAAATTTCCTTGCAATCTTCGGTCTCTACATAGACTTTGCAGGATAGGATAGTGCCCTTTTTCTTAGGACTTTCTTGAAAACCACAGAGTAAAAAATGAACGTGTCCCTCTTTTCAGAATGCCCTCTCTATTTTGTTTTTCCCAATTTTTTTTTCGGCCACCACTGGATGAACCCATGTCACATTGAGTGAAACGAAACAAAACGAAAAACAAAAGCAAAAAGAAAATATACTGACTGACCAAATTTCAAATTCAGTTTGTCCCTGTTCCTCCCCATTCATTGTAAAACCCAACAAAAAAAACAAGAACAAGATTCTCGATGTTTTTGGTCATCCGACTCATCTCCATTCGGTCTGATAAGCCCCCATCCCTCTAAACTTCCTTCCCTCTTCTCCGTTTTTTCTAGTCCCCATTTGTCACGCCTACTTTTTTCTCTTCGTCCCATCTTCTTATCGCAGCGTCGTCTTTTTCCGGGGCAATCCATCTTTTTCCTGCCAACTTATTCAAGTGAGACGACGTCATCAACGAGCATTGCTCAATGTAAAAGTTCAGGCAGTGCCCTCCTTCCTCTTCCTTGTCTCTCAGCACTTGAATATTATTTTCTATCGTCTCCTTTCTTCTTTCTTCATCTTTTTTTCTTTGGGCACAAACTTCTTTTTGTATTGACCCCCCCCCCTCTTTTTTTCCTAGGGACCACTCACCAAAAAGTGGTTCCCTTCCGCTTTTCTTCCTTCTTTCTTTCTTCATATTATTCGTCAAGTATGGGTCTAGCCGAAACTCTTGTGAGCCTTCTCACATTTCAATTTCTTCTCTCCTTCCTCCTGTTTAAGGCATCTTCGTGTTTTTTTTTTTCGTCTTTTCTGTATAATTAGCCTTTCTTCTGACTCACACGGCTCTTCAGTTCTTCTTCAAGTGTTTCATATCTTTATGCGAAAAATGACGGAATTGAAGAAGACTTTCTATATTCATATCTCTTTTTTTCTTCATTTTTTTGTTCAAAAAAAAAAACAAAATTTGGCGAATGATTCTCTCGAACTACTGAACATCCGTTCTTCTGTGTCAAATGATTTCTCTTTCTCACTTTCTTTTCTCTCTTTCTTTTACCGACAGAGAAAAAAAAATAACTTCCTCACTTCCTCCCGCATTGACCAATCAGTTGTTCACGAGATTTCTGAGTTTTCTGAGCTTGAGAGCTTTCTTGAAATTTCAATTTTTCGAGGGAAAACATGTTTTCATTGTGAGAATTTCATGTATCTTTTCTTCTTCTTCCCTTTCATTTCGAACTTTTGTTTTCACTTTTTTTCCGACTGATCCTTAAACTATCATTGTAATGCGATAAACAAGATACCGTACTACTCGTTCTTCCGTCTGATAAAAAACTGGCTGAAAATCAAATTTTTTAAAGAAACAAACTAAAAACTGTATAGTTAGACAAGATTTTTACACACTGCCTTAGCCTCAGTCTTGTTTAAAAATGTGACTGAAGTTCTTGATAAAGTTGCTCTTCTGGTTTCGTTCTTCTTCCCCTATAGTCTTCTCGTCTCTTTCCCATGGGACCATTTTGTGAAGGGGTCAATGCGCAACTCGTTCTTCCTCTTCCTTTTCTATTTTCAGCAGATGTTTGTGTCATCATGTCTCTTTTTCTTCGTATTTTCCCCTTCTCTTGTTCTTCAAACCCTGGTTTTAGGGAACCGATCACCATTCTGAGGAAAACAGAAAATTCGCTCCTTCTCTCTTTTCGATTGGTCGGTTATTAGCAATAATCAAATCCATTATTTCTCGGTTTTGTTCTGTGTTGTTCGGCGCCTGGTATTATTTGAATGACGGGAACGTTAGGTAGCAGATATTTGGTTAAGCAGATTTGATAAGAAATAGCCTCGTTCTTAAATTTAAAAGCATCCGCTTCTATTTCTCTTCGTCACTTTGAAATCTTTTGAGGGTAGAAAACAGACCTAGATTAAAAATTTTGCATTCACAGAATTTTTGAAAATCACTAATTGTTTAGCTTTTATCCAAATTTCAATCACACCCGTTTTTCAAGTTATCAGTACAAAAATTGGCCGAAAAAAGAGGACCTTTAGAAATCGACTAATAGCTGAAAAACTGGGAATTCTCGAAAAGTTCTGTGAATGCAAAGTTTCCAATTTTGGTCTTTTTCCCATTTTCCAAAAGTTTCAAAACGATCGAAAACTTGAAATCCGAGCTCCAGACTCCTGTAAATGATCGAAATGGATGAAAATGAACTCAACAATCCGTTTTTTATGTCTTATTGACCGGTAGCTTAATCTCAAGCTTTCGTTTTTATTGTTTTAATCGCAGAATGAAATTTTCAACGTTTTTTTGATAATATAATTTTTCACTTCTTCAAGTAATTTTTTTCAAAATTGCCGATAGATTCCTATTACTTCAAATTTACAAATTCATAGTTTTCTAAGAAGACGCTTCGAAATAAACTCTTTCATAGTTTGTAGACATTGTAATATGTTTCTTCCGATCTACTTCACCAGCCGTGGGAGATAGAAGATGAATAAGCTACAGCAAGAAGCGAAAAAAATAACTCGGATACATCACGGCTAACATTCATTCTTACACTGGAATTTTCGTTCTCTGATAACTAGCCAATCAGTCACAAAAAGTGCACTGGGTCGCTTTCGCGTAAAACCCAGGAAAAAGAGGACGGTGAGAGACAAGGAAGAGACCGGAGGAAACTTCCTGGGGCAAAACTTTCTTATCTCCTCGTTCCCGAGACCCTCCTATTTATACACTCTATTCGCACTTTTTTCTTCAATCATACCGCTGCTCTTGCTCTCTCACATTCTCTTTCTTTACTCATATAAATGTTGCAAACAATTTTATTTTTGCCCTGTTTCCTTACACTGATCGTCGTCTTGTGTTGATGTGATTGGTGGTTCGTGAGTTATTGGTAAGTGGTGGATGGTGGATGGATAATAGACCACTTGAAAATCTCAAAAACCTCTTTCGAACAGGTGATTATTTTTGTAAGATTCAAGTTTTCAGCTTCCAGAACATGCTGAAATCTTTTGTAGACGTCATTGAATGATCAATCCAGATTGTGTTTGATTTCTAAGAAGAAAGGTGTATGATTCCACTTTCCTTTCTTCTATCTTATCAAACTTCCTGAATTTAGCCCCATGCCCCCCGATCAGACAAGGGGGATATTTTTTCGCCATAATCTGGTGTAGGACTTGATCACAAATTGTTTGAGATTAAAACAAATCATGCGATGTTTACGAGGTTTCACTCTTTGGGATCGTTGAGAAAGATAGATGGGTGTGAGCAGAGTCACTCAGAGCAAGAAGAGCCATGTGTAGTTATTTATAATTTTGACCTAGATCCATACTAATGTAAGTGCCAAAGATGAAATATTTGGATAAAACATGAAGCGGTTAATGTAGTGTCTAAGAATTGAAGATCGCAGAGTTGAGATATTTCCGGATGAGATGAGATACGTAAGCGTAACTTCCTGAGTTTAGTAGGAGTTAGAAAATCTTAGGAATCATTTTAGCTCATTTTCTCAACATAGATTAGTTTATTGAAACTTCAATAATCAATCAAATTATTTACTTCTTGAAATCTAGTTGTGTCCTTGTTTCTTTTTCAGCCAATAAGACATAAAAAAACGTAATCCTAGTCAATTTTCGATCACCATTTTCAAAAGCCTGGATCTTGGCGGTCAAGCTTCCAATTACTTTGAAAAATTTGGAGTGTGTAAAACAGACCTAGATTGAAAATTTTGCATTAACAAAGTTTTTTGAAAATTCCCAGTTGTTCAGATATTTGCCGATTTTTAAAAGACATTCCTTTTTTGCCGGGTTTCGTACTAAAAATTTGAGCAATTGGTGTATTTCATAAATCGACGAATAACTCAAAAACGAGGAATTCCTAACAAATTCTGTGAATGCAAAGTTTCAAAACTAAATTATTTTTATAATTTTTGAAATTTTGAGAGTGATCCGACGCCTGACAGCCGAGCTCCAGACTCCTGAAAATGGTCATAATCAACTGAGAAACTTGTTTTTGAATTTTTTCAAATACCGTACCCATCGCTCGCTAACACTTCGTTACCGATCTATCACGTATGTTCAGAAACAAGAAACAAATAAATAGGAGAAGTGGAGATCCCGTAGTCTATGTAGATCAGAAATTTCGTCTGTCCCAGACAGATGACTATCTCCTTTATTCGTAATGCTACAAATCGTACAGCGGCTTGATTTTCGATGTCAATTTATATTGATAATTGTACTATGCCTTTTTATCATATGTATATATAATGAAAAGGTTTCAAACAAGGAGTCTTAATTTTAATATTGTCCTGGAACTCCAGAGAGTCTTGGATAGGAAACAAAAAAGTACAAAACTAATTTAATATTGGTGTCAAGTTGCTATGTTTTTAAAAACAAAACGTATTAGTATATCTGAAGCCGTCCGCGCTTTTTTTGTGTTCCTTGAAGTATTTCTAGTTGATCAAGAAACAGCTAGGAAACAGGAGCTTTTGAAACTTTGAGCTCACATATCCTGGTTTCTGTGACAGATATCAAAAAATGGCTATTTAATAAAATGTTCATTATAAATTAAAAACATGTTGTCCATTCACTAATTTGTGATATCTTCCACAGAAACCGAGATAAATTGGCTCAAAGTAAAATACCGAGTAAAATGATTACGGTATCTTGAAAATTCTTCGCCTCTAATTTTCTGTAATGAAGCAATCGGCCCGAAGCAGTTTATAGTGTTTTTTCTTTTTTCTATTTTCTTGGAAAATAAGCTTGTGGACATCAAAATTCGTTCCAAGCCAAACCAAAATAAGCAATCTTAAATGGTAAGACATATAAGGAAAAAACGCTATAGAGCACTTTGGTCCACACTTCCGAAAGCAATTTTCCCATCTTTACTTCCACAGGGGTCCCTTTGGGGTGCCCTTAAAAAACCAGGAAACCACTTCTCCGGAACTCATGGTCCCCAGGCAGCCCCACTCTGTTCTCTGAATAACCTTTGAGACTTTAGTAGAAGACGGCCCCTTCGATTCATTTTTCTTCCCAAACATCTAAGAAGGCGTTGGCTGGCCCGATCTCCCAAGTTTCAACGGACCATTGAGTTGTTGGTTTTTTGTGCGCCACTTTCTTCTTTTTCTTTTTTGTTCAAGAACTCTTTCCGAGTTCATCGAAACGAAAGATTTTCTGGGACATTCGTTTAGTCGTGTAATTCCTAGAACAATGACTGACTTGTAATGAGTATAGTCAGAAATTTTTTATTATTATTATACCAGTTCTAGGTAATAAGTTCTGTTTACCTGAAACTAAAATTCTCAAATAAGTAGATCAAAGCAATGCGATTCTTTAGAAGAAAATCTTGATTTTCGATAATGAACAGGATTACTCTAGGTTAGCATAAACACCTCAAAGAATTGAAACTACAACATTGAGCTCAATTATTTCGATCATTGTGAAAGATATTAGAAAGTTGTCAATTGACAAAATGCTCTTGATATTATGATAAACAATTTATAAGTTGACAATTTTTGTTGTCTTTGACAGCAACCAGGATAATTGAGCTCAAAGTTGACGGTTTGGGTAGTCTTCTAGTATATGAATTACGGTTTTGTTGGTTAGAGCTCAAATTATCTTTTCATCCGTAAAGATTGGCTATCTTCTCATTGAGCCGTTTCTCCAATTTATCACGGAACGTGCTAAACTCTAGTTGTCTAAAAATAATCATACGCTGAACGTCAAAAGTGCAAATTCCCGTCAACCCATGGATCCAGATTGACAGTTGGTCGTACCCCGTGGTCCTCGATTGTAGGAGGATGAATCTTCAATTTACTTTGATCAACGTCTGATCTTTTTTCCGTCCTTCTGTCAGCTTCCTTTATTTTTCATCACCCACTTGTATCTTCCCACTTCTCACATATAAGATCACACCGTTTAGTCGCTTCTGTACACGTTTTTACAGATCATGAACTTTTCTCACACAAATCAGCAACACGGCAACAAGGCCGTGTTGTCTCGTTGGAGACAGGATGTCCTCCTCCTTCTCCCACCCAACACCCTGCATTCATTCGTTTCTCCCCTAGTGAGGGCGTTGCGTAAAAGTGCGTGTAAAATTGATGTCAAGCGGGAAGATCGGCGGGAGGTACAGAATCGGTTTGCCCTTCTTTTTCCTCGTCCATTCTTCTCATTTTCTCACCCACTACAGTTTTTTTCAGTAGTAGCTGTACTAACAGAAAAACATGTTTGTTGTAAAGTTCAAACGATTTTTTGTACTCTCGATTTGACTAGTTTGAGGTAGAAATGAGGAGAAAATTAGATGCAATTTTGGAACTAGGTGATGTTTCTAGAAAACGAAGGGTCAAAAAATGTCCGTTTGCTATCACATTTTGCATCTTTTCTGTACTGTGATTTGCAGAAGTACACAAAGAGTGTAAATTTCTAAAGAATCATGTCATGTGCTACGATTTTCGGTATTGCGTACTGTAACGGTCGATAAGATATGCAAAATCATAGTTTTTTGTAGATTTTCGGAACTTTTTCAGGAGCCTAGGGCTTGGCTATCAAGTTTCCGATCAATTTAGAAATTTTGGAGGGTGTAAGACAAGTTTAGATTGTAAAATTTGCATTTGGAGGATTTTTCAAATAATCCTAGTTTTTCAGCTATTTGCCGATTTCTGAGGGACACCCATATTTAGTACCAAAACGGGCCAAAAAGGTGTTTTTCAGAAAACGGCAAATTTCTGAAAAACTGGGAATTTTCAAAAAATCCTGGAAAAGCAATCTAGATCTTTTTCACATTCCCTGAAATTTCAAACTGAACGGAAACTGGAGAGCCAAGACCCCTGAAAATGGTAAAAATGGCCAAAAATCAACTAGAATGTACATCTTTGCATATCTTATTGAACAGTATTGTCTGTCTGGTATTTTAGTTTGATTTTAGTACAAACACAGACTGTGTTTTCGATTAGGAATGTTATCAATGCATTCATTGGTCTCTGAAAATTTGCATATCAATATATCCATTGTTCGGCTAACATCAGGAAGAGCAGTATGTCATGATACACCTATCTTGTTTGCAATTCCATATTTTTCCTGGTAGAAGTCCTTAAATCTAATCTATTGCCTCTGTAAGTCTGTAAAAACAGCTGCTTCCAAATTGTTCTAGGCTAAGGAAACGGCGTGTTGTCTCCGACCAGCCATCAAATCATCAAGTTAGTTAGAAATATATATTTCCGTTGACATTTTAGATTTCCTGATTGAGAATTGAATCCTTGGAATCCGGAAATTTGAGCTTTCAATAAGTCTGATGTTTTTACTCATTGACTCACGTTGTAGATGTTTTGCAAGTCCTGAGAATTCCATGCTTGATTTTTTAATGAGATTCTCTGAGAGAGAATTTCGGAGGAGCAAAAAAAATCTCTAGAAAACTCTGGAGCATGAAAAAACGGCTCTTTCGCTCGACCAACTCCTTCTCTCTTCTTGATACTAAGTCCTGAGTCACACTCTCAGACACTTTCTGATACTCCTGAAAGCAGGAGAAGAGAGAGAGAGAGATAGAGAAGGAAGAGGTTTAAGAAAGTGCAATTTGCTTCTTCTTCCACTTTTTTTTTGTGTTGTTCCAGTCTTAAATGTGTCCACGATAAAGCTGTCCCGTAGTTTTAGTCAACAATCGAGGGGCCAACAGCTGATTTCGAGTTGGAAATATCGAAAGTTGGAAAAAGCGTGCCAACTGACTCGTGATCTTAAATACATCAGGAATCGAAGCGACATACACCTGAAAAGAGAAGTTTGGTTGACATTTGCAAGTGAAATCCAGATGTTAGTTAAATGGAATTACCGGTAATTTCTTTTTTCAGACATGTTTCCTGAATGTTTGTGATATTTAATATTTTCGAGCGTAGAACAAAATGGTTTGGAAGTAACATTTTGATTCATTTCGGTTCCCTGGAATATTTTTTATGGAAAATGATGTCCAGCCAAGTTACTAGCTGGCGGAGCTATTCATATATCTATATCTATTCAAATTGTTGCCAATTCAAAAAATCCCCGGCAGCACAATAGCAGCCCGTACCACCTACACAAAATCCTCATCATTTTCAGGAAAAAGGCAGTGCCGCCTCTTTTTTTTCCTGTCCAACTTCATTATTTTGCCCCGCTCGCCACCGAGACTCACTCTCGACGCTACTTCCTATCTGATTTTTTTCTGCATTTTTATTCCTTCCCTTTTTCCTTCCTACTTTTGATTCCATTTTGAATATCGTGGCTGGTTTTTTTTAGTCTCACTTTATTTTTTTTCCAGAGAAAAACTTTGAGATGACGTTATTTTCTTTTTGAAGACTCCTTTTTTCTCGTACAACTCATATGAATTTGTAAACGACGGCTGGTTTGTGATCAGTAGATTAGCATGAATAATTAGAAAGTTCAGTCCAGCGTTTCTTGTTTCCTATTCCTCATTTCTTTTTCATACTTGCTCTTCAGATCCTCAAGAATTTATAAAACGATGAAACTTTTTTTTCAGAATTCGTGATATGCTCACACTGACAAAACTTGGATAAACGCAAACAACTACACAAAAGTTTTCAAAACGGATTCCATAACGACTAACGCTTTTTGGGAAAATTTCACTTTTCCCAAAATTTTTGAGCTGCCCGTAATGCGAAAGTACGAGCCACGTATCAGCGACGAAGAAGAGGAAAGCACTTCGGATCTGGATCAAGCGGTGAGTGCACTTTTATTTATTATTAGGATAATATTCACTTTTTGGTTTGCATGTGAATGGCTTCTTGTATAATTTTTGTTTTCGATTTGTGGGTTTCTTGAAAAATCATTATTTTAAAAATGGAAGCCAATTTCTTGGGACCAAAAGCAAGCTAATCATTGTTATTCCATTCTTTCATAAAGGTCATGAAATAAATGACTGAATTTTTTTTCGAAAATTTGCATATTGTGTTGTCCTGTTCATTTGTTGTCTACTGTACCTTTATATACAGTATCGGTCGATAAAATATTTAAAAAAAAGTATTTTTAAGTTAATTTTTGGCTTTTTCAGGGGTCTGTAGCTTGGCTGTGTTTCCGATCACTTTGAAAATGTTGAAAGGGGCCTAGATTGAAAATTTTCATAATTTTTTTCGGATTTTCCTATTTTTCAGTAATTATTTGATTTCTGAAAGACACCCTGTTTTTGTACTGAAATCGGCAAAAATAAGTGTTTTTCAAAAATCGGGAAATAGCTGAAAGAGTAGGATTTTTAAAAACATTCTGTGAATGCAAAGTTTTTAATCGAGGTCTGTTTCACATTTTTAGAATATTGCAAATTGATAGGAAACTTGCCAGCCGAGCTCCAAGCTCTTGAAAATGCTTAAAATTGCCAAACGATGGCTAAATATTACGTTTTTGCATATCTTATTCACCGGTACTGTACATTTCTGGTTTGCAAAATACCAAAAACCAACAGGAAATCTTTCAATCAATATCCCTCTGCTCCATAACACCCTGACATCATCCTCTTCATCATGTAATCTACAACTCCTCCAGTTTATCATAATTTGAGCTCACTTGAGATCATGAATAGATTCGTGAGATCCGCGCGGATTAGATTAGGATGTCAGCGCATTTTTTCTAATGGATAGAAGTTCTTGACGGATAAGAGATTAGGTGGGAGAGAGAAAAATCTGGCAACGATTTTCAGGGATTACGATGTACGGATAAAAATAGAAATGCTCTGGATCTTATTGATTTGGATGGATGGGATTAAAAAAAGAATTTAGAAATTGATCGAAGGGGGTTTTTCGGAAATAAAACAATAAAATACTGTAAATAACTATAAACTATAAACACAAAGAAGTGTATTTAACAATTTCAAAAATAATAGGTTCAACAGTCTTAGTCATTGTGCTCTCTGCTTGGGTAGGAACCACCCGATCAACAATGCTCCTTTCTTTCTCATCACATACGAAAATTTCTTTACGTTTTGCCTGTATGTGACACTCCGCCGAACGTGTGCTGTTTTTGATTACCAGTCTGTCTCGACCGACCCCGCGCTCACACGGCACGCACAGTGGGGCAAAATGGGGAGGGAAGTTATGAAGGGAAGAAGAGAACTAGAAAGAGCCAGAGAGGTAGAGAGAGTGAGTTTCTTTATTTACTCTCACCGTCATTTCAATTCAATGGGTATTCTATAACTTTCTATTAGAAGATTTTTTAACGCCTAGAGATTCCAGAATTGCACTTACAGCTCGATAACATCTACGAGAACGTATTTTTCTGTTGATTTTTGGCAATTTTCAAAATTCTGGATCTCGGCTATTAAGTTTCTCATTAATTTGAAAGTTTGGGAAGTTTTAAAGCAGACCTAGGTTAAAAACTTTGCATTTACAGGATTTTTTGAAAATTCCAAGTTTTTCTGATCTTTTTCGTTTTCTGAAAGACCCGCTTATTTGGCTTCTTTTTGTAATGAAAACATGAAAAACAGCTGCCATTCAGAAATTAACAAATAATTGAAAAACTAGGTAATTTCAACAAATTCTGTGAATACAAACTTCTAAATCTAGTTCTGTTTCACACCTTCTTGAATTCTCAAAACAATCTGAAACTCGGCAGCCGAGCTCCAGGCTCCTGAAAATGGTTAAATTAGCCAAAGATCCACTGATAAACACGTTTTTGTATAGATAATTTACACTTATTATTTCACTATTTTACTTATCACTATTATCACTATTATCTTTTCACTATTATTTCACTGTAGATCTCTTAAAAGAAATTTTTTCAAAGTACAGTAACCTTTTTTGTGCCAAATCTAGTTTTCGCTAACTACGATTTTTAATACTTTTTCCTGTGGTGAGGGGAACGACAAAAACAATTTTGATTTTTGAACACCTTTTTGTGTAATCTTCTCACAAATCTATTTTTTTTTCTTTTTTTTTTGCCAACACGACCACACACAAATTTTTATTGTAAAAACAATTTATTGGAATTTCTCATTTTTCTTCTGCCCTCTTATCTCTTATCTCTCATACAAGCTTTTGCAACAAGCTGTTGTAACATTGACCTCCCTGAAAATGCAATTTAACAACTGTCTCGGCCAATTTCAAAGAGCAAAAATATTTTTTTCAAAGAGCAATCTCAGGGACCACGCCTTGCAGCAAATGTTCTTATCACCTGCGAGCACATTCTTGAGCTAACACAACTTCTGAATTATCAATGAATAGAATATGATTTCTTTTCAACCAGCTGCAGTCGACCAATGCTCAGTTGTAGTCTCCGTCTACTAGTGAAAAAAAGAAAAATTGGAACAGAATGAACTCTATCTCTGATCCCTGAACCTTTAGCATACAATGATGTGTCTTCTTTTTTTAATTGTTACACCACAAAACTCAAATAACAAGGAAGTGTTTTTTATTCATTTTTCACGTTTTACCCTCTTCTGTCTCTTCGATTCCTCCACTTTGTAGCCATCAAAATCGTTATCTTTGCCGCCCAATCAGGCAGATATACGAGGGCAGGCGTCTCTCCTTGCGAAGGATGTGGGGGATATGAATTATCGGTTGCAACAAAACGGGGGGAGAAGAGTGTTGTAGGACTGTAGAGACAAAAGGTAGGAAAAGTATTCCCTGTCTTTTTTTCCTCCTTTCATTCACCAAAATTATTCCGGTTTGAAGTTTGTTGCATTTCTTTTTGTTTCTCACGCTGACTTTCCTTGTTCCTGGGTTTTATTGGGATTATACTAACTTCCTTTAAATTTTTAAGAGACTTGCTTTTTGATCAGCTGTAAACTAGAAAAATCGCTAACCTGAATTTCGCCCATCTTCATATGTTTATCTATTATCTCTAGTCATCACTTCACAATTCACTTCCCACTTCCGAATCGGGGGTTTGAGGTCAAATGAGAGAACAACAAAAGACATAAAAATTAGAAGAAGACGCAGAAATTGTTACAAGATTGAATACAAATTTTACAAGTTTCCATTGCTTTTTCAAAATTATACGCTATTTGGCCTGCGAGCAAAGAATTCTATATTTGAGTAGTAACTAGAGCCAATTTCATGGATATTACGTCAAAATAATTAAACTTGACCGGTGTTTCAAACTATGTGCCTTTGATGAAAGGGCAGTAGTATTACGAAGAAGCACCCATCAGAAAGCCAGAATTTTCTCTTCAGAAGACGTGTAGTGTTAGAAGAGAGGGTGTACGCCCCTCAGAATGCACGCTTCCGGCACCACACACCCCGACGCAGGGACCTCTGTCTTGTCCATCTCTTCTTTTTCTTCTTCTTTTTGCTCTGCTCTGCTATACTTTCTTTTTGCTCTACTCCTCTCTCACTTCGTCTTCTCTTGCGTGTTTCCCGTGTCTATCAATGTCTGAATGCATGGATGTGTCGTATAAATATTCTGTATTAGTCTACAATGCTCAGGACAAGAATTTTTGAAAATGAAATATTTTTCGACCTTCCTATAGTTTTTCGACCTTTAATAGTGTACAAAGTATTCCAGACGTTTTCTACTGCCTTTTTTAATTTTGTGCCTTATCAAAAATGTTTAGTTCCTCTTCCTTATCAATTGCGTCTACCTTTTGTGTACGTTTAAATGTTACAAACAGTAAAAACACGCAGACACATACAAGGAAAATCGAGAAAAAGGAGAACAATATTGATTGAATAACTGAAAAAAAAGTGTATTTAATTCTGTCTTCTTTCCATCCATCCGTCTCCTGTTTCCTGCCTTCATTTTTTTTTTCATTCGCTGGTATATATCTATCACACACATTATATTATATAACATGTGGCAAAACCAGACTGGCAAAACAGCAGGAGAAGAAGGGGGAGAACAAAAAATATACATGTATCAATTTTTTCTTTTTTTTTCTGCTTTTTGAAAAAAATAATCATTGTTTTTTAGCATTTTCTTGAGAGTAGAGATTTGTTGCTTTCAAACTGATCATTATAATTTTTATTAACTGTAGGATATAATTAATCTAGACATTCGTACATAAGACGTATTTTCCAATGGATTTTCGGCCATTCGAACATTTTCAGGAATATGAAGCTCGGCTGTCAAGTTTCCGAACACTTTGAAATTTTTGTAGGGTCTAAACAGGGCTAGATCAAAAGTTTTATACTTACAAAATTTCTTGAAAATCCCTAGTTTTTCAGCTTTTAGCCGATTTTTGAAAGACGCATTTTTTCACGTTTTAAGTACAAAAACAGGCCAAAAAAGGTGTGTTCCAGAAATCGGAAAATATCTGAAAAAACTAGGAATTTTCAAAAAATTCTGTAAAAGGCAAGTTTTTAATCTTGGTCTGTTTCACATTCTTTCAAGTTTTCATAGTGATCTGAAATTCAACAGCGGAGCTTCAGACTCCTGAAAATGGTTAAAATGGCCAAAAATAACTGAAAAACACATTTTAATCAATTTCATGAACTGGTACTGTAGACGTTTGGTTTTTTATCATTGTGAATTGTAATTAATCTTGTTATCTTGATATAAATATCTCATGAATGTTTTTTTTTGACAATTCATATTTTTCAGAATAGCCCGGCTTTGGCGTGTCCTGCGCCAATCTTCGCCCCAGCGCCACAGCGCGGTTCCCCCTGGTCGGCATCTTTGGGCTCGCCCCAACCACTTGTCACATTCAACAGGTACCTACCTCAACCAAAATATTGTTGATCTGATTCTCTATTTTTCAGCCCCACCGGTCTTTCATCATCTGGTCCGTCGGCGTTCACAGCGGTCTCACCGACCAACCCGGCCAGCTCACTGACAACATCAACGGCCACCATCTACGATCAGTTAATGTGCATACCGAAACTGTTGCAAGAGATCTCGAACAACAATCATAAAGTCCTTCGGACCAGGATGAACAATACCGCCTACAAGCCGATTCCGAATAGTGAGAAGTGAGTTGGACCCATATCTTTTTTTATATGAATTCAAATTTTTTAGAGTCGATCTTGCTCGATTTCGGGTGAAAGACCCCAATGAATGGTTATGCGACGATGTGATGGCCTGGGTTTTGGATGTCGCCAAACGGCACAATATCCCTTTTGACCAATTGAATCTGCATGGAGTGAGTTTTCATATTTTTTTTTCCTATTTATTTATTTTTATAACTGATCAAAGTTCAGGTTTTAGAAGGCGGAGGAATTGTTGATATTGTTCTGGCGAACAAAGGTTGTATTTTTGGCAGATCATTCCATTTTCTTGCTCTGTGAACACCTAGTCGTCATTTCATAAAGATTAGGAATCAAATTTAGCGTACTAGAAAATTAATTATTCCGCTAGCCCGCGCGTACGTAAGAAAAAGAAAATTGGGTTTGTTAGAGCGCAGGTGAAAATTTCAACGAGTTTAAGCTCTACGCCGCCCGATTTCCTATGATATCAAAATTGGATTAGTGTTTGAAGTGTTGCTCACTGGTCAGCTAGTTCTGGCATTTTAAATGGAATGAATACATAACATCTTTTTGAGACCGATTTCAAGGGCAGCAAATTTTCTCTTCAATCTTAAATTTTAAAAAATTCTTTTTTTCAGTTCTCAACGGTTTCCGGTCAAGAGATGCGATTAATGAGCGAGCAGGCATTTATTGAGAAAGATAGCTCGAATGGAAATTTGATTTTCAACGAATTCCGAAAATTCGTTATCAATGCAGGTGAGCCTGGCTCAGAAGCCTTTATGGTTTATGACCACTGACTTTGATAAGACAGCAGAACATTTCTCAGAACTGGTCAACAAGAGTTCACGTGTAATTCAAGAACGATTTCAGATGTCTTTCAACAGTTTATTGTTTTGAATCAGGACTACTGATTTACTATTTTATTTTGAAAAAAATTTCAGAAGACACCACTCTGGACACAGTGATCAGTAAATTCGTCGATGATGAAATTGCAACTACAAGTGCATCAGCGCAGTGCATCGATATGTCCTCTTTGGGATTAACACCAATGATTAGCAACATCACATCTTCGATCCAACCACCAATACCACATCCGGCTTCACAGCTTGGCCAACTTCCGGTCATGCAACATCAGTTGAACAATTTGAGCAGTTTGACACAAGTACTAACCCAACAATCATTCAACCCAACAATCCTGACGCCTCAGCAGACCGCCAACGCCGTTCAATCGCTTAACCAATCGCTAACCCTCAACAATCCCTTGAATCAATCTCTGGCTTCGAGTCTTGCCGCTGGATTGACAAGCGGTCTTAGTCCACTGGGCGTCAATTATTTACCCAATGGCTTGAATCCGACGTCACCTCTTCTAGCGACCCAAATCCCGCAGCCCAAGATGTCACCAATGCTCAAATATTCGTGCTCGATCAACTCTGAATACGAATGTGAGTTTCTTCAGTTTCCTCATGTTTTATTCACAAATATCATTTCTATTTTTAGTACCCGAAGAGAGGTCAGCAGAGAGCTGTGATCTGAAAATCAAGAAAAACAAGGATGGCAAGCCGAGAAAACGCTCGCAACACACCAAGGGAAATAAATTATGGGAGTTCATTCGTGATGCGTTGAAGGATCCATCAACGTGTCCGTCTGTAGTGAGGTAAGCGCTTCTGAATATTAAATAGTGATTAAGAATCTTCAATGAGAATCACATCATGCTATACACACAATTCTTTTTCAGATGGGAAGACCCGATTGAGGGAGTATTTCGTATAGTGGAGTCCGAGAAGCTTGCCCGATTGTGGGGCGCTCGAAAAAACAATGAGAAAATGACATATGAAAAGCTCAGTCGAGCAATGAGGTAGCTTTATTATCATTAACACATCAAACCATAAAATTTCGTTTTTCAGAACCTACTATGAAAAGCAAATACTGGTCCCCGTTCCTAAAACCGGTCTTTATCCTAAAAAGTTGGTTTACAAATTCGGACCAGGTGCACATGGATGGGAAAATGTAAAAATCGAACGAATGTAAACGGTGAGCTTTAGAGCATCCACTTTTCATTGAAAATTCTATTTTCAGGTTCCAAAGAAGCGTCTTTAAAAAAATCAAAACTCAGCAGAAAAATCCTCAAAATGATCTCATTTGGTCCTATTAATTAATAAGCGGTATTTTTTGTAGTGTCATGGGAACACAATTATTTAATATGGTTTTTTCTCTTTTCTTCTGTTATCCTTGTTATCATCATCATCATCATTCAGTTCTACAGACTTCTAAGAATTCGAATTTTGTGATTTCCAAATTTCCTTATCAACTTGGTTCCTAGTAGTCATACTTTGTTTTTTCCCGCCCCGTTTTTTTTTCATTTTTTGTCTTCTTTTGTCTCTCTCTCTCTCTCTCTCTCTCTCTCTCTCTCTCTCTCTCTCTCTCTCTCTCTCTCTCTCTCTCTCTCTCCTCTCTTCTTCTCATCTCCTTTTTCTTAATTGGTCCTTTAAATTCTCCTCCACTCCCAGTCAATTCAGCGTCATTAAAAACTTATTTTCATTTTCTTTGTATATTAATAACATTTTCGTTCAAAAACTGTGTTTCCATTGGTTCTCCATAAAAAAATGAAACTTGGTTAAATTTTTATTACATTTAAAAAATGAAATTCGTTGTGACACGAGTAATTGAAGTGAATTTTGACAATGTAGCACCAAAAATGAAGGCTACCCATTCAGAAAACACAGTTCAAGCCATGAAAACACACAGAACAAGGAGATATGGGCAAAAAAAATTATGTAGGAGTCACCAAAATTTTTGAACTTAAAAAGGGCACATAAAACGGAGGGTACAACCATTCGGGGGTACAATAGGGTACAGGGGGCACACTATCTGCGATTCGGCGGTACGAAATTCGATTTTTCAGGTATTTTATACTCCCGAATTAAGAATTTTCAGCTCCTCAATAGGTTAATACCTAAAGGACCCCTAATTTTTCGTACAATCCACAGTTTTCATTACAAAAAGAGAGAAAGAGAAAATAAGAAAAAAGCAGTATTACCGAGAATTAGTTTTTTTTTCAATTTGAAGAATATTTACAAACCTGGGACAATTAAGGCTCTGAGACATTTCGCCACCTCCCATTGCGCTACCATACCTTTTGCTAGTAATACAGGCAAATGGATAAGTTTCAAACAATACAAATAGTTTCAGGGTTTTATAATCCGTTTTTTTTTTGAATTTACACTATCTGAAATTCAAAAATTCAAACACCGTTTTGAAAAAATTCGAAAAATTAAAATTAGAGTTTTTTGACTTTCAAATTCCGCACTACTGTATCAGAACAAACATATAAAAAAACTCCTTCATTATTTTTATAGTTTAAAACCTATCCATTTGCAAGTGTATATAATGGTACCGAAATGTCGCAGTTACGAAATGTCTCGGAGCAAAAATTACAATTTAAACGTTTGGGATTAATCGATGAATGAGAAGCGAAACAAAGACCATTAGAGCATGTAGCGTCTCCTACGGGCTAGGAAGCTGTTTCTCGCGTTTTGGAAATTCGCGTTTTGCGGAACGACGAACTCGCAGGAGAGGAAGTAGAAGTAGGTGACTTTCTCCAATTCCGGCGCAAGGGTGATGATGAAGATCATCTGGCACAAGACACAGAACCACTGGCTGGTAGCAGAAATTTGGTGCATTTTGAAACCCTGGAAACGAGTTTTCGAATCATTGTTTAAAACGAACAAAACACATACTGGCTGAGTTCGGTTACATGGTGGAGGAGTTGGAACTAATGGGAAGACCGCTTGGAACTGGTTAATTGCAATAATTTCGCAGGTCACAGCTGAAAAACGAAGCTCATTTTGGATGATTTGATAGGTGAAGGGGCATCAATTATATTTTTTCTCGATTTTTCGTTTATAGAAAGTTTCAGTGCTTTGAGATCGAAATATTGAGGGTGCCACGCCTCTACTGGCTGAGCTACAAGTACAAAAAATGGGCTGCCTAACGGTAGTCTCCTCAGAAAACTGTCCTTAAAAACGTTTAAAAGACTTACTTGAAATAAAAAAGATGACCGTCAACCAAGTCATGTACAGGCGGGTGTAATAAATGCTTTTCTTGATGTATCCCTGGTAGACGAAGTACGAGATATACGACTGGATAATCATGTAAACTGTGAATCCTCCAAACGCCATGTAAATGCCAACTTTGTGAACGGTGACACATGCGGTTTCCTGAGAAATATTTTCATTAATTTTTTTTCTCAAAATTTCTAATTTTAGATTTTTCGATACCTAGATTATAAGATACAGCTGTTCCTGGATATCTTGTTTACCCGAGTTTGAAATCCAGAATTATTAGATTTCTAAACGTTCCAAAAATGTCCTAATCACATGCAAATGAAAATTTTTCGCTTTTTCTGAAATGGTCTTAAGATGGACCGCCAGCTCCATCGTAGGAATGCCGGTCCCTCGATAACGGTCCCAACGTTCCGACCATTGTCCCATTAAGTACCAACGTTCCGGAAACGCTTTAATATTGATAACAAATCACAATGAAAAGTGTATTAAGTACTTTAATCGGAACGTAGGGGACCGTGAGCAAAACAATAGTAAATTGTTGGGACTGGCGTTCCAATGATGGGACCGGCGGTCCCAGCTTGAGACCGTTGTTACCGGAAAGATCCAAAATCTTCAAACAATTTTTCAAACTTTGATACTTCTAAACTCTTAGGGCAGTATGGTTTAGAAACCTGTGTTAGTTGGCGTTTGAGATATATTTTGAACCCAGTGGGTGAAGCGTTTTTAACGTGCCAGTATTTAACGTGCCAGTGTTTCTGGAAATTCTAATGACTGATAATTCATACAATTTCATCGAGAGCACCTGAACATCTATTTCTGGGTTTAGCTTATGTCCCAAGTTTTGATCGTCGGTCTCAAAAAGATATCCCCGGCCCATAGATCGTACAAGCGGTATCAACATTATGTCATGGTCCTATCTCTCTGAGTATGGTCCGATATCTCTGTACATGGTCCCATTTTTCGAGCATGGTCTCATCTCCATTTCTCTGAGAATAGTTCCATTCCTCTGAGCATGTTTGTATCCCATGATCTGAGCATGATCTAATTTCTTTGTGCTTAGTCCCATTCCTCTGAGCATGGCTTATTTTTCTGAATATCGTTCCATCCCTCTAAGAATGATCCAATCCCTCTAAGCATGGCCCTACTCCTCGTAGGATGGTTGCCCGTTGCTCTGAGCATGTTCCTATCCCTCTGGGCATGGTTCTATCCCCTCTGAGAATGGTGCTATCCTTCTGAGCAAGGTTCCATCTCAATAAGCATGGTCCCATCCTTTTCAACATGGTCCCATCCCAGTGAGCATAGTACCATTCCGTTGTGATTAGTTAAGTTCTTCGGAGCATGATACCATCCCTCTCAGCATGGTCCCTTTTTTCTGAACATGGTTCTATTTTTCCGAGCAGGGTCTACCCCTTTGAACACGGTCTCATCCCGATGAGCATGTTCATATCCCTCTGGGCATGGTTCTATCCCCTCTGAGAATGGTGCTATCCTTCTGAGCAAGGTTCCATCTCAATAAGCATGGTCCCATCCTTTTCAACATGGTCCCATCCCAGTGAGCATAGTACCATTCCGTTGTGATTAGTTAAGTTCTTCGGAGCATGATACCATCCCTCTCAGCATGGTCCCTTTTTTCTGAACATGGTTCTATTTTTCCGAGCAGGGTCTACCCCTTTGAACACGGTCTCATCCCGATGAGCATGTTCATATCCCTCTGTGCATGGTTCTATCCCCTCTGAGAATGGTGCTATCCTTCTGAGCAAGGTTCCATCTCAATAAGCATGGTCCCATCCTTCTCAACATGGTCCCATCCCAGTGAGCATAGTACCATTCCGTTGTGATTAGTTAAGTTCTTCGGAGCATGATCCCATCCCTCTCAGCATGGTCCCTTTTTTCTGAACATGGTTCTATTTTTCCGAGCAGGGTCTACCCCTTTGAACACGGTCTCATCCCGCTGAGCATGGTCCTATCCCTCGGAGCATGATCCCATCTCTCCGAGCATGGCCTTATTCCTCTGAGCATGGTCCTGTCTCTCTGAGCATGGTTCTATCACCTCTGAGAATGATCCTATCCTTCTGAGCAAGGTTCCATCTCCCTAAGCATGGTCCCATCCTTTTGAACATGGTCCCATCCCACTGAGCATAGTACCATTCCGTTGTGGATGGTTATATCCCTCTGAGCATGATCCCATCTCTCTGAGCATGGTCCCATTTCTCTGAGCATGGTTACATCTTTCCGAGCAGGGTCTACCCTTTTGAACACGGTCTCATCCTGCTGAGCATGGTCCTATACCTCTGACCATGGTTCCACCTAATCTTTTAAGTTTAGCCCATCATGCGCCAACTTGGAACCCCCTTTTCTAGAATGGATCCTCATCTCTTACCTGCACATTAGCGACAATGAACCATCCAATACCGGAGAACCATCCAAGCCATCTCGAGATTTGATTCCAAACGATGAAATGAACTTTTCCATCAAAAGTCGACAATGTTCCAATCACCTGCTTGTACCTTTAAAAGATACAATTCACCTCAGCAAACATTCATATCTCTTACCGAACGTAGACGACTACCATCAGAAAGAAGGAGATGATGTTGGTGAACATCGAGAAAATGCATGACTGTGGACGATTATCAGCAGAAGTGGTAATAAATGGGAGCGCTTCGTCAATCTCACCATTGAGAACAGAGACCACATAGACGAGGGCTGGAATATTGGGTTTTTGAGGTACAGGGACAGTTATGGCAAACTCACCTGTTTCCGCGAAAAACAAGACACCAATAGATACTGGAAGAAGGCCAAAGCCCGCTTTACCCATACCCCAAAGGGTCTCCCAAAGCATTTTTGGTTTTAGGAACGACTTATTTCACGAAATTATACAGAAAAGTGGGGAAGACAATGGGAGAGACACAGGGGAACAAATGGGAGAAACACTGAATGATTCTAACAGGCTCTGGGGGGATAGGGGAACAACGAATGATTAGTCATTCCCATTGGGATGGGGTCTCGTGAGGAAAAAGTGGGAGGAGCATGTAAATTTGCAAGAAACAATAGTAGTGACTCATATTAATGCTTCTTATTCATCAGAAAAGCAATCAAAAATGTGCAAAAATACAAATCATGAGGTAGAAATGCAAAATATAATTGTTTTGCATCATTCTTTGGGGGGGGGGGGGGGGGGGGGTGATATCAGAGAAATTGAAAAATAACAAAGTCAGAGAACTCACATGGAATAGAACCCATTTAGAAATTACCAGAAAGAAGTGACATGAAAAAAGGCACAAAGATAATGAAAACCAGGTAAAGCTAAACGTCAGGATACAGGTTTCTATGATGGAATAGGAATGAATTATGAAAAGTTAGGATTTATGCACAACGGGGAGGAATATGCTAATCAAGGAGAAATCAAAATCAAAGAATTATGGCAAAAAGAGAGATGAAACAATTGGCACCATAATTTTGAGCAGGTTTACGGTCTGTCATGAAAATAGATTCTATGACGGCGCTGAAAGCGGCGGTCCTCTTCGTCTTCTTCGTACTCGACGAGCGGAACGTCGTCTGGCTCAGCAGAGTTGATCTCGTTCTTCCCAATGTAGCCAGCCGAATAGATGTCTTCGAATTCTGGAGTGAACGATTGCATGAAGATGATCTGAGAGAAAGCGCACAACCACTCAGCAGCCGCAGAGATCTGATGGTATCCGTATCCCTGAAGATAACAAATAATTGTTTCTTTTCAAGAATTGTTAAAAATTCTCTCACCGGTTGGTAGATTTTGCGCGACCAAGGACGGGGAGTCGGCAAATCCGGGTAAACGCTGTGGAAAACTCTCGAGGCAATGATTCCAAACGATAGTCCTGAAAAATTTAAACATTTTTTACACATATTTAAAAACACATCATCAATCTGGAATCAGTGCAGAAACAAGTTATTCTTAGGACTGCTCATAAATTTTCAAAGTATTGCCGTTTTCCGAAGCCGCGATGAAATTTCAGGGACCTTCGGAGTTTAAGCTGAGTTCCGGAGCTAAAACTAAAACATCGTGAGGAGGTGAAGCTAGAATTCATCAGAAGCTGAAGAAATTATCTGGAGCTAACACAAGAAATCGTTAGAAGATGTAACCAGAAGTCATCGGTAGCTGAAGAAAGAGACCCTAACTGAATTAGGAAGCATTCAGAAGCCGGAAAGCGCTTCGGGCAAGCTAGGATTCTAAGCTGAAACTAGATGTCATCCCGAGCTAAATCTAATACTCTAACCTAAAACTAGAGAACGGTGAGAATCTGTGGCCAGAAGTCACCAGGAGCTGAAACTATCATCTGAAGCTGAATCTAGAACTCCATCTGGAGCTAAAGTCGGAAGTCATTAGTAGCTGAAGCAAAGAGCTGTAACTGAATTGAGAAAAAAAAAGAACCTAAAATTTGGTCAAGACTTAGACCCGAAATTTATAGAAATCTGAAATTACTATCTGAAACTGAGCCTAGAGTCCAAACGGAAGCTGATATCAGAATATCTGTAGATTGGCTTCAAAGGTTGAATTGGAAGTCGGAGAGCATCAGTACCTGAAGCTAGGATGCAAAACAAAAACGAGAAAATCTTGTAACTTGAAAGAATTGTCAGATGATGAATCTAGAACTTGATCGGGAACTGCTTTAGTAGCTGCTGATAGAGGTGGTTTCAGAAAAGAAGTCTCGGGATTCTTCTAGGATTCAAAGCGAAAACTACGAAGTCAAGCTGAATATGAGGCTCGATGGGGAGCTGAAGCAGGAAAATATCCGTTGCTGAAGCTGAGCTCGAAAGCTGAAATAAGACACCGTTCTGAAGCTAAAATCTGAAGCTACAATCTGAAGCTTAATCTAGAATTTGATAAGGAGCTGAAGCTATAATGAGAAATACACCAGAGCTGTAGAAAACAACAGTAGCTAAAGCTAGGATACAAAACTGCAACTAGAAGACGCCAGGAGCTGAATTGGAGAATGTCAGAAGCTAAAACTATGATCTGACGCGTTAATCACAATCTCGCTGGGGAGCTGAAGCCGGAAATCATTTGAAAGTAAAGACTGAAATTGAAACAAGAAGGAGTCAGAAAATGGAAGGCGTGCAGGGCTAAATATAGAATCCGAGACTAAAACAAGAAGTCATCCTGAGCTGTATCTAGAATTCGAATGTAAACTAGTAGTTGTTAGGAGATGTAGCTTGAAGCCATCGGTATCTGAAGCTAAAACTGAAACTAGAAACTGACAAGAGCTTAATCCGAAAATCACCAGAAGCTAAAACTACAATCTGTAACTGAATTTAGAACTCAATCGGGAGCTGAGGCCAGTACCTATCAATACCTGAAGCCAGGAACTAGAGTTGAAACAAGAAGTCAGAAGCTGAGACCGGAAGACTAACCTAGCTAAAACTGGGATTCGACGCTGGCGCTAAGAGTCATCTGGAGCTGCTGCTGATCAACTTCAAAATAAAGTCATTTAACGCTGCCTTATCCAACACAGATCACAGATATATGTCCATCGTTTCTTCGATTCACTTTCGGGAGACAGCTGATTGATTTCTGCGGGAGAAAAAAAACTCACCAACAACGAAAAAGATGGCCGATAGGACAGTGAAAACCAGTCGGAAGCGGAACACAGTGATGACAGTGATAACTCCAGTGAATTTATGGGTCAGATAGCACTGGAAAATCATGAAGATTGTGAATCCACCAAAGGCTAGAAGAGCACCAGTGATGTGAAGAGGGATGATAGCTGTTTCCTGCAAATATTCGATTGTTTCACACTTTCGAAAATTTGTTAGTTACCTGGACATTGGCCACTATGAACAAACCAAAAGCCGAGATATATCCCACTAAGCTTGCCCAGGTATTCACACAAAACAATTTGTTCTTCCATGCCCGCCAATCGTCATCGTATGTATTGAGAACGTAATCGATTTGGGTTTGTCTGAAAGCAAAGTTTAAGAAGATGATTCTGGCAATGAATTAATACCGGACATGAACCATCACAGCGATTAGGAGGCTACTGATGTTTGCTCCCATTGCAAAGATACAGGATTGTGGCTGTTTGTTGGCCGCAGATGAGATGTATGGCAGGACCGCATCGACGTCTTTTTTGAGAACCGCGATGACGTAGACGATGACTGAAATATATTTATTTCAGGAGTTTTATATTCTGAGAAGAGTGCCAAAGCTCTACACTTCACGAAAATTCTTGTTTCTGGAAATTCCAGTTATTTCAAATCCACCATAAGACAGCGGAGGAACGCCCCTATCTTTTCAAGTTGGGCCAATTTTTCTCGTTTTCTGTTTTCCACAGAAACCAAGATGAATGAAAATGGGTTTTTGTCCAAACGAGTCGGTTTTGACCCTAAGGTTCTCAATTTTTTTGACCAAAAGGTCTAGCCCGCTCTTAAAGAGGCACTCATTCTAAAGCCTCAAAAATTGAAAACTCACTCATTTGCACCGCGAAGATAAGTCCGATGAAGGTTGGCACAGGTCCAAAGCCTAATGGTGGCCGGCCCAGTCCAAGCATTTCTGAAGTTCAATGAAAAGTGTACGGAACGGATAACTAAAGCGATCAAAAACAAAAATTGGTCATCTAGAAAAGATGGATGGGGGGGGGGATCACGTGAAACGACGACTTTTTTTTCAAAAAAAGAGTGTTTGTTTATGTGTTCTGATTTCCTATCTACAATTTGTAGCTGATAAAAAAACGAAAATAACGGAAAACTGAGAAGAAACAAGAACTAAAGTGAGAAAATCGGAATCAAACATTTTGAAAATTATGTTCTCTAACGTTAGCAATGTTTTTACCAATTTTAACCAATAATTTTTATTAAATTCTGTTCAGGTAAGCTTTCAAAAAATTTAGAATCCAAAAAAACCTAGAAAAAGCGCCTAATTCTAAAAATAACTGATTATAAAAGCAGAATGGGCCCAAAAAATTATGGATAATCATGCGCGTACGCTTCGATGCTTCGAAAGTCCGTAACTGTTTTGAATAGCTGTGTAAACACACACTCTCGCGCGCGCGTTCCCCCCACGTGACCCGTATTCGAATGGAGGACAAGAGAAGAGGAAGAAAGAGAAAGGTGTCTGCCGAGGAGAGAAACAGACGGCGGGGGAAGAGTAGGTCGGGGAGTCTCGAAAAACACAACACAATGTGAAAGGCTAGACAACAGATGTGTTTGGCAGACAGCACAACTCACGTGTACTTGTGAGGGGATTAGGTACTCAGAGAGATAATAAACGCCTCCTTGGCAGAGACAAGATGCAAACCATCACATTAGAAGAAAAAAAAATAACAAGAGTCAATGAAAGATGCTAATATGGTTGGCGCGCCTTTGACGCTATTTCGACGCTCCCCTTTTTTTGCTTTTCGAGACTAAGATTCAGACTTGTCAGACCCAAAAAAAACGGAGTGATGCATATAGAAAAACATAGAAAAGAGAGTTCATTTATTTATTATGGTAATGGTGATATTAGAATTTCGAGAATTTATGGAAACAGAACAACCTGTTTTGAAAACCAGTATCATAATTGTATCATAGTATCATAAAAAAGCAGTATCATAATTGTTCTTTTAATTGGAACAACTACAAATGCATTGCAGAAACTGTCATCAAAAGTTCATTGCGGAGAAATGCTGTTTGTTGATAAAAATGCCTTAACTACCGTAGTTCTTCAATTAAATGCTACATTCGCACTTTGATCCAATTTTTCTCGATTTCCAAGAGTGATATCAAAAATCTGTCAAATGTGAAAATGTTGGGGATGTTATGAAAAATATTAAATTAGTTGGCATATTTTCGAAATCTTTTTTCAAAACCGAAATAATTGTATACAACGTTCAACAATAGAAAAGTCGTCATACTCGAAATGTACGTTAACGAAACAAATATCATTTGAGAAAAAAAACAGTCAAAAATCGAAATGATATAATAGAAAAGTGAGCAGAGTTAGTGGTATTACTGTAATACGTTTAATTATAAGAGGAATTCGAAAAAATTGAGTTGTGTTTTGTGGGCCACAGTGGGTTTCTTATGTCTACGAAAGTGCTTATCACTTATCCGTTTCATCTAAAAGTTTCAGAGAGTATAAACAAATTATGAAATTTCATTTTTGTAGTTGACGACTTTTTTGTACAACCACTTGCTGGAGAGATACATCACGTCAAACAGATAAAATCTCACAATTTTAAATTTCTCACTGAAGTTGGAGAAAAAAATTGGGTACAAGTGCTTCAAGCACCTTATCTTCTTGGTAAGCAATTGTACGAAAAAGTAGTCAACTACAAAAATAGATTTCTATTTTTGTTTTATAATCCCAGAAATTTTTAGACATAACGTCCAAGTGATAAGTACTTTTGTAGATAACCAACGTTGACAATTTTTCAATTATTTGGTCATTTGAAAATACAATTTTGGCCACCACTGCAGGAAAAATCGTCAAGAATGATTTTGTTATCGTTTTCAGTTCTACTCGAGCTGAGAATTTTCAAAATTTTCAGCCGCATAGAGATAAAATGGCATTATCAATGCTCTATTAGCAATTCTTATGTATAACCCAAATGAATACGGAAATTCTTGAATTATTTTGAAATTTGAGCAACACTTTTTCCAAGGAAACAAAATTCCCAGTTATGCATTACCGTATTTACCGGGTGTGCATCCTTGAAAAAACAATAACTGCGTACAATACGGATTTATTATTTCAGCAAGATTACAAATTATATTACAGGACAGCGAAAAATAGACGGGGTTGAAAAAAGAGACAGAGTTTCAGAAATTTGTGGGTATTTTAAATACAAGAATTCAATTGGAACGAGGGTGCCAGAGAACTGAGAGAATGTGTGACGTTGTACCACCAAATACAGGGTTTCAGAGCACGAAAATGGACAATTTTTGGAAATTACTAAGACAGGGAGAGGAAGGGACAGGAGGAATGAGATGGAGAATTATATACCAGCAACTATAACATACTTTAGAATGTGGTGGTGAAAACTACGTTGGGAGGCATACAAAATATTGATTTTTTCTGATTAAAAAAAGTGATCGATGCAAGTGTGCAAAAGATTTCGTTGTAGAGGCAAAGGCGATTTCGAATCTTATATGATTTTAGGAGAATGTTTTTGGTAATATCCGATACGGAGTTTTCTCGCGATTCGGTGTTTTAAGGAGGTTTTTTTTTGAGATCAACGAAATAAATCAACTAAACAAAAAAAATCTGATCACGAGAAAAAAATGGGTTGTATGGCATGTTTTGACAACGTCAGAATTAAAAACAGTAGCTGAAATATCCGGTGACAGCAAAAAGTAAGATTTAAACAGACAATTAAACAATTAGTTTAGTGTTTATGAACACCGCACACAAGGAGGCGAATGTAGAGTGCTTCACGAATGTGACTGTTGTGCGCCTCGTAAATCTGCGATCCAAGAATCTCGACAGCACTTTGTTGGTCGTAGTTTATCGTGGTTGCCAAATGTACGAAGCTTTCTTCGGTCAGGATTTTGCTGAGGTGCTGAAATATTGGAATTATTCAATTTCTCGATTCAGATTAACTAACATCAATCAACTCCACATCCTGCTTATCAATTGCAAGGTGGACAATTGTTTTTCCGGTTCCGCATTCCTGAAATAATGTTATTTTTTGAAAAACACTTTGGCATAGAAAAACCTGAACTCCTGGGTCGGCTCCTTTTTCCAATAGCATTGAGAGGACAGCTCTATTGTCAATTTTTTGATGAGTATCCTCATCAATCATTCCATGCATTTTAACAGCGCACATGAAAGGAGTTTGTCCGCCGTCGTTGCTTGAGTTGACATCGGTTTCTCTGCAGTTGAGCAGAGCCTGAAAAGATTTATTTGATTCTTGATAGTACAGTTCAACAAAATATACAAAAGTGCATTTTTGAGTTTATTTGTGTCTTATTTGAGCACTTTTCAGCAGTCAGGAACTCAGCTTCAAGTTTTCGATTATTTTCTGAAATTTTGGAGTGTGTAAAACAGATCTAAACTGATAACTTTGAATTCGCAGAAGTTTTTTTTTCAAATTCCTAGTTTTTCAGATGTATACCGATTTCTGAACAACACCTTTTTGGCTCATTTTTACACTGAAACGTGGGAAAACAGGTGTTTTTCAGAAATCAGCAAATAGCTGAACAACAGGGAAATTTTCATAAGATTCTGTGAATCAAGTTTTTAATTAAGATCTGTTTGACCCTATCAAAAATTTTCGATGTGATCGAAATCTTGACAGCTGAGCTCTAGCTTCCTGAAAATGATCAAAATCACCAAAAATCAACTTAAAAATACACTTTTTTGTATATTTTATTACTGATATTGTTGGTGATGTTATGAACAATAATTTAGCTACGACTGGGCTACAACCGGTTTAATTGAGCTACAGTAACTGCAATAATGGTTTGATATCAGCTGCGACTGTCTCTTGGGAGAAATTAGGGTTATTGCCATACTTGTAACGGGCCGGGCCGGGAATTTTTATTTTTCCTCAGGCCCGGCCCGGCCGGGAATTTTACAGGTATAGTTATTGCCGTTTTTTGGGCAAACATACGACGCCCTAACTTCCCCCTTTTGGGGGAAGTTAGGGCGTCGCCACCTTTTGAGTTAGCTTCGGCACCTTTTGGGCAAAAAAAACGTTTTAGGCAAACCCAAGGCAAAGGTAGAACCTGTTAGGCGAACCCAGGGCAAAGCCAGTCAGCTTTTGCTCTCGTTTTTGCCACCTTTTGAGCGCTGTTGGATCACCTTCTGGGAAAATCCCTAGCGGAATTTGGCCAAACATCACCCAAAAGACGACAGTCGAGGTACCAATTTTTTCCCAACTACGATAATCGTTCTCGCCTACAAGGTCGAACATCGGCAACACTACCGTTTCGAGCGTTCTTTGAATCTTATGCAACGTATTTTGTTGTTCTATTTTATCCACTTGTTTATAAATCCGCCGCCTACTTTCAAATCGCCACTCCCTTCTACCGTAATCCCCCGGTGAAAGGTCGTTTGAGTAGTTTTAAACCCCAAAACTCAGTGTATTACCCACTAATTTGCCTCGTATGGCGCCACCAGAGAATTCAACAGCTCAATTGAACTTTTGATTTAGATTTTTGACCTTATTGATAATTTACTGATCTAGATTCCGCTATATGTGATTTGTAGCAATAATTAATGCTACAACAACTACAAGATGGCCGATTTTGCTTCTCTGATTTTTAATCTTCAGGCAATCTCACGCAGAACTACTCTAATTTGTTTCCGGGTTTTCTAGGTCATTCTAGAAAAAGTGAATTTAAAAATTCGAAGAAAAGAGGTACAAAAAAACCGTATTTCCTCCTGCTGCAACTTAGAGCTCAATTATCTCAATTCCCGTTTACAATATCAAAAACTTGTCAACTGAGAAATTATTTATCAAGATATCACAAATATTTTATCAATTAAAAACTTTTTGAGTTGACAGTTAGCTTCTACTAGAGAAACTACAGTATCCTTTGTTTTACCTCATTTACATTAATTATGGTTACTGAATCATTTTACTAGGATTTCTTAACTCACCCTGACTATATTGACCATTCCACGAGAAGCAGCAAAATGAAGCGGAGTATCTCCAAGAGCACGACTGCTATGTCCGTTTGGAGAAGCGCCACATTCCAAGAAATATTCAACAAGCTATAAAAAAGTTGTTGGGGTCAATAAATTAATTTTAGGATTCACCTCAAGATTTCTCTGTATAACAGAAACATAGAGTGGTGTCTCGCCGTAGTTGTTGCAGACGTTGAACATGTTCTCCTCATTCTCATTGCTAGTCTTTTTCAGGGTCTCGCACAATCCGAAAATCTTTCCATGGTCATGATGAGCGACAACAATGTGGAGTGGGGTGTCACCATCAGAATCGCGGTTCTTCAGGAGGTCTCTGATCTGTAAATTGAGGGTTTTAATCTGAAATTCGTTCTTGAAAACTTACAATAGTGCAGCCCCAAAGTAATCCAGTTGCCTGATCATGTTCAGGGATGAGTGCCTGAAGGCGTTGTTTGGCAGTGACAATGCCATTCTCACTGGTGCGCGGGCTAAGATGCGTTTGGTTGTACGATGGCGTAGTAGGGCCACTGAAATAGAAGAATCGTTGGTCGTTCTGTCTTGTGCCCAGTGGAGAAAGCCCATGACACCTCTTAAGATCTTTCATCTCGTTTGCCGACCAGAAATGAAGACCACCTTAGGATATCAGGCCTAGGAGTGAATGGGATGTTCCCGGGGAATGCAGTTCGCAGTTAGCAGTTCGCCCCATTTTCTTCACGGAAACTTTTAGACACGGAACTCGACAAGAACCGGTTTTCAGGTATCTTCTTTTTTCCTTATCATGCCAAAAACAGTGTAAAACTAATCGGAATCGCGCGTTCGACGTAGGTAGGTAAGTGGCGATTCAATTTTTGCAGATAGCACGATTCGAAATAACAAACCTTGCTTGATACCATTCGTCTATCATAGAACCGCCGTTGAGAGTCTACCTGTGGGATATGTTGTTTAAATTAGTTTTCTGCAGGAACCGGAAAAATAGTGTGAAGATCAAAAAATAGAAGAAGAAACACGACAAAAGCAGAGGGGGGGGGGGAGTATGAAACGCGCGTAGGAGAACTGAATAAGAATACAACAAGGAAGTAAAAAGCCGCGCGGGGGCCCCTAGTGCAGATATAACACGGTTTGATTTGACCTCGAGAAAAAACAGTGTTTTGGACGGCGGGTAAAAATGGCTATGGACGGTAGAAACTATGCAGCCGAGGAAAAAAACGAAGCTGCTAATTTTCCATGTTATCCAATCTATCTGGGAGGAGAAGACAGAGAATCGCCCGCAGCATTTCCGCGCGGGACAACGATCTTTATCATGATAGGGCGACCCTTTTCACCGTAACCCTACAGTAAAAAAAGCCCCAAGATTGACCGATCGGAATTTGAGCTTTGAAACTTTCAAGATTGGATTTTAAATTGAAAAAAATTGTGGTAGGAAAATTGTTCTAGATGAAACAAAAACAAAAATTCTCGATTTTTTGAACTCGGTTGCTCTATGGGTCGAGTCTCTAAAGAATGGTTTTGGAAGAAACACTGATTGTTGGTAATCAGTGAAACTCAAAGGGTGATAACTGAGAGGCTCGTTAGTTCGAAACTATACGAATGATAACCGTAAAAAAGAAGAAATCGAGAACTGAAGTTTGATTGTATATGAGTAGACCTACGGTCAAGGTGGTGACTGGAAATGAGAACTTTTCTATAGGTTTCGTCATATGATTCGTTTTTAATGATTTACTGCAGGTTCTAGAATGTCTTCTAAAATGCCATTAAGAAACTTATTACAAATGATCTATGGTACTAGAGAATAGAGTATTTCAGAGTATGGATGTCGCTGAGCCTTGGGTTTTTAGACAAAAATAAATCAAAAAATTACGCGAAATTCATGACATTTGGGCTCACCATGTCAACTCAAAAATCCGAAAATTCCTCGTTTCATAGATAGAAAACCGTATACACTATTATAGAGTTCTACCCGAACCGTCAACTTTGGGCCTATCTATCTCATTTTCTGTAAAAGATATCAAAAATATGTCAACAGATAAACTGCTTGTAATATTGTGGTGAACAATTTATCAGTTAGCAACTTTTTTTTCTCGGACAGGAACCGAAATGATTCAGCTCAAAGTAAAAGCTCTGGGTGATCTTCTATTCTTGGAAATACGGTATAAACTTCAAGGATAGTTTTTTTATGGAATGACTAAAAGTTTTAAGGGCATTATGTTTTATGGTAATTCTATTGAAGAGACCATAAGAATAATTACAGTAGTTTCAAAACTATGATCAATAAAATTTTAAGTTTGATAATTTCAAATAAATCCTTCATGAAGCTGCACTAACGTTACCCCAATTTAAAAATTCAAGCTAATATAAAGGGCTCTAACTATATAAATCTGAAATATATAGTTGACTAGCCCCTATATGATTCTTCCTATGAGGAAACGTTGATTCGCAAAATTATGTTTCTACCACGCGACTACCGTAACCCTATTTGAATTTTTGAATGGCTTATGAATGAAAGGTTTAAACCTGACTGTGTGGATGCTTCTAGAATGTTTATTGTTCATAAAGCTTCACAAATCTTCACCGTAACACAGAAGAGAAAAGCATGAGCTGTTTGATGCTACAGTATCCCCATTAAATTAGGATGTGGTGATTTTCAAGGGTGATGATAAACAAACCAAAAGAACAAATGCAAGATACAAAACTTTAAAATTAGGAACCTCGTGGCTAAATGTAAGCTCTCTTGGTTTTTGACTACCTGTTAGAAGAGAAATGAAGTTTGTTATCAACTTCATCAGAAAATCGTACTATTCTTGACGCGCGTAATAATTGTGTGAGTGGAGTTGTTATGAAGCTACAAAAATTTCCCTGAAAACAAAAATGCTGAGAGGCTAGATATCAACATCAACCTATCCCCCATCTCCCTAGATACCTCCCTAACCTATTATATTCTTGCCGAGTCACGCGCTTTTTCTGGCTTTCCAAGATAAAAAACTATCGATTCCCTGAAATTTCTTACCTGCAGGTTCCTTGTGGGACTTGTGGAGATGCATTGGGTGCCGAACGAGCCGACATTGGGGAGCAGACTCCCGAGTCGGCGCTTGGAGGGCGTCCCTTGACGCTGTCCTCTCTGGTGTACTGATTTGAGTATTGCAAAATGAAGTCCTGCAGGTTTTCTGGCAATTCGTTGTTCTCCGGAGTCAAAACACGAGAGGTGTCTGGAAGATAATCATCAGATACTGATACCAATAGATAGTAACTGTCTGAGCGGCGTTTGACTATTGGAACAGTCCTGGATCATAAAAAGAGAATATTGAAACTGCATGGCACATAATTCGGAGGGTACAAAAATTTTGGAGTCATTAGAGTACAAAGCAATTCAGAAGTACAAAGTACTCAATTCTGGGGTACAAAATACCTGTAAATAGTATAACGTTGTACCCCTGAAGTGTGGCTTTTGTACGTTTGAATCACTTTGTACCTCGTTGTACTCACGAGTCGCTATACCCGCCGAGTTATGTGCCAAACTGCACGCATACCTTCGGGATTATACCGAATTTTGAACAAATTCGGTTAGTTTAGGTTCGAAAATCGAAATTGGAAAAGGAGAATATGCGATTGTTGTGTATTTATCGAATCCGATTAGAGACGACACCAACGTATTCTACCTTTTCACTTGATATCCGAACCGCCACGTTTTTCCCCTTTTTTTTGTCAATGTGTCCATTTATTGTGTGTTATCCCCGAATGAGAATCGAGAGTGAACTAGTGGAAAGGGTACAGTACACAAATTTGGAACACACACACAAACATAATGAAATTTCCATCTTTGAAAGTTGAATTACTCTACCCGATCCTAATATTATTAGGAATCATCGAAACAGTGTACTATCTATTATGCCTACTATCTATTAGTGCAAAGAGGAGAACATCCGTTCCTTGACCAGCGAACCAACGCGCAATGTTTCTAGTTTGGTCTTTTCATTTATTGTTATTATGTTGAGGACGAACTGACCAGCCGAGGAAATCTCCGAGAATGGGCTATCCTTTGGACTAATCTGCTGAGGAGACGAGGAACCGTATCCTTCCGATGACAGCACGGTGTCAGGAGTTGTCGAAGCGGAGATCGACCTAAAAGAAATGATAGTTCCCTCATTTTTTTTTGTAAAATACGCTGCCAAACACTTTTTTAAACCGGGGACGAGAAATCAGAAGAAGAAGAAGAAGAATTTCATCTTTGTCTTCTTCTTTCTCTCACCCTTTTAACAGGAAAAAATAACGAAAGGAAAAGTTAATCAATTCGTACCCAATGGTGGTGTCTGGACTAAGCGACCAACTGCTTCCGCATTCATATCCGCTACCGTAACCCATGTATGCTGAAATGTCTGCTGATGGCGTTTGAGCAGTGCATCCGTATGGAATTTGAGGTGCTGGAATAGGAAGGGTAGGAATAGGAAGGGTCATTCACATCTGAAATGGGCAGGGCCAACGGGTAGCCCACCTCTCAATAAGAGAGTATTCTAATGAATCAAAAAACGATCGCATGCTTGATTGCCGAGCTCTAGAATCTTGAAAACTGTTAAAATAGAGGAAAATCTGTTAAAAATACGTTTTTGTATATCTTGATGGTACTGCAAATCACAAATCAAGACACCTGAAATTGTTTTACCTCTTTGATATGGATGGTGTCCAACATTTGAAACACGGACATTCTGTACTGGACCTCTACCAAGAAGCTCCCCATCCTTCACCTCCTCATTTTCCTTCTCATCTTTACCGGCGACTTTCTGCTCGAGTTCCTTTTCTTTTTCTTTGTCGTCCAACTTTTTGTCTGACTTTTTCTCTTTGTTTTGTTCTGACTTTTGTTCCACATTCTTCTTTTCCTTTCCTTCTTTTTTCTTTATCTCAACGTCGTCTTCATCTTCCTCATCCTGAAAGACACGAGAGCCTTCATTAATAATAATTGCTCATTTCTCTCGATGTATGAAAAATTAATTTTTCTCTCGTGCTGAGAGAAATGTGAAAAAAGAAGCACAGAAACTACATTTTTAGATCAAACGAACTGAAACATCTGCTTTTGACGTGAGAAAAAGAAGACAACTAGAAGGAACTAGAATATATGAGTCACTCCAAAACTGATTGGATTTCCAAAACTAACTCGTACACTTTGTTTGGGTGGGGTCAAGTCGGCGTATAGTTTGACACCATCGAGTTGGAACTTCGCGGTTTTTGTCTTTTTGGCCAATGCAGATGAGCGGATGTTCTGGATGTCGCGGAAGTCGGATGGAGTGACGGCATGAGTAGATTCAAACTGAAATAGAGGGTTACTGTAGTTTACATTTATATAATAATGAAATCTTATGATCAACCAAGCACACACACACACCTTGTTTGCGCATTTCGGGTCGCCGACGGTCAGTTTGCTCAAAAGACCACTGAGCACGTCAGATGACGGAATCGCCGCATCAGCCGGAATGGCTCGAGCAACAAGGCAGTTTCCCTTTGGAGCAGGGGCAATAGTTGCCATGGCTGGAATATCTTGATATGATAAAAAAGATGGGGGTGGGGGTGGGTGAGGCGGAAAAAAGGAAAAGAGGTTCAAAGAGAAATTGTGTTAAGTACAACAGAGTCTAGACAGACAACAAATCTCCCAGGAGCATCCGTATATTGAAATAGACAAAAAAAAACAGAAAAAAAACGTCTCTAGGGAATCGAGTACCAAAATGGAGAGAGATAATAGCGAGATAACAACAGAAAATACATATGTGTGACTATAGACATGAGATTATTGGTGACTGACTTTTTATTGCCACATTACAAAAGATAGAGAAAAATCAATCGATAGTTTGATGCAGCTAAACAATTTATTTGACAAAAAAAATATGAACATTCGAGCTGATGTCAGAAACTAACCTGACAATGACATAGATTACCGGTAAATAAAAAGCCGGTGATATACAAAAACGTATTGTTCAGTGAATTTTGGGCCATTTTGACCATTTTCAGGAGTCCGTAGCTCGGTTCTCAAATGTCCATTCGACATTTTGGAGAGTATGAAACATATTTAGATTGAATACTTTGCATTCACAAAATGTTTCAAAAATTCCTAGTTCATCAGCTATTTGCCGATTTCTGAAGGACACCTTTTTTCCACGTTTCCAGTAAACAGCGGGTTTCAGAAAACAGCAAATAGCTTGAAAAGTAGAATTTCTTTGAAAATTCTGTAAATGCAAAGTTATCAGTCTAGATCTGTTTTATACTTTTCAGAATTTTCAAAGTGTTCGGACACTTGCAAGCCGAGCTACAGATTCCTGAAAATCGCCGAAATTCAACTGAAAATTACATTTTTAAATAACTCATTGACCGGTACTGAATGAAACAAAATGAAAATAATTCAAACCTTGAGAAGAAACTAGAATACAGTTGAACGGATCAATTAATTAGACTAATTAAATCCAAAGAAAAATCCGTTTCAAAATTGGCTTCACTAAGATATGAAAGTAGCATCAAATAGCAGAAAATAACTTTCTATGAAAAAAATGAGAGAAGAAAACGAAGAAGAAGAAGAGAGGCTACAAGTGTTTGACTTTAACAAAAAGGACCATTCAATTGTTCTCAAAAATATTGGTATTTGCAAAGCTCGGGTAGGTTTGAGAAAAGTTGGGTAGGGGTGAAAAGAAGAACGGAGACAAATATTTGAGCATTATGGTAAGGTTGAATCGGGCGCGCGCGGCGGCCCAACAGTAAGAAAGATGTTTATCTGTCACAGACACACTCACACGCACACACAGATCCTTACTCCTTGCTACTACTGCCTATGATTAGTCAACTTGTGGCCGAGCCGAGTCGCTTCTTTTTCATCTCCATCTGTGTGAGGCTTTTTCGTTTCATTTGACGGGAAGTGGACGCGACGCAACCGCGTCGCAATGAATGCCCTCTCCCCCGTGGTAAACGTGGAGCGAGGAAAAAAAGAAGAAAAAAATAGAAAAAAGAAAGAGGACGAGGGGGTGAAAAAATAAAGAGACGCAGAGAAGACATGGTGCTTTTTCTTTTTCATCTCTTTCATATCTGCCCCGCGACCTTCTTTAGGAGTTTTTTCTTTCTGTGCTTCCTCTGGTGGACCGGCTGTCCTCGATGTTTTTGAAATAACACGCTATCTTCTCTTCTCTCTACCCTACCTCTAGGTTTTGCCGTGTGTGTGTGTGTGTGTGTGTGTGTGTGTGTGTGTGTGTGTGTGTGTGTGTGTGTGTGTGTGTGTGTGTGTGTGTGTGTGTTGCGTTTCTGTGCGACGCGCGCGATTGCCGTCCAGTCGCCGAGAAGACGAAATTTTAGTTCCTGGTTGGGTTTGAGACAGTGAGGAGATAGAGAATTCTGAAAACACTGGGAGAGAGAATGACAAGCAGCAGCACATCACACGTTATGTGGTTTCGAGTCAATTTCTTTTTTTTTCTTTGCTCGAAGCTACCTCTTCTTCTAACCTACCGTTGGCGCCAAACGAACGAAAAAACACTAGGGGCAAATGACAAAAAGTGGGCGGAGTCTGACTGACACATATGACATATTTGGTAGCAAAAGGAAGAAGAAATTATGAGAAAGAGACAAAGAAACAAAAGAGTATGTTACTAGAGGTGAGAGGGCATTCAGAGAACTGAGGCCAGAAAATATTAGAAAAACAGAAAACAACTGTTTTTGGGAGAGTTCTCTGAGTGGGCGTTTTTCTGATAAACAACAATGTTAAGTCAATTTTTGACGAAAACCACAGACTGACCAAAAACTGAACTTATTGGTTCCAACTTTTCGGTTTCTTGGCTACAATGAAGTTAATGAATTTCATCCTTTTTGAAAAATGTATCTCTAATGAAACGAATCAAAAAACGTCCGACACTAACCCACATGTTTTTCTCCGTCCGATTATAAAGTACATGTAAAAATGAGTTATCACTTTTACATGATTATCGGATTATGAGCCTCAGTTCAGACAACCCGCAGAGATCATTTTTCTACTTGGAGAATTTATTGGAGCGGAAGATAAGACTCAAAAGATCAAATTTTGTTGGTGAACTCGAGAAGGGACTAACAAGGGACCTCAACCCAGATTTTGATGAAAATGTCAGGACAGGTTAACAATAACCTGTCCAGATACCTCTGAAAGTTGTGGAATCTATTAGCTAGTTTCAGCAGAGTTGTATCAGTTTCAATGCCAATAATCACGTTTTCAGTGCAAAATAGGGATTTTTAAGGCAATTATCTCAATTTCTAAGACGTTTTTGAACATGAAATTTGTTGTGTTATTCTTGGAAATAGCTGAAATTTCGAAAAATTTTATTTTTTGAATTTTTAAACTAATTTCAAGAATTATTAGAAAACTGAAAAAAATCTATAAATTATCGGAAAAATGAAATTTCATTTAATTTTAAATATGACACAACAAATGTCATATTCTAAAACTTTCTAGAAGTTGCGAAATTCCTCTCCAAAAGTTGCTGTTTTGAACTGAAAAGGCAACTTTTGAATAGTTAAAATGATATAACTCGGCTGAAACTGGGCAGAGGGTCATAACATTTGCAGAGATGTCCAGATAGATTATTATCAAGCCAATCCCGAGCTTTTCATGAAAATCTGGGTTGATGTAGAAATGACATGCGGAACATGAAAATTGAATTCATGTTATTACTGAATAGTTCATACTTGAGAATTGCTAAAAAAAAAAAGCGAAAACAGGAAAAAGTGCAAGGACGGACTCATAAAGTTAACCCAAGATTTCTCCATGTTCTTCTTTCTTCGAAAAATAACGGAAGGCACAAGACTCTCACACGTCAGAAAAATGTCGAGCTTCTCTAGAGGGCTGACAGAACGGAACTTCCCGATTAGGGGCTCGCCGAGCTCACGGCAAGGTTTATGAAGAATGTCTTCGAGACTCTTTTTCTAGGAAAAACAAAACAACTGTGCCCCCGAATTCGGGGTACATTTTTTTCTAGACCAAGAACTTGAACGCCTGGACTTTGAATTTTGATGCCTTACTGTCTAGAAGTTAACAGGTATCTCTTATCAATAGTTTTTTGTTCACAAATCGACCAACAGAGAAGTTCGGATTAAAGTGCAAAGGTCGAAATACAGTATGCCTCTAAAAGATTTGTATTTTAATGCGACACGGTAGCGAGCGTGTGTTAGAGATATTACATCAGAATCGCGTAAGAAACAACTGAACGTGACCTGAATAATTGAACGACCTGTGGGAGAAGTTCCAGACAGGTTCTCACGAAAAAGGAAGTGCAAAGAAGATAAATTAATTGGTAACAAATTATGTTCTAACACTGATAGCTCTGCGGGGGAAAGAAGGAATACCGAAGATCTTGCTGAAAAAAGATCACGCGGTCCGACAAAAGGAAAAAAACACACACTCACGCAAAAACTGAAAAACGAACGAGTAACATGACAGTGGAGGGAGGGGGGGGGGGGGGTAAATGGAGAGAATAACATGGGAACATGTTTTTTCAGCAGCAGCATTTTCAATTGTTTCTTTTTTCATGGCGGGAAGAGAGAAGATTGAAAACTATGAACAAAATATATGTATGATAATCGGGATCAAAACTTTAGGAGAGGAAAAATTTTGAAAGACTAACATGTAGTTGTGGGTGGGGGAGAAGAAATAGAACTGAAAAAAAACAAAACCTAAATTGGAAAACGAGAGAAAGGATGAAGGAGAGGAATACAAAGATCCGTTCCAGGTGGAAGAGTGAATCACAAGGAGGAACTAAAGACTATTGGTTTTTAATAGAATCCCGATTTCAACTTCCGATGCTTTTCATCTTTTCAATGATTTCTCTTGTTTCTCTTTTCTTTGTAGTTTGATCAAGAATACATAATTTGAATTGTAAGAAAAACGAGAGCGGAAGTGAGAAAAGAGAATTTTCTCGCTTTCACAAAACATAGTATTATCACTTTCTGGTTTTTAAGCCAAACATCACAAAAACTCGTTTTTCAAGCAATAACACTTCTTGAAGAAACTCGCACTAATTAGTTCGACACACGCTTTCGGGTTTCTCCGAATTCAAAAAGTGTAAGTAAGAGGAAAATAGTCCTCTGAAAAAATATTCTCAAATTTCCCGTATGTGGTGAAAACAACATGACATGTATCGAATACAAAAAAGGAGATGTTTTTGGCTGTATGTCAGAAAACCTCTGACAAATTGGAGATAACCGCATTGTGATAAACAAAACCTTCTTATGATCTGCTCCATTGAGTTTTTCAGATAGTGTTAGTGGCTGAGCCGAGAAACATGCATTAAATTATGAGGAAATAAGTTTGAAGGGGTAAAGACAGAAGCTTTTTTGGGTTTTGTGGAAACTACGGTATTCATTTTGACTTGACTATGTACAGTAAATATTATTTACACAGCGCGTTTCTGTCAAGCATCTTTCAAATATGACATCAGTTGGTCGCACAGCTTACGCCACCGTATCTCAGCCAGTAGCGCGCGGCACTTTTAATGGTGGGCCCGCAAGTTCAGCTTCTCTATGGGATTGTACGAAGGAAATTCCGAGAAATCTTTGAACATGAAAATGTTGCAACTATTGAATATTTGAAGCTATTTATTATCGCGATTCTTGAAAAGCAAATTCAATACGATGCAATATGATTTACTACTTTCAATTGACTGTTTTCAGTTAAAAACGGTCAAATCTCTATTTTTGATGAAAATATCAAATCACACTTTTTTATGAAAGTTTTTTTTTAAACGAAAATATTTTTTATTACTGAAGTCCAGCCAAATGAATACTGTAGAAATAAGCATTTGAAAACTTCAAAAATGGCCTTCATTCAATTGTTCTTTCAAGAAAAAAGGTTGAACTTCACAGCACTCAACTGTATCAAAGACTATTTGAAAAATAAGATGAGGTGAATATGATTTTAAAAACAACACAAATTTAATTTCGATTTTTGAGAGCCAACTTTATGGAGCATATGGAAAAAAATTTAAAAAAAGGAGAATCTAAAAAAACTATGATTAATATGATTTGAGACGAAAATGTTAGAAATTGAAATACAATAAATATTCAAAATATTGAAACTGAAAAATTAATGTAAACATCATTCAAAATTGAAAATTGAAAGAAAAAATTTTGAAAATTGAAATTTGTAAAAGAGATAAATTCAGTAACAATTTTTTTAATGTGAAAGCTTTTGGCAATTTACATAGAATAAAGCGACTATCTTACCGTGAGTACTCTAATACAATACTCTCAAACTGTCAAATTTGAGCCAACATATCTCATTTCCTGTGAAAGATATAAAAAAAATGGTCAACTGACAAAATGCTTATTATAATATTAAGCGCATTTTGACAGCTAACCACTTTTAGATATCTTTCACAAAAACCGAGATACACTGACTCAAAGTTAGAAGCTAGAAGATCATTCTATTAGAGTGTTAACAGAAGAGTTTATCTATAATGATATTCATAATTATAAGCATCAACTAATGATAATTATAATATCAACGCATTTTTAAATAAAGCTCGATATTTCTAATTTTCTGTTTTTGAATTCACTAGAAAGTTAATTTTGTTATTTTCAAAAATTTTCACTGAATAATTTCTCTGCAAAACTTTTCTGAAACAACAGTTGAAAATATGTAGACAACTGTGGTCAACATATTAAATGAAAAATATTTTCCAACTCCCAGTTCTTAGTTTCCCAAAACTAGAATTCCAGACAGACAGGAGGATTACACAATAGTAGACTGTTTTTCAAAAAAGTGGAAAAAAGTTTTTCGAAGAGACGGCACAATGAAAATTTTTGCTGAAGCTACAGTAGGTAGATGCATAAAATTCAAATGCAGCATTTTTTAAAAAATGAATTAATATAAATTTATAATATTGGATCAAATGAAAATGAATTATTTGACCAAATTAACTTCATAATTGAATTTCAAGATAATTAAGTGCAAAAATAGCATTGCTGAACAAATCAATTAACAAAAGTTTACTCACTATAGTTTTATTACGAAAAAAATACAAAAATATATACATCATAAAGTTCTGAATATCATTCAAGGGACAAAAGCAGATCTACGTCAGCGTTCCAAAACTCATAATAAGAAAGAAAAAGATTAATTCGAGATAAAGAAAAAAAAGCCTAAGAAATAATAACTGCTCGAAAAATTGCTCAAGGTTCCCCAACCGAATTTCCAGTCGGCTGAATAACAACATGCTCACGTGCTGCTGACAGCATTTACTAGAAAGAGAGAACCAAATAAATATTTTCATTATGGAAATTGGTTTTCCATGTTGGTTTTCTAAACTGCTTCATACGACAATGAGAGTTTTCTGACCACGCTGGTATATTGTGAAATTCAAAATTAACAGAACAATCAAACAATAATAAAAAATTTCAGTTTTAAGGGGGTTCGAATTTAGATACCGTAAAATGGAATGTCTCGAAACCTAATGGAATGTCTCAAAACCGCCCACTTTGAGCTCATATATCTTATTTTGTGTGAAAGGTATCAAAAAGTGGTCAACTGAAAAAATGTTTATCTAAATAAAAAAGTATTTTCACAGTTGACCAATTTTTGAAAATTTTCACAGGATGCCCGATAGAGCAGCTCAAAGTTGAAAGTCGAAAAAGTCTTTTTATTAGTGTTTACGCTGACCTGATAAAGAATGAAAATGGTAACTCTGAAAAAATGCGAAGAAATTCTGGTGTGACGGTAAAGAAGAACAATTTTAATATTAGATGTTTCAAGACAACGCAATTCTGGAATTTTCTATCGTCTCCCCCATGTCCCAATAAATTTAGATATTAAATAAATACATCATCTATAATAGAAATTTTTACAAATCCTTTAATATGAAATCATTCTATAAATTTAGTCTCAAAGCTTTCGTATTTTTGACGATATGCAACGATTGAATGAGATCAAATTTTAAATAATAAGCACGTGCGAAAAAAAAACTTAAAATGGGATGCCTGAATTTTCTAGAATGGCACGACGACCGACGACGACGGCATCAAAGCTCAACACGTCTTTTTCTTTGCTAACATGATGATGTATGAACTCCAAGTTTGCTCACTTGAGACCATCAAAGGACTTCACATACATTAGCTTATTTGAAATATTTCATTGATCAAGGGGCAAGGGGACTTGGATAATTGAATTTTTAATACCATAGCTAGAATTGTTTTGCAGAACATTGCATTAAAGAATCCTAGAGAGTTCTAATGTTGAATATCTACATAGTTTGAAAGTTTTCAAATTATCGATTTTAGATTATGAAATTGTATCCTGTCATTTCGATCCCCAACAAATCATTTCCCGAAATCTGAGCTTTTGGTGGTCGCCATTTTTCGGTCGACAGGACATCCGATGCGCATGCTGGTATCTTCTTCTTCTTTTTTTTTATGACACAAAGACGATGCACAGCTGGATTTGACGTCATTATTTCCGCGACCCTTCAACCCCTGTCGGTCATTTACATTAATGAGTCGCGGCCCTATTCACTGGCAAACAATCTGACCGGTGAGGGACAAGGGAGGACCGAGAGACAACAGGAAGGCGTCTTATTCTCGGTTTAACATGACGTCATGTTTCATTACAATAAATTATAATGAGATGTGCGGAGTGTGTCGGAGGTGCGGGTGAAACAAAAATGAGGCTCTCTTGAGCAATTTGATGTTGTGACGTTGGATGTAATCATGGTGAAAAAAAATAAAGGAAATGAATTCAGTCCCTAAAACTTAAAAATTTTTAGAAATTGAGCGTAGGGGGTCGAATATTTTCAGGCTGAGAAGTAAATAGCAATGAGGGAAACATGGATTTTTTAAGTAGGCGATAAATTTATGAAACTTTGTTTATCAAAAAGAGATAATTCCAGAAAATGTTGAAATTCTGTTCATGAAGAATTGCAAAATATTATCAGAAACTTAGCAAAAAACAGCAATAGAAGAAAATAATACATATACTTGAAAACTCTATTTTTTCATACATTTTTCAGAGCTTTATGCAAGTAACTACGAATATATTTGAAATTTGCCTTGTTTTATAATGTGTCATTTTCTATTATTTTAAGTTACTGTAACAATAGGGAGTACGAAACATTTACCGTAAACTTATAGAATGACCTTTCTTAGAACAAGTTTCTCTTGGTTCTTGGAAAAGATATGAAAAAGTGGTCCACTGACAAAATGGTATTAATAATATGATGAGCGTTTTGTCACTTGACCACGTTTCAATATCTTTTTTGGGTAATGAGATATCTGAGCTCAGAGTTGATAGTTTGGAATGCATTACATCAGAATCTTTAAGTTATTGGAGTTGTGATTTTTTCGGGGTTTATTTTTAAAAAACAGACAGAAGGAAAATATTGTTTTCATTTTACAATAAATGTTATAGCCTTCTGAAGCATTCACAAATCAAACTTTTTGGTAAACTAAGACAACCGTACTTCCTCTAATAGAAGACTACCCACACAGTCGGCTTTGAACTCAATTATCTCGATTCTTATGGAAGGTATTGCAATTTTGCCATCTAATAGATCATTAATCAAAATATTCCTAATAATTCATCAGTTCACAATTATTTGAAATATTTCACAAAAATCCAGATGAAATAATCTCAAAGTTTACGGTTTTGGTAGGCTTCTATTAGAGGGAATACGGCATATTTCTCCAATTTTTCCCTCAAATTTTTCCCTAAAAGCACGTATCAAGTTCTTTTCTTAATCTTTCAACCCACGACCCTTGTTATCTTTTCTTGTATTATCATCATTATTATTTTCAATATAATCAACACAAGTGCAAGCTCAATATATAGGTCAAAAAAATTTGATTAGCCGTTTGTTATTAGTTCATTATCTTGAGCTTGTTATTTTTTACACGAGCTATTTTCATGGGAAGCACATCATGATTTTTTCTATGTACAAGGAAATAGAAATTCCAGAAAATGTGGAGCCTGGATTTGTATACTAATGGAATGAATAATGATACAAAACCGGAAAAATAGCAAAAAATTTAGCCATTTTTTGAACTAAAAATGAGAAATTCACAGAATGTTTTGAAAATTCCTAGTTTTTAAGCTATTTGCCAATTTCTGAAGGACACCGGTTTTAGTGCAAAACTGTACCAAAAAATAGTGTCTTTCAGAAGTGGTCAAAAATGGGAATTTTCAAAGACAGCCTAGCTCCAGACTCTTGAAAACAGTCAACGTCGCTGACAATCAATTGAAAAATTAGCTTCCGTATGTCGTATTGACTGGTATTGTATATTGTCCTTCTAATCAAAGAGGAGAATTTCGACCCCCCCCCCCCCCCCCCTAATACTTTTGTGTGCTACCAGAAAATTCCAAATTCCAGTCAGAATTTGATAAAAAAACGACAACAAAGATTGCTCATCTAGATTTCGTTCATTAATCTTTTTTATGAAAATCCAACGGATATGCGTTCTAAAATCCACAATTTCTAATACAAATCCCGTTTCGCGTTCCCGACAATTTGAGCATGACATTCTCGAAATATAAAAGTCCACGTCACCAAAAAAATCCCCACGCATTTTCTATATAATTTTTTCTGTCGCCGAAAATAATCTTATCAAGGTTATCCAATAAACCTAATAAAATCAGTTGGCCCACTGCCAAGTTTGTACAACCCTATCTTCATTTAACCTATCTTTGCAGGTAATGTCACTACTTGTCAACCGCTACCACATTTGAATCTATTGTACATATTAGTCTTTCAAAACGCCTCCAACGGCGTTCCCAGTGATGTCACCGAATGTGTTACATCGATGGATGGCGATTCTTTTGACCCTTGCCGCAACAAATGTTTACGGAAAAAGAAGAAAACGAAACTGATAAAAAAAACGTAGAGTGAAAAGGCACAAACACGCACATATAAATTTATAATATCACAAGACCAAACTTATTTTTGCTGAAAATATGTTCGGCTGAAATTTCGGGAAACCTGAAACAAACAACTTTGCCCAGGTGTTATTGACTTGCAAACGCGATATTTATATAATCCGTTTTATTAATTTATTAACAAAACCAAAACAAGTGACATGTTCTACTAGTGAGAAATAATACAATTCAATTTCTACTAGTGTACAGTACAATTCAAGTCTATGAGAGTGATGAATGAGTTTTTTCTAACCGGGAAAGAATAAAGGAGGTGAAGAAATGCAGTCTATTTACAGCTAGAAATATAAGAAATGGGGATAGGAGAACACCCTAATCATAGTGACCTGAAGGTTTGTACACTACGTGTCTTTTCTGAGATTTCGAAGTCGATTCAACTTCTATTTACATGTAATCAAAATGGAGTGGACTGTAATTCGGTGAAACTGGTAAAATGATAGAAACATAGAAAAAAAGAAAAGTAAAAAGTTCAGAACTTTCAGAAATGAGTAGGGTATAGGGTCAATTTTTGGCTACCAAATGTTTAGCTAGAGTCTAGCTCTTCAGATCATTGTCGAAATGCGGGTAAGACGAGATGCGATGGGACTTAATAGTGGCGGTAGTTGAACGCCAAGGCTGGTTCGCTGTCCTTTGGTGGGTCCGAGAGTTGGCGGTAGATGTCCACTCGTTGTTGGGCGGACATTGAGGTGTTGATAAAGAGTGGGCGGTCAACGGGTACTCGGTCTGGAAATTTTTCAATGAAAATCGAATTGTGAATTTTTTGGGGATGTTTGGGAATATTTTCTAGGTTTTCTCAGTTTTCTAGGTTTTCTAAGTTTTCTATATTTTCTAGTTTCTCTAGGTTTTCTATACTTTCAAGGCTTTCTAGGTTTTCTAGGCTTTCTAGGCTTTTTAAGTTTTCTCAGCTTTCTAAGTTCCTAAGGCTTTTTAGGCTTTTTAGGCTTTTTAATCTTTTTAGGCTTTTTTGGCTTTTTAGGCTTTTTAGGCTTTTTAGGCTTTCTAGGCTTACTCGGCTTTCTATGTTTTTTAGGCTTTCAGGCTTTCTTGACTTACTAGGCTGTCTAGGCTTTTCAAATTTGCTAGGTCTCGAAAAAATACCTTTGAACAACTTACTATCGCTGGAGAAGGATCCATAGGAGCCATGTCCGTAGCTATTATCTGTGTGTCTATTCAGAGAGGAATTGTGATCCATTTGCTGCATATTGTTACGGTAGTAATCGGTCAACATGTTGTTATCAGTGGTGTTTGCAGCGGTTGCAGTGTTCTGATTGCCTGCAAGATGAAACCGAATTAAGTTGATGGGAGGTTCGGAACGGAAACTTCGAGAAGCAAAAAAAAAGATAAAGATAAGGAATGGGTGGGGGATGCTGTTGTGAATGGGTTAGAATTGATGTATGGACTGAGGGAAATAGAAGGAAAATAGATTCTATCAGAATTGTTTTGTACCTTATCAGAAGTGGGGATCGAAAACTTTGACCTCAGCGAAAAATATGTCGATCGAGAAAAACAACAGCGCCTTCTACTTGAAATCAAATCTTTCTTTTCAAAAATATTTTTTTCATTTTTTCTCCACGTCAATTCCTCTCTACTTTCGAAAACAGACTCTTTCCGAATGTTTGAGCTTCTCATCTAACAGAAACGCGGAAGCTCTATCTCGCAGGCCCTTGTGTGTTTACCATGTTCTTGTCTTTAAATTTTCTGTTGTTTTCTTTCTATTTTTTCTAGAAGAAAGGATTTTTTTGTCTGAGAAAGTGAGTCTCAAATCTGCGGAGCTGTCCAGCACAGAAAGTAGAAAATAGACGGCGTCCGAAAAAAAAGGAAAAAGGAGGCGAAAAAAAAGAAAGAAAAACGAACAGACAAGAAGAAAAAAAGAAGAAAAGAAGAAAATAGAATATAGCACCACCACCATATGCTCAGAGCCATTGCTCCCTTCCTCTCTCTTTCTTTTCTCCTTCAACCCCTTCGTTTTTTTATGCTCTGTCCCACTGGCCAAGGCCGACCGATTCGTCAACCACGCGCTTCATGCACAAATAAGGTCCCTCATCAGCACGCTCGTCGTTTTTTTTTCCGGCCCCTTCTCTTTTTTTTCTCTCCTGCTCGCTCAGTTGGCTTTCAACGAACCCGCATTCGGCCGGTTTCAAAGATCTCGTGGACCGGGAAAAAGGGGAAAAAAGAGATAGAAAAAAGGAAAAAAAGAAAATATTCACAGAATAACAAGCTCCTGAATAGAATCTCATTTGGCTCGGGAGCGAGCGGAAACTCTTTCCAAGGCCACGGTGGGAATGGAAAATGCTGTTTGGCACTGGGGGGAAAACATACATAAGGAGATCAAATCTCAAGAAAATAGAAAAATAGATTGAGCCGGTAAATTCGGTTCAATAGCCAAAGGATTTGGTTCAATTGAAAGAAGGGGAACCAAAAGTTTCTTAGCTTTTGTTTTCATTTTCCTCAGAACCTATCAAAAGAGGAGGCTAAAGCTTGAACACGCTTTCTTGTTCTCAAAATATACTGTTGGGTGGGTAATTGAATGTTTCTCTAAGATATAAGAAATAAAAAAATGTTTTTGAAAGGAATGGAGCAAAACGAAATCAATAAAATAGAATCAAACTATTTTTTTTTCATGACTCTAAAAGTAAAAAAAAACAGAAAAATATCACCTTCATGGCTCATCAACTCCATTTGCTCCACTTATCTAACAGACTGACCTGACTTTCGGAACTTACAAGCGTCTTAAATATACGCCTCGTACATAAATAGAGGTGTTTATTCAACAAAGTGGTTTTTCTAAAATTAAAACAAGTCGGAATATCTAAATCGAGCGAGAGCTGCTAACTGATAGGGCGGAGCCGCCAACGGCAGTGACCACGTTAGGGGCGTGGCTTGGCAAGCGGGAGAGGAGGTGGCAAAAGGTTAGACGATCATGTGCGCGCGCAGGGGGGGGACGCGGCCACGATGCAGAAAGTTTGTTCTTTGATTTATCTTAACAAACAGTTGAGGATAGCGAAAACTGTTTCGCGAAAAAAGCTAAAACTCTAAAACTCTATCGGGAGAGTGGTTTCGGGAGTGGAATGAAGTGTCTTGCAAGCTGAAACTCTCAAAAACCAAATTGATAAGAACGAAATGATATAAGGAAAAATGCAATTGAAGGGTTAACGAAGTTTAAATTGCATGAATCGAGTAGAAAGTTCTCTTACCTGCTGTAACCGATGCGTAATCTGGTGCTCGTGTTGCTATCAACAATTCGGGATTGAGAATCTGGAAGAAAAGCATTGTCTCCGCCTTTATATACAATATGATTTGTTGTTATCACATGTCTGTGTGGTACATAAAGTGATGTCACGATCCTCCATTGATAACGGGAGGGACAATCTGTCTCGTTCGCTTCTTTTTTCCCTTCCGTCCGAATTAGTCATTCTCTCAGGAAACCGTCAAAACATCACGTTTCCGGAATGACCTTGCCACAGAAAAAAAATGGATGGGAAGATAGGAGAGACAGTTTCATTACTTTTTACTACTACAGTCAAATGACCAGTAGGTAATCTTATCAACTTGCCGTCAATCAAAAACTTCTCTTCAATTTCAAATTTTCAATTTTATTAGTTTCCAACTCATCCGATTCCTATCGTTTCATCAATACCATGGCAAAGTGTTTTAACATTTTTTTAGGCCTACTTCTCTCTGGTGGGTGACATATGACTGGTCTCGACCCGACCTTCAGAAAACATTAACGATCGAAGAATGGCGGTAATGTGTGGACATTGCGCCTGTGGCTTGGCAATTTCGTTTTTTCAAAAAATTTTGGGAAGAAAAATGGGACAGTTGAGTACAATCTGAACCTTGACCAGCGATGTACGGTATTTCGCAATATGTTTGCCAATACTATTATTAATAAGGAGGGAGACCACTTGCGGGAACCTTTAGAGAACTTTCGAGAAAAATACAGTAATCTAGGTCAGCTTCCGAAGATTATACTAAATGTCTAGAGGGTCAGCTGACGATATTGTTTTCGAAATAGTTCGTAAGAAGCATAAATTCGAGATCTCATTGATCAGATCTATTGGGAAGGTTATGGGAACGGAGTGGGAAAACAACAGAATATTTAAGTTTTACTCTGAAGGTCATACGTGCCTATGGATCTTTTAGAAATGGATATCTGGATGTCAAAAGATTTTTTTTTTAATTTGAAATTTCATAATCGATTCTGGATGAGTCTTCTATGATTAAATGAGGATTTAAAGTGCTCTCATACAGTATAAAATAAACAAAAAAATTTGAAATGATTTTCGGCTATATTGACTATTTTCAGATGTTTGGAGCTCGACTGTCAAGTTGCCGATCACTTTGAAAACATTTGAGGTTGTAAAACCCATCTGAATCAAAACTTTACATTCGCAGGATTTTTTGGAACTCCTGGTAATTCAGCTATTAACCGATTTCTGAAAGACACCTCTTTCAGTGAAAAACGGGCCGAAAAAGGTGTCTTGTAGATCTTGGCAATTTGCTAAAAATCTAGGACTTTTCAAAGAATCCTGTGAATACAAAGTTTTCAATCTAGGTCTGTTGTACACCCCTTCGAAAATTTTCAAAATAATCAAAAGCTTGACAGCCGGGCTCCAGATTCCTGAAAATGGTGAAAATGGTCAAAAATCGAAATTCCTGAAAATTCAATTTTTGTTAGATTGTTTTGAACTTTGGTTTTTTTTTCTGAAATTGAATAATGTTCAGAAAACAACTTTTAAGATTTAATTCAAAGGTCCATCTCAAAAACTACAGTATTCCAATTATTTTTTCGAATATTCAGAAATTTTTAACTTTCCAATTGAAATTGACCTTGTGAAAATAGTTTCTCGAATATTTTATCAATCGGTACTATCTCTATATTAGAACGATGCCAAAAGTTAAAAGATTTCACTCAAACCTTTGTGTTTCAATTTTTCATCCTAAGTTGGCTCACTGTTTTTTAAAACAACTCACTTTTTGAATATTTATTTTAATCATTTTGTTCTTTCCTACACGGCAAAGATTAAAAACAATGATAAAAACAGCTTATTCTAGCGAATGTGTTCTGCCCTTCACCTGCCCGGGGCTTCTGCTGTTCCGTTTTAATCATCGACACCCCAAGGCTTCCCCTCACTTTCTTTGTTGTGTCTACCCTGTACATTGGCTCACTTTTCCATTAACCGCCACTTGAAACAATGGCCAATGGTTTTCAGCGCCCGCAGCACCGTCACCGGATGCGGAGGCCATGAATTGCGGAAGCACAGGAAGCATACGATGAATATTCGATTCCTGCGAAGGAAAAAAAAACAATTTTTTATGGTTGATTTCATTTCCGATTGAATTACTTTGAATGTCTTCTGGAGTGAAACATCGAGAGCATTGCATATCTTCTTCTCCTTTGAAGTTTGTAATATTCTGAAAAAATGAGAAGGATGATTGATGCTAATGGATTTCCGATGTTTCCGACCTCGTGTTACTAAAAATGTTCTGGAGATTGCAAAAGTTCTTCTCCAAAAGATACTGTAAGGTGATTCGAAGAATGACCGCTAGGAAAACAAGGAAGATTGCTGAGAAAATACAAATCCATATCAGCTGTAGAATCTGTTCATTGTGTATCATCTGAAAAAAATTCCGAGATTTTCTCTTAATTTTTTTTTCGTCAATTAATGAACCCCCAGACAACAGCTGTTTCTAAATGAGTGGGGGCCACACGAGGGCACGACGCAAAAAAAACCCCTCTTTCTCTTCTTTCCTTGATACGTTTTATTGCAATAGAAACAAAACGTGAGAGTGTCAAAGTGGGTGTAACAGCTGTTGAATGGAGATGAGGGATCTTGCAATTGATCTTGGGTAAAAAGTGACAAAAAACCAAAAAAACAATAGAACTCAAAATAAAAATAAAATTCCGAAAATTTTTTTAATGAAGAGGAAATTCTGAGAATTGTGGGAACATTATTTATTATGGGAAATTGGAATTCCATTTTTTCCATAGTTCGGAACATGCTGACAAAAGATTTTAAGGAGATTTCAAAGTTTTATATGTACAGTACCAATCAATAAATACAAAAAAATATTGTTCAATTGCTTTTGAGCAATATTGACCGTTGTCAGAAGTCTGGAGCTTGGCTGTCAAGTTTCCGATCATTTGAAAATTTTGGAGACTGTAAAACAGACTTAAATTAAAAACGAAGTCTTTCAAGGATTCCTAGTTTTTTGCTGTTTGCGGATTTCTTAAAGACACATTTTTCACAATTTTCGTACAAAAAAGGAAAAATAGGTGTTTTTCAGAAATCGGCTATTAGGTGAAAAACTAGGGACATTAAAAAAAATTCTGTCAATGCGAACTTTTCATTTAGGTCTGTTTTACACCCTCCAAATTTTTCAAAGTGCTCGGAAACTCGGGAGCCAATCTCCAGGCTTCTGAAAATTACCAAAAATCAAAAAAAGTACGTTTTACATATGTATAATAATGACCGGTACTGTATGCGGTCTCGGCTTGAAGTTCAACACTCCAACAAAAAAAGCGGAGAAAAGTTTCAAAAAGTTTTTGCAACGGAAAAATAGGGAAAAAAGTATGCAGCACAACCGTCAAAACACCAACGATTTATGGGTTGTGAACTTTGGCTGAATCGGAAATTTTAGAAAAAAATCGTCTAGAGACGATTCATTTTGAATCTAAATTATAAGAAAGTAAGAACAAGAAGTTGCGGAGAGCACCACGCGGCACACATTTTGCCGCGCACCCACTAAATTTTTTGATAGAAATGTTTGTATGTCATTTTTTTCTCTTTTCAGTGTACATAACCCCGAGCGCTTCCGCGCGGAAAGGCAAATTCCACCCCAGGAATTTTTTCGGGTTATTTAAGCACTCAACTAGATATTAGATATAAGAGTAACTTTGATAGCAATCTAGGCAAAGTTGGAAAACGCGCGGCAGCAGAAAATACGGTTTGAAAAATGCGCGAGATCGACGGAACTAAAATGGAGAGAACGAAATTGGCGGGGGGTTTAGAATACTAAAAACAGGAAAATCTGCTCTCCACTTTTCTTTTCTAGACAACAAACTAGAACCCAACAATTTTAGGCTCATGTTTGAACCTAATCCAAACTGACATTTTTCAATTTTTCGTCCAGACCTCCCTTTCCCGTTTGCCACAATTTTTTGTCTCTCCTTGTTTCACCCCGCATGTATGTATTTTTAGAGTTCATTTTTGGTCTCCGATTACAATTACATATTGTAGATTACCGTGATTCGAATACAGGTAATGTGGTTTTCTCTCTCCCGTTTTTTTTATCCGTGGCTTGCTGTGCGGCAAGTCACTTGATGCGCAAACCAATTTCGATTCCTACTTTTTTTTCGTCTGTTTTTGGAAATAAAACGTTGTTTTGGCGACTGCCATGATGTGTTCAAGGTTGAGAAATGGAATAACAAACAGCAAAAAACGGTCGTACCGATTTTTATTCCCTTTTTCGAAATCGCGCTGATCTAATTTGTTGTAATTGCGATGTTCAAAGATTGAGGAATACATGAATATAAAGAATAAGGAAGTGACATTTGTTTTTCAGAGTTTAGTTCAGATGGACTTGGAAAATGGGACGGATAAATGAAGATGTTTTGTGTTTTGATGGACTCACCTTTTGTTTCAAAATAGTGAGATTGATCGGTCTGAAATTAACCATTGACTTCAATTACAATAAGATTGGCTATTGTATTCAGAAGGGATGAACAATATTGAAATTGAGGGATCTTCTAGCCTATTATTGATTAAGAAAATCTAAATATTTCTCATTTGCCTATATTTTCAGTCTTGTATGAATTTTGGAAATCTTCAAAATGTGAGGCTCCAAGTATGGCTGTTGTTAAGGACCTAAAATACTAATTTCAGAACATCGAAAGGTTCAAATCAGCGTTTCTGAAAATTCGATACATGTTACTCTCTTGTAACATGGTAATGAAGATACCGCACACAGTAATACCTCTAAAATTATTTTCAACCTTGAGCCAATTTATCACGGATGCTGTGAAAGACATTAGAAAATGGTCAACTGACAAAAAAACTTGTGATGTTAAAATAAACATTTTGTCAGTTGATGACTATTTGATATCTTCTATAGGAAATGAGATATATGGGCTCAAAGTTAAGATATTCTATTTGTGGTTGCGGTAACTCAATCATAGTTTTCTTTCCATTTTGCGAACTCACAATGAAAAATGTACACGTTCCAAAAGAGACTTAATTCTGTATTCGGACAGCCGGCTGGAAAGAGTTCAAAAAAGCTGAGCTTGAAATAGAATGAAATTTCATTCAAAAATAAGTTTAACACAACCTAAATCATAATTTTACATAGTTTTTCTCTGATAAAACAAAAACACACTCTGAAATTGCACTTGGCCTTAACTAATCTAATTTCTGTAAGCGAATAACTAAAAATCATGCCAGACATTTTCTAACTGGTTTTAATTGACATATTCGAAACTGGCTGCAGTGCAAGTAAAAATGCGGCATTTCCCGAAATACAGTAGATGCACCTTTTTTTCCAACAGTTCGGAAGCCTCCTAGTGTGCATTTTAGAAACCCTGATTAGATCTACAAGCAACTTTGTTTGAGAAGAAAATAGCTTTCGAAATACGGTACTGACCAGCAATTCAAAATCTTATAACAATGGCCTTCAAAGTTTTCCAAGTAGTAATAGGTCCAACTATACGAAATTAGAAAGAAAGGAGGATGAAATGGAGAATGGAGTTGTGGAAAAAATTTCGTTTCGAAATTTGCGAGAGTCCACAACGTGCGTTTGTCGCTGTGGAAATTGCACCCTTCAGACATGTTGCCAGGTTACCGAGCCTATTTTCAAAATGAGATTTATGAAGGAAATTTAGTGTTTTGTTTTTTCCAGACAACTTTTTATTAAAACTTTTTGTGCTGTTTGTCTGAAATGAACTGTGCTGAAAATGGTGTACGACCACTAGAACTCTGAGGCTCCAAAATGCATTTTTAAAGGTTCATTGCAGTTTTTTTTGTGTTTTCATCCATCATCTTCACAAATTGTTGTCTTGTTTTCCCATTTGCGTCAAACAATGCTGTCTAGGCACTTGACACTTCAAAATTCGGCCCCGAACACTAGCTGCCACGCAAATAACTGTGAGTAACTATGTATATCTCTTAGCTTTTCTGCAACCGACTTTTTTGAGTCTTGTCCTGCAAACAAATAGTACACATTTCATGAAAAAGTTTTGAAATCGGTTCACTTGATCTGTTTATTCTGTCCAAGAAGCTTTTTTGTTCGGAAAAAGTTAAATTTGGAGCATGAAGTCTGCGGGAATTTTGTGTGTGTGTGTGTGTATGAGTGAGTGTGTGTGCAATTTCGAGCATGCAAAAGAACACGTTAACCTAGGGCGCTTGGCGGTTGGCACTCGTCGCGTACACAGTGTCAGTAAACAGTATGAACAAATATTTGAAGTTCGTTATCGGCATTTTTCTCGGAGTCAGGGATCGAGGAGAACTGAAAAAAATATCTAAAGAAGCTAGAGGGAGAATTCAGACAGGAACGATGTTTTACTTGGGTTTTTCTCTTGGCGAACGAATCGGAAACTTCGAAATAAACGGATTACGAGTTCAAGTGCGTACACTTCAGAGTTGTTGATATTTATGAGTAAGGTGAAACGAGAGAGTTAGAAAATATCTAACCGTAAATAACAGTGGAGAGAAAGAGAGAGGGATAATCCTTTTTGTTATGATAAGGTGAAACCTTTGGAAAATACTTTTGAAAGAAAAGTTTTTCAGAAATGAATCCAAGGGAAAATAATTTGGGGGTACAACAGAGCCCTGGGCGATTTAGGGGTACAAACTTTGATTTTTTTCAGGAATTTTGTACCTCAAATCGAGCTATTCTGCACTCTCCTAATTATTAACCAAAATTTTGAAACGTGGTTGGAAATAAGCATATCATATTTTCTCTAATAGCAGCCCATCCAAACTGTTAATTTTGAACTAAATTATCTCGATTCCTGTAGTTGATATCAAAAAGTTGTCAACTGATAAATTATTGGTGATTTTATGATAAATAATTCAATAGTTTTCAAAAGTATGAAACTATAATCAAGTTACCGTAAACACTCTAGGAGAATCCTCCTACTTCGAGGTATCTTTTACAGAAACCGAGATAATAGAGCTCGAAATTGACAGTTTGGGTGAGCTTCTATTAGAGAAAATACTTGTTTGGAAAACAGCTTGGAAAGAATTAAACTGTCAATAACATATGTTTCGAAAAGTTATAATTTTCAGTATTTTTTATGTTTCATTCTTGCAAACAAATTGGCTTTGTTCTACATAAAGCTACGATTTTGTAGACCAAAACCAATACATATACAGTGCGTAACATAAGTATAGGGTCACCCCAAAATCTAGCTATAACTTTTTCAAATCACGGTCTTTTTGAAAATCTAAAAACAGAATCGTGATCAGCATCCAAATTTACCCCAGGAAAATGATTTTTGTAAAATTATTCATAAAACTGACCGGATGCCGGAACAAAAGCTAAAAAATTGGCTTCTGTAAGCATAACATAAGTATAGGGTCACTTTAGGAATTAGTGGCTGGGCACCCGAAAAACGCGAATCCGGTCAACCAAAAATCATAATTTGAGTTGACTGTCACTATTCGAATCATGATTTCTCAAAACTACTTTGTCTGGTTCCGTCAGATGGGTGCACGCCGCTGTTTTAGTTCAATTTCAGTTGAACCGTCTGGATTGTCAGCTGGAAGATCAGAAGTTTATATTAGAGAATCTCTAGGACCTCGATATCAGTCCAGTAGACATTTCCTAGGTTCACTAACTTTTTCGGGTTCATATGAAGTACCCAACCGTGTTTCCGGAACCATGAAAGAGCCAAGAAGCTTGCGAGAACACAAATTCTGGCAGTCAGCAGCATCATGGTTGCTAACCGAATCTGAGAAAGCAAGATGATAACGGATACTGCTAAACGTGTGTAAGTCATCTGCATGCGTTTTAGCTTGGAGCTTCAAATACCACCGGAAAACCTTATCCTGGAGCAAATCTTAATGGCCCTCTTACAAATTAGGAATAGAGTTTCCGGCGATACTTCAGTTGGCTGATTGGTCGTTTGGACATGTTTTATTACAGTGGCCAAGTCTGACTGCATAACCGGAACATCCTCATGCGCTTTATTTCGAGTTTTTAAGACGGTTGTTGTTATTTTCTCCAAACAGTGGTTGTCTTGTGGCATTTGAAGCTTCTCCCTGTCCCATATCCGGTTTTCCAAGCTAAAACGCATGCAGATGACTTACACACGTTTAGCAGTATCCGTTATCATCTTGCTTTCTCAGTTTCGGTTAGCAACCATGATGCTGCTGACTGCCAGAATTTGTGTTCTCGCAAGCTTCTTGGCTCTTTCATGGTTCCGGAAACACGGTTGGGTACTTCATATGAACCCGAAAAAGTTAGTGAACCTAGGAAATGTCTACTGGACTGATATCGAGGCCCTAGAAATTCTCTAATATAAACTTCTGATCTTCCAGCTGACAATCCAGACGGTTCAACTGAAATTGAACTAAAACAGCGGCGTGGACCCATCTGACGGAACCAGACAAAGTAGTTTTGAGAAATCATGATTCGAATAGTGACAGTCAACTCAAATTATGATTTTTGGTTGACCGGATTCACGTTTTTCGGGTGCCCAGCCACTAATTCCTAAAGTGACCCTATACTTATGTTACGCTTACAGAAGTCAATTTTTTAGCTTTTGTTCCGGCATCCGGTCAGTTTTATGAATAATTTTACAAAAATCATTTTCCTGGGGTAATTTTGGATGCTGATCACGATTCTGTTTTTATATTTTCAAAAAACTGCGATTTAAAAAAGTTATAGCTAGATTTTGGGGTGGCCCTATACTTATGTTACGCACTGTAGGTTTTTTTCCAAAAAAAACATTTTGACGGAGCATCATTTTAAAAAAATCCTGTGCAGCTTCTTTGACTTTGAAAAAAACTGTTTTCCTTATTATTTTCCAATTAATTCAAAAGTAGTGAAACAAAAGTTTTATAATCGATAACCCAGTCAACGAAATCAGATTAAAAACAAGAGAAATCAAGTGAAAATAGCCTAGAAAAAACACAAATTTCAAACTTCAGAAACAAATGGAAAGTGAAATGCAATTATTAACCCAATATCAGACCGTCGAGAGCAGCTTAAAACTGAAATTGAAAACAAAAAGAAAATAAAGGAAAGAGAATCCGGAAGCACGAGAAATGTAGATGTTAGAGAAATTAGAAAACCTTTTCCGTTGAACCAAGATCCGTGTTAGGGTGCCAATTTACGCTTCGTTTTCAGTGAGTCTGAAAAAACAGAGGATATTAGAAAATTGCACACTTTGAGTCTGTCATCTGGAAACGTTTTTATAATATTACTGTACGTTTATTTACACCACCACCATAACGCAAAACTGACGGTTATCATTCCTAGTGGATTCAAATAATATCACAGACATATTGGGGATACATTTTTAGGAAGGGGGATGATCACTATTCTAAACACGTAGTGATGCATTTCAGCCACCTTCTTCGTTCTGGAGGAACATCGGTCATTTCCTCTCCGTTTTGCTTGTGATGCGTGAAATCTGCTGGCTCATCTGTGGCGAAGTAGCAGAAAATCACGTTACCAACTGAAAAAAAATTGTTGGGAAAAAACTTGAATGAGAGAAAAGAATTTACCGATTAGAAGAACTCCATGAGTCAGGAAAACAATTCTCCATTCTTCAAGAGTGTTGTTAGCGCAGATCAAGTAGACAAGAAGTGGTTCGATGAACATTGAGAGGCACTTGATGAACTGAATTTGGGAGAGGACGAAGTGAGAGTGTTGTCTGAAAATTAAGAGTTTTAATTTTTTAGAAAAATTCCTGAAAAGTTCAGATTTGTCTTATAAAATTCAAAATTACCTGGCAACAAGAGTAGCACATTTGTAAAATCCTCCGCAGATGAATCCTGTGGAGCATTCAATAACGAGAAGAGCAATCACTGAGAGATGGGCTTGTTCCTTTGGCAGATATCCAAGAACACAGAAGAAGACACCAGAAACCATAAGAGCAATTGTATTGAAGATTCTCATTTTGGTTTTCTCGGACCAGAAATGAATACGGTCACTGGCAATTCCAGAGATAACCTTGAAGCCCAAGTGAAGAGCACGTGGAACAGCGACGAAATATCCAGTGTGATTGACGGCGAATCCAAGGACTTCTTTGAGAAAAACGGATCCGTACATGACAATGAATTGGGACATCATCAATTCTCCGAAGGCGGAGAGCCAGACGGCGAGCATCACAGAGTTGGTCATGATTTTGGCAATTGGGGCAGCTTCATGCTCCTCGACGTCTCCTTTTCCGCGGTGGATCTTCTCGAGTTCGATTTCAGTCATTTTTGGATGTTTGGTTGGGTTGTTTCTGAATAATTTAATTGAAAATTCAGACACAGTGTTTTCTTGCTATTGTGTATTATTATTATTATTTAGTATACCGTGAAACCTTTAGCAGAAGAGCCTCCATATCGTCCAGTTTGAGCTCAATTATGTAAATTCCTATGCAAGATTTCAAAAATATGTCAACTGATATAATGTTTGTGATATATGATTAACAATTTATCAGTTGATAACTTTTTCTTATCTCTAACAGGAACCGAGATAAGTTGACTCAAAGTTGAATGTTAGGAACTCTCCTATTATAGGTTTTTCGGTACTTGAAAAACTACGGCACGTCCGGTGTACCCCATGTTTTAAAACTTTAGGAAAAAACACGATTTGTGGCAAATTTTAGTGCCAAACCGTACCTGTAGAAATAGAACCAGAGTACGAAGAGGAAACCACTGAGTGCAGCATGCACATAGTACACCGATTCCCATCCCCATCGAGATTCGCAGAGCTCTCCGGAAACTGGCATAGTGAACATCACCGAAATTTGAGAAAATGAAGAAAGCAGGGAGATGAACAATCCATGCTGTTTCAAACTAGCCCAATTGACAACGATAAGTCCAATAGCGGCAAAATCTGCACCGAAACTTACTCCCTGAAAAAATGGGTGTGAAAGTGACAGGAGAAATTGAAAGCAAACCTGGAAAAATCTAGCGAGCACCAGAAAATTGAAGTGAGTGTGATGAGCAAGAGGCATCACAACCGTCGCGACGGTGGAAACTGCTCCGGCGATGAAGAAGACAGTGCGTGCTCCATATTGTTGGTAGAACCTGAAATATGGTAATTACACGAATATCCTTAAAGGAGCCCAGACATCAAAAAAAAAGTTTTCCCGATATTTTGCCGAGAGAACACCCATGAGGGGTTGAACTCGTGCAGACAGCTCAGGGGTACAGCGCCGCTACCGGCTGAGCTACGCTGGCGCAGGCGGCTGCCGACCGATGACCTACATAAGCGCGGCGCGATTTCGTCCCCCAAACTGTCCCGCAAAACTTTTGCTGTCTCGCCTCCTTTAATACAGTATCGGTAAGGAATAATACGGATATCTTTGATACATTATCGGTAAGATAAACAAAAACTTGTTTTACATTTGATTTTTTCAAAAGTCTGTATCTCGGCTGTCTTGTTCACAATAACTTTGAAAATTTTGGAGGGTTTAACACAGACCTATATTGAAAAGTTTGCATTCACATAATTTTTGAAATGCCTGATTTTTTAGCTGTTTGCCGATTTCTGAGGGACACCCCTCATTAGGCTCGCTGTTGTACTGAAAACGTGAAAATAGGTGTCCGTTACAAATTGACAAATAACTGAAAAACTAGGAATTTTTAAAAAGTTCGGTGAATGCAAAATATTAAACACAAGTCTGTTTTGAACTTTCCAAAAGTTTCAAAGTAATCGGAAACTTGAAAACCAAGCTCTATTTAAAAGTTAAAATCTTCAAAACAAAATATCTTCAAATTTCAGAATCTCATACCATGCAATTGTGAGTTTTGTAACACTAAATTATTCAGTACCCCGTTGCACCTCCAAATTGTAGTACCTTTCAAATGATTTGCCTTGTTTCACAAATATCCAAAATGTATATTATCGCTGTCTGAAAAATGAAGGTTGAGACGCAGAGAAAAACTTTCTGCTTCTCCACCTAACATGTGCTATTTAGGCTTGCCGTTTCGAGAAACCTACCGTACTCAGACTGCAAAAAAAAGACACTCTAATCTTCATTTTTCAGACAGCGATAATACAAATACTGAAAAAAAAATCCGAAAATAAGTTCTCACCAATGGAATGGCCAAGCAGCAGCCAAAGTTCCAATAGCAGCAGCCCACTGAATGTAAGCCTTCTGGTCATTATCAAATGCAGAAGAGCTGTGAGAAGTCTCGTTCAGTGGAGATTGAAGATGGAGTCCTGTATTGTTGATTTTTGGAGCCATACAAATTTGAGTGAAATTAATAACCGTCATGTTACTAGCAATCGAGGCAATACATAGTGTTCCTGAAAATTGAATTTTGAAAAAGGTTCGTTAAAGAGTTCAAAGTTACCAATTGCCAGAACAATGTATCTTTGACGGATAGCCAAGCAACCAGTAGATCCTCTATCCTTCATTTTGTTTCCAAATTGGTTTTAGTTAGCCCTGGAAATAGTCTTTATATCAGAGTACAACATTTTCGAGCAAAAATACGGAAGAATGAAAAGAGGAGAGAAAACCCATATGGGAAATTTTCAAAAAACTACAGTGCATCGTAATACGAAAAATTTACATTTCAAGGGGTGGATGACGTATTACCAACGTCACCAAAAATAAAATTTACATTTTTGTTCAATGATTCAAAACCAAGTACCGTAACGAGTACGATGATCTATCTTAGAGAAAGAATTACTTTTCTCAAACCAGTCTTTCGAGGGAAAAAGGATTGATGCAAACAAGATTAGCAGAAGATAGAAAAGAACAGAAGCCAAAAGTCAAAACTTCGAGAGAGAGAGAGAGAGAGAATTTTTAATGCTGATGTCTGAAAAGTGTTGATGTAAGATAGAAAGATGAAAATTGAGACATATTCGATATGACAAGTCCAAAAAACCAATTATAAAGAAAACAATTCCATCGGTGATAAGTGATAACCAGTTCTTTCACAAATTGAAACCGATACGCTTATCAAATCTTAAAAAAGAAAAATTTGGAAACGTTTTTGTTTCAGAATATACAGTACCGGTCAACAAAATATACAAGAACGCATTTTTCAGCTGATTTTCGGTCATTTTTACAATTTTCAGAAGTCCGGAGCTTAGCTGTCAAGTTTCCGATCATTTTGAAAATTTTGGAGGGTGTAAAACAGACATAGATTTAAAACTTTGCATTCATAAAGTTTTTTGGAAATTCGTAGTTTTCCAGCTATTTCGAATTCTGTAAGACACTTATTTTTCTCGTTTTTGTACTAAAAACTTGACAAAACAAGTGTTTTTCAGAAATCGGCAAAACAGCTGGAAAACTACAAATTTCAAAAGATTTTGTGAATGCAAAGTTTTCAATCTAGGTCAATTTTACAAAAACCGTGATTTTCAAACCGATCGGAAACCTGGCAGCCGAGCTTGAGACTCCTGAAAATGATCAAAATGGCATAAAATCAACGGAAAATTACGTTTTTCTATATCATATTCATCGGTACTATATATTGAACAGAATCTGTCAAATATATGTCAGTAGGTGTGATTTATGAGAACCGACGTCATAATAACCTAAGTACAGAGAAAAAAACAATCGGAAAAACGAGTCACAAAAAATTTTTCCGAAGTTGATGGTCAAGTCCTCTCTATATACTACGTTCTGTGACTCATATTTTTGTGATTTCTGGATTAAAACCCACGGTTCATGAAATGCAAATGCGCTGAAAACTAGAGAAAAAGACCAACCAAGGTTTAAAGATGATAGTGCACGATATTGGCTGTTTTTGGACCTACGGAAGAAAAGGTAAAAGGGTTAAAAAGGATTTTAACAGATGTTGTATGGATCCAGATGTTTGTTAAGTAACTGGTACGAATCTGGAAGGAAACCGTAAACAACTGGAATATATATCTGAAAATGAAAAAGCGCTATATCGAAACAGGTGGACAACGCTTTTTGGAGTGTCTGGATAGCATCTGTTCTAAAAAAAAAGAACATACGGTACTTCCTTTAATAGAATCCCACCCAAATCATCAGCTTTGACCTCCATCATCTAGGTTTCTGTGAAATCTATCTGAAACTTGTCAACTGATAAATTGTTCATCATAATATCACCAATAATTTATCAGTTGACAACTTTTTTGATATCTTTCACATGAATCCATTTAAATGAATTCTAATTTGAAGGTTTGAGTAAAAGGAAATACAGTATAAACTTTTAGGACATTTCAAAGACATGGAATAGAAAAAATCAGATTTAGCAGATTTTCGTTTCCTAGAACAAACAATTTGCTTTAGGCCAGATCAAAGAAGATTGACCCGTCAAAACCTGGTGAAACCTACTGACTCGATATCTTCTATTTTATTTTCTAGTGGTGTAACAAAATGATCTGATGAGATACGGGGTCAGAAAGAGGATGAGGGAACAATCAGTGGAATTTATCTTTTCGAAGCTCTTTTTCACGTTTTGACCCCACGTGCTTTAGTCTAGACGTCACTTGCCATCAAAAATGACGAATAAACTTTATAAGGGAAGCTTTCATATTCAGAATTTGATGAAATTTTAGGATAGGTTGAGAATAACCAATCAAGACACTTCTTAAAATTTTTGAGCCCGCTCGTCAGTTTCAGCCAAGTTATATCAGTTTCAGTACCAAAAATCGCGTTTTCAGTGGTAAATAAAAATTTTCAGAGGCCATTTTTCAACTTCTAGGATGTTTTAGAACATGAAATTTGTAATCTAAAGCTTAGAATGGAATGAATTGTACATTTCAGACATTGTTTGAAAAAATTGTATTTCTCAATTTCGGAAAAAAAACCAGGAAACTGGGAAAATTGGAAAACTTGATGAAAGATTTTTGATATTCTGATATTACTCTGCTGTAACGGGCCAGCAGATTCCAAAGTTTTCAGAAGTTTCTATATAAGCTTTGATTCTGTAATTTTCATCAAAATCTGAGCGCAGGTTCGAAGAAAATTCCTTAAAAAATGAAGAAAAATTCTTCCTGTTTGGAAAATGAAAAATTCATCACATATTTTGAAGCGGAAATTCTTCCTGCCAATATTTTTATAGCATAAGTAAATAGAGATTTCTTTTGGGAAAATGAATTTTATCTCGGAAATTTTTTTTCGAAATTTCAATTTTGCACGGAACAAATCTATACTACTAGAAAATCTACAAAGAATGAAAAGTGATGTGATGAGGAAAACAGTACAAAACTGTTAATGAAAGTGTGATCAAGGAGGTATAAAGGGAAACTGGAATAGGAATCAGAATCTCGTGTTTTTTGAAAATTCGCCAAATGAAATCAATTGACGTCAGGACGTTTTAGAACATTCTAGAAGTCGTGCGAGCGGCCGGTCGATAGACGTAATTTGGTAATCCTTGTGAAAAACGGACAATAACAAGAAAAAATTGCACTCTATGCGTGGAAAGAACAGAGAGAACACTTTGAATTCGTGTTTGCAACAAAAAAACCGAATTGTTTTGGTTTTCCAATTGTAGACTAGAATTGGAATGGGTTTCTGTCTGACATTCAAAAAGCGGATGAAAAGAAAAATGAAAAAATAACGTAGAGTAGTTCTCAAAACATAGCGCAGATCAAAAACAAATAAATGATAGGTAACTGTTATGATAAAGGGACATTGAGTTAAAGAAAAAACACAGCAACCTCCCAAACAGAACTATACGGGTTTTATTACTACCCCCTAGTAAAACTGTATCTTGTCTTCAATAAATCTAGAATCTGAGAGATCTCTCTGCCCCTAACAAAGACAGTGCCGCCGTAAAAACTTTATGGCCAACCAAATGATTGATGGTGTTGAATAACTGGAGAAGGAGGAGACGATGTTTCTCGCATCTCTCGCAGTATCTACTAAGATGATGAATTAACAGTTAGAATATTTACCTGGCAGAGGTGAGTGTGAAACAATAAAAAATGTATCCCGTTTTTTTTCACTGTTTGAAAATGAAAGACAAGGGAGATGGATGGGAAAGTGAAGAATGTGACGGCCATTTTGAGTTACTATTTTCCTTATTGTAGAGATGAGGGTCTGATCGATGACTTTTATGCAGTCTAAGGTTATAATGGGGACAATGGCGTAATTTGAATTTCAATAGGAGAATCGTAAAAGTAGATTTTGAAGGAAAGAAGGATTTCGAAGGTTCCTTCTCACAAATTTTATTTTTTCTTTAGAGACGAAAAGATTGTTTTGTTATGCTAATTTGTTTAACAATAGCAATTGGAGTTTTGTCCTGGACATGGACGTGTTTTGCTGATTCAGAACACTGATCGATCTTTGAGTTATCTGAAAAGAATGATCTTTTGGTTATCGCAAAACCTGTAATATGAGGGCCCCCAAACTGTACGTTTGAGGTAATTTATTTCGGTTCCTGTGAAAGGTATCAAACATTGGTCAACTAATGAAATGTTTCTGATATTATGAAAAACATTTTATCACTTGGCAATTTTTTGATATCTTTCACAGGAATGGAGATAATTAAACTCATAGTCGATGCTTTGAGGGGGCCTTCCGTTACGGTGTCTGAAACGTTCCGAGATACAATATCGGACATTAAAATTGTTCAAATCCGGTAATCCAAAAGTTCGATTTCATGAGAATTTTAGAATAAGATTTGTTAGTGGTTTTTCCTGTTGGATTAACAACCTACGAGGTATGCGAAAAAACTTTCTAACGACACTCCAGTCTTTGATTTTGGTATAAATGTTGATTTTATTTCTACATCGACCTTAAAAAATATTCGAAAAGACAAGAAAAAACATTGTTGCAAAAGACCGGGCTGGCCGCGTCCATTTTGCAATTCGGAAAATTTTCATTTTTGTTTCAGTTTTGATAAAAATTACTATTCAAAAAATTGATCAGGAATGAGGCAAAATAGGGATGTGGAATGCCACTTCAGGACCGAATAACCTTTAAAATCGTGAAGATATGATGGTTGTAGCGAAATTGGAGAGTTTTGTGATTTGTCCTTTGCCACGTATAGCTCTTTCTAGACATATCAAGGACTCGGACATGTCCAGCCTTTTTGAGCTGAAAACTTTCAGAAAATTTGTTTGAATTGCCCAGATCAAACTCACTGAAATTAGTTTTGATCCATGAAAATGGGTGGTTCCACATGTTTCGAGCGTGTTGGGGTTTCCCACCCTCCCTCCAGAAATCATCATCAGCAAAAAAGGATGTTCTATTCTTCTCTTTCG